>NC_133366.1:47143567-47473773 GCF_049309525.1 Garra rufa | reverse complement strand
AATAAATTTAGTAAATATATTTTTACTAAATATAAAAAATTAACTGATAAAATAAACAAACATACATAAATAAATAAATAAATAAATAAATAATGGTTAAAATAAACAAGAAAGTCAGTAAAATAGGTAAATAAATATGTAAATAAATTTAGTGAATAAATTTTTAATAAATATAAATTGATTTTATTGATAAACAAACAAATAGACATTTTTCTAAATAAATAAAGGTTAAAATAAACAAAAAGGCACTAAATTAGGTAATTAATTTTAGTTTATTTTTTACTATAAATAAATAAATATAATTTTTTTACTAAATATAAATAAATAAATATACATTTTCCTAAATAAACAAATAATGGTTAAAATAAACAAAAAAAGTCACTAAAATAAGTAATTCAATTTAGTAAATACTTTTTTACTAAATATAAATCAATTTGAATACATAATAAATGTGAATACATTTTTACTAAATATAAATTGATTTTATTGATAAACAAACAGACATTTTTCTAAACAATTAAATAATGGTTAAGATAAACAAAAAGTCACAAAAATAAGTAATTAAATTTAGTAAACACTTTTATGAATACATTATAAATAAATGTCACTGATAAAACAAGCAAACAAACAAATAAACATACAAATATTTTCCTAAATAAATAAATAAATAAATAAATACTGGTTAAAATAAAGGTCACTGAAATAAGTAATTAAATTTAGAAAATACTTTTTTACTAAATATAAATAGATTTCAATGATACAACAAGCAAACAAACAGATAAACATACATATATTTCCTAAATAAATAAATAAATAAATAAATAATGGTTAAAATAAACAAGAAAGTCTGTAAAACAAGTAAATAAATATGTTAATAAATTTGCTAAATACATTTTTACTAAATATTAATTGATTTTTACTGATAAACAAACAAACAAACAAACATTTTTCCTAAAAAATAATGGTTAAAATAAACAAAAAAGTCACTAAAATAAGTAATTAAATTTAGTAAATATTTTTTCCTAAATATAAATAAATAAATACATATTTTCCTAAATAAATAAATAAATAAATAAATAATGGTTAAAATAAACAAAAAAGTCACTAAAATAAGTAATTATATTTAGTAAATACTTTTTTTTAAATATAAATAAATTTCACTGATAAAACAAGCAAACAAACAAACAAACATACATATATTTTCCTAAATAAATAAATAATGGTTTAATAAACAAAAAGTTTAAAAAAGTCACTAAACTAAGTAAATAATTTTAGTAAATACATTTTTACTAAATATAAATAAATGTCACTGAAAAGAAAACAAACAAACAAACCAACATATATATCTTCCTAAATATATAAATAAATAAATAATGGTTAAAATAAACAAGAAAGTCAGTAAAACAAGTAAATAAATATGTAAATAAATTTGGTGAAAACGTTTTTACTAAATATGAATTGATTTTACTGATAAACAAACAAACAAACAAAAAACATTTTTCCTAAATAAATAAATAATGGTTAAAAAAACCCCACTAAAATAAGTAATTAAATTTAGCATTTTTTATTAAATATAAATAAATAAATAAATATGATTTTTTTTTACTAAATAATTTTCACTGATAAACAATTTTATTCAGAGCAACAACATCATAGCTTTATTGCTTTTTAAGCAACAACATCAGTTGGCTTAACCAACAGCATGAGTTTCAGTATTATTATTATTATTATTATTATTATTATTATTATTATTATTATTTATTTATTTATTTATTTAGGTTTTTTTTTTGGTGCCGTTGTTAGACATAGAAAAAGTTGAAGAAACCTGTGGAGGCAGTGATTATTATTATTATTATTATTTATTTATTTTTTTTTGCAATTTTGTTTAGTGATGCACAAATTACATACTTCACCTAATTTTAATTAAGAAAATAGTGTTGACAATACAGCCTAAAAAAACTTGAGGCTATTGCTTTAAAGTCAGGGCTGCGTATACAAATGTAATGATCATGTTTGTTTGCATGTGGCCTCCTTATGCCTGTGTTTAGAGTAACTTCAGGGATCGAAGATGAGCATGAAAGGAAATTATGATGAGCTCAATACCCCAATTGTCAGAATCTGCTTTAAATTACACTGGGAGCAATATCAGTCCATGCTGACTCTCTCTGCGCGGGGTTCACGACTTCCTTCCAAAACATGGCCAAGTGAGGAGAAGAGAGCGGGCAGAAATCATTAAAGTTCTTTTTTGACGTATGGGACATGGCAGTTATGCTAATTCACAGTCTTTTGGCAGCCTCTTTTCCCTCTCTGTCCTCTTTGAGGAATGTTTGGTTAAGGGATGAATGGGAATCTAATGGGTGATTGCAGGACAAATGAAGTTTGAATATTGGGTTAAATGGAAGTTGTTTGTGTTTGTCTGAGTTAGTGGCATTTGGGGTTTGACTTTTGGACAGTAAGCTACTGCTAGCACAGCGAGAATAAAAAAATACCACTCAAAATCTGCTTTCAGCAGCCATACTTCAGTCTTTAGTGTCACATGATCATTCACGGTTTATTTATTTTTTATTTACAATGTTGAAAACAGTTGTGCTGCTTAATATTTTTGTGGAAACTGTGATACATTTTTTGTCATCATTCTTTGATGAACAGAATATTTTTTTGTAATATATTAAATGTTTTTACTGTAATTTATTTGATCAATTTAATGCAAAAGTATAATTAAAGTAAAATAAATAAAAAAAATCTTACTGACTCCAATTTTTGAACAATAGTGTATAGTATCACATTTTCACTGCTATATACGATGGTTATTGATACATTACTATCCCTTTTACTTTACAACATGGTTGCTGCAGGACAAAAATCATTTCTGTGGTTTTCGAAAGCAATATCAACAAGACAAACATACTTAAAGATTATTAGGGGCAATGACAGATGTTTCACCCTTTCGAACCCATTGAAAATTTATGTAGCCTCATTAAAAAAGGCCGGCTGCATCTTTGCAACACATGCAGAAAACGTGTGAAAAGACTGGTTGAGATCACTGTCTTATCCTAATTCATTTGTCAGGACTCATCTGATGTAAATATTGTTATTGCAGCACTCCATCCCATCTGTCTGTCTCTGGTGCACTCGTTCTCAATTTCTCCATCCCATATTCACATATACTATCCACATGCCTTATATTTAAGATTGGCAGGCTCAATTGCATGCACATGCTTAAGAGTCAACTTTGCTTAATTTGAGGACTCCTGAGTGTCAAGCCTTGCTACAGGATCATGATCCCAAATCAGACTTAGTAAATGTCTTCATCCTCTTCCCCAAGACAAACAAATTGTCTATATGAAAACCAAAAAGCACTTCACAGGCACATCTGCTCATAGAGAGCTGCTCAATTCTGGAGTGCAACTTTTACAAAAAAAAAAAAAGCAAAAAAGCATAAGAGAATAATAAGTGTGGTGGAATTTGTGTCAGGCCGGCTCAGGAAAATAAGATATCATGTCTTTCTGTCAGCCTTATGTCAGCCCCGCAGATTCAAACCCAAATGCCTCATCTCCATGCAACCTCCTAAAGCAGTCTGCCAGAGTCAGGGGTTCAGCCAAAGTTCACATGTCTACAACCACTAAACAGCCCTCGCTTTCTCACTTTTTATCTATCTATCTATCTATCTATCTGTCTGTCTGTCTGTCTGTCTGTCTGTCTGTCTGTCTGTCTGTCTGTCTGTCTGTCTGTCTGTCTGTCTGTCTGTCTGTCTGTCTGTCTGTCTGTCTGTCTGTCTGTCTGTCTGTCTGTCTGTCTCGGTCGGTCGGTCGGTCGGTCGGTCGGTCGGTCGGTCGGTCGGTCGGTCGGTCGGTCGGTCGGTCGGTCGGTCGGTCGGTCGGTCGGTCGGTCGGTCGGTCGGTCGGTCGGTCGGTCGGTCGGTCGGTCGGTCGGTCGGTCTGTCTATCTAACTGTCTATCTGTCTATTTATATAACAGTGTGTCTGTCTATCTATATAACGGTCTGTCTCTGTGTCTATATAATGGTCTGTCTGTCTATTTATATAACAGTGTGTCTGTCTATCTATAAAATGGTCTGTCTGTCTGTCTATCTATATAACAGTCTGTCTGTCTGTCTATCTGTTTATCTATAAAACTGTCTGTCTTTCTGTCAAAATATCTCTCTTTCTGTCTGTCTATCTACTTATATAACAGTCTGTCTGTCTATCTTTATAACTCTCTGTTTGTCTGTCTATCTATATAACTGTCTGTCTATCTATGTAACGGTCTGTCTCTGTGTCTATATAACGGTCTGTCTGTCTATCTATACGCCTGTCTGTCTATCTATTAATATAACATTCTGTCTGTCTGTCTGTCTGTCTGTCTGTCTGTCTATCTATATAACGGTCTGTCTCTGTGTCTATATAACGGTCTGTCTGTCTATCTATTTATCTATACGCCTGTCTGTCTATCTATTAATATAACAGTCTGTCTGTCTGTCTATCTAACGGTCTGTCTCTGTCTCTATATAACGGTCTGTCTGTCTGTCTATCTATTAATATAACAGTCTGTCTGTCTATCTATATAACGGTCTGTCTGTCTGTCTATCTATTAATATAACAGTCTGTCTGTCTGTCTGTCTATCTATATAACGGTCTGTCTCTGTGTCTATATAACGGTCTGTCTGTCTGTCTGTCTGTCTGTCTGTCTATCTATTAATATAACAGTCTGTCTGTCTATCTATATAACGGTCTGTCTCTGTGTCTATATAACGGTCTGTCTGTCTGTCTATCTATTAATATAACAGTCTGTCTGTCTATCTATATAACAGTCTGTCTCTGTGTCTATATAACGGTCTGTCTGTCTATCTATTAATATAACAGTCTGTCTGTCTATCTATATAACGGTCTGTCTCTGTGTCTATATAACGGTCTGTCTGTCTATCTATTAATATAACAGTCTGTCTGTCTATCTATATAACAGTCTGTCTCTGTGTCTATATAACGGTCTGTCTGTCTGTCTATCTATTAATATAACAGTCTGTCTGTCTGTCTATCTAACGGTCTGTCTCTGTGTCTATATAACGGTCTGTCTGTCTGTCTGTCTATCTATTAATATAACAGTCTGTCTGTCTGTCTATCTATATAACGGTCTGTCTCTGTGTCTATATAACGGTCTGTCTGTCTGTCTATCTATTAATATAACAGTCTGTCTGTCTGTCTATCTAACGGTCTGTCTCTGTGTCTATATAACGGTCTGTCTGTCTGTCTATCTATTAATATAACAGTCTGTCTGTCTGTCTATCTAACGGTCTGTCTCTGTGTCTATATAACGGTCTGTCTGTCTGTCTATCTATTAATATAACAGTCTGTCTGTCTGTCTATCTAACGGTCTGTCTCTGTGTCTATATAACGGTCTGTCTGTCTGTCTATCTATTAATATAACAGTCTGTCTGTCTGTCTGTCTATCTATATAACGGTCTGTCTCTGTGTCTATATAACGGTCTGTCTGTCTGTCTGTCTGTCTATCTATTAATATAACAGTCTGTCTGTCTGTCTGTCTATCTATATAACAGTCTGTCTCTGTGTCTATATAACGGTCTGTCTGTCTATCTATTTATCTATACGCCTGTCTGTCTATCTATTAATATAACAGTCTGTCTGTCTGTCTGTCTGTCTGTCTATCTACAGTACCCTCCACTAATACTGGCACCCTTGGTAAATATGAGCAAAGGTGGATGTGAAAATAAATGTGCATAATTTATCCTTTTGATCTTTCATTAAAAAAAATCACAAAATTCTAACCTGTCATTGAAGTAAATCAATAGAACCTAGGGGTGAAATCTCATTATGAAATAAATGTTTTGCTCTAGTTCATGTTGGCCACTATTATTGGCACCCAATTATTGCAACATCCTTTTCCCAAGATAACAGTTCTGAGTTTTCTCTAACAATGTCTAATGAGTTTGGAGAACACCTGACAAGAGTTCAAAGACCAATACTTCATACAGAATCTCTCTAGATTCTCCAGAATCTCTCTCTTCCCAACTTTATGTTGGTGCTTCTTTTCTTCAGTTTCTATACAGGGTTCAGGTTAGGGAACTGGGGTGGCCATGGTAGAAGCTTCATTCTGTGCTCAGTGACACCATTTTTGTGTTGATTTTGATGTTTGTTTTGGATCATCGTCCTGCTGGAAGATGCAACCATGGCCCAATATAAGATTTCTAACAGAGGCAGTCAGGTTTTGATTTTTTATCTGCTGGTACTTGATAGAATCCATGAAGCCATGTATCTAAATAAGATGACCAGGACCTCCGGCAGAAAAATAGGTCCACAACATTAAAGGTACTTTTTTATCCCTGTCTGCACCAAAACCATCTGGAGGGTTAGCTGCCAAAAAGCTCATTTTTAGTTTTATCTGACCATAGAAGCCAGTCCTGTTTGAAGTTCCAATCATGTCTGACAAGTGAATATGCTGGAGTTTGTTTTTGGGTGAGCCAGGAGGATTTTGTCTTGAAACCCTCTGGAACAACATGTGATGATGGGGCTGTTTGATCATTTTATTTTAGGCTTTCTGACCCCAGGACTTAACAATTCTCTGCAATTCTCCAACTGTGATCCTTGGAGAGTCTTTGGCCACTCAAACTCTCCTTCTTATCGTGCATTAGGATGATATAGACACATGTCCTCTTCTAGGCAGATTTGTAACATCTTTAGTTGATTGGAACTTCTTAATTATTGCCCTGATAGTGGGAATGGGGATTTTCAATGCTTTAGCTCTTTTCTTACAGCCACTTTCTATTTTGTGAAGCTCAACAAACTTGTTCTGCATATCAGAACTACATTCTTTGATTTTACTTCTTGTGATGGATGATTAAGGGAATTTGGCTTTTGTGTTTCTCATATTTATAATCCTGTAGAACAGAAAGTCATGGCTGGACAATTTTATACTCATAGCCACCCTTGCGTGCTAAAATTTTTTTTTAATATTAATGGGAATATACTTCAGAGATATTTTACTTAGACAAATTTCTAGGGGTGCCAATAATTGCGGCCAACGTCAACTAGAGAAAAACATTTATTTCATAATAAGATTTCCCCCCATTTTCCATCGTTTTACTTCGATGAAAGGTTAAAATTTTGTGAATTTTTCGAATGAAAGATCTAAAGAATAAACGATGCAGATTTATTTTCACAGTCACCTTTGCTCATATTTACTAAGGGTGCCAATATTAGTGGAGGGCACTGTATCTATATAACAGTCTGTGAGTGTGTGTGTGTGTGTGTGTGTGTGTGTGTGTGTGTGTGTGTGTCTATCTATCTATCTATATAACGGTCTGTGTGTGTCTACCTATATATCTATATAACTGTCTGTTTATCTATCTGCCTGTCAGTCTATCTATTCTGCTCTCTGCTTGTCTATCTATTTATCTGTCTGTCTGCCTGTGCTGAATCATCCTAAAATGAATAGGAAAGTATGGGATCCCAGACATTTTACCCACACCCTTTACTCTGGTAACAGGAAGGGGACTGCTAATACAGTGAGGTTTTGGTAAGATTTAATCTCAAAGCCAATCTCAAGTGATTGTTTGACCACGCAAACCCACTACTGAGAAAACTGCATGGCTGGATTTCTGTTGCCCAATCCCTGGAACATGCTTTCAATTTTCCTAAATCAAATACGTCATTAAAAGCGACATATCAATGTCCATATTGATACTATTAAAGGGCAAAGACGAGAGTGACTTTAATATATGCTGAGGTCTGTCTACGGATAGATCGGGTCGCTTTCTCCTCTCTGCTATACATTACCAAGATAGATACGCCATGTTCGATGTCAGATCAAATAGACCATGGTAATACCTTACAATGCAGTATTGCAGTATTCCAACATGTGCACAGTTGCGTACTCAGAAATGTTTGTTCAAAGCTAGTTTGTTCAAAGTTGAAGCTGAATTCCACAGCAGAGCTGGTTTTTATAGAAAGCTTGTTCATTTGTCTAGGGCAAGTGGCAGTGTGTATTTAAGGGACCATAGGGGTTAAAACAGTCAAATACAATCAAAATGACTTCCTGTCATCCAATTCATATGCAATCTGACTGTGCAGATCATTTGCCATTCATGAAACATTGGCAATTTAAGTACATTTTGGGTCACACTTCAGTTTAGGGACCAGTTTACACTGTTAACTATTAACTGCACCTTTTGGATCAATAAACCCCTAATTTCCTGCTTATTAATGGTTAGTATGGTAGTTCTTAAGTTCAGGTAAGATTAAGGGATCTAAAATATGGCCATGCAGAAAAAGGCATTAGTATATGCTTTATAAGTACTAATAAGCAGTTTGTTCCTCAGTTATTGTATATGGCTTCAGAAAACAAGTCAGATTTTTATGCAACTTTTAACATTTTATTTATTTATTTATTTATTTTTTGGACAATTTACGCATTTCAGTGGACATTCTGAAGGTCAGTGTTGCATTGTTGAGCCGATCAAATAGCCAAAAAAATTAAGAGCATGACCAGAAAAACTGGCCAACCTGATTTTAAGTGACACACGATTTTTTTATTTTTTTTTACGAGGAGGCAATTTAGTATGAATTTGTATGATGTGAATTGCATGAAAAATACACTTTTTAGGGGAAAAAATAGGAGCATGAAAACTCAAATAAATTACCAACCAATTTGCCAAAACTTAAAATTAAACTGAATTACCATGAGATTGGACTGACTGTAAAGTTATATCTCTAAGTCTGTCAAAAAAAAAAAAAAAAAAAAAATGAAATACATTTATTTTAATAAACAAATAAACACCCACATACATAAATACATTCTGTATTGGATATTTTCTGCAGCTCAAACAGTAAGGCATGATACTAACAATGCCAAGGTCATGGGTTCAATTCCCAGGGACAGCAAGTACTGATAGCATGTAAAATTGCGTACCTTGAAAGCAATGTAAGTGGCCTTTCATAAAAGCGTCTGCCAAATGCATTTAAAAAAATGCATGCATAAAGGTTTTCCCCATACGTACCTCTTGTATTTTTATCTGTCTGCGTGGCTTTGTTTTCTTAGTGACTGCAAGTCAGGAAAAAGAAGTATATTCTTTCAATCCCAAAGCTTATATCTTCTGACTCATACACCACAATGAGGAAGATCTGGCTTCTATAAAGACATTGTATAAGATTACGGCTAAATCAGTCTTGCGGCTTTTCCTGGGAAAAACTTATGAAGTCCTAAAACTCTCTCGGTTATGAGTGGGCACAGCAGGTTCGGGGGCAGAGAAACACAGGGTGAAACATAATACACGTATCAACCATTCTCCAAATAATAATGTACTGTCAGCAAAGAATGATAACATGATAACTCAAGGAGGCTTCGCTGTAGCTTCCTGAGGAGCATGACCCGAGCATTGCCCAGAAATCATTCGGACAAATATGCAAGACTTTAATTCGTCAGCTGCACGTCATTTAATAGGGAAAAAATGAAACTTTGGGTACACTGTTGCACATCTGGTTTAGAATCTATCAGACTCTGGCGTTCGGAGCATTCTTTTGTATTATACGGAAGATGGAAAGAATTATTGAACGTTTCATGTAATGAAGAACTTTGCTGCCACTGTTGGTTTAAGTGAAATCAATTTTGCAGCTAGTGGGGTTCCAATTGGATGTAAGTTCTATCAATCACATGCTGCCACCAGATTTTCATTAAACCGAGTTACACAACAAAGAACTGGTGCGAATTCAGCACATGAACTTAAATGAGGGAGGTGCATATATTTAGTCTAGCCCTCGAGGCCTTTCAAAACCAGGATCAAAAGCCAGACCAAGGAGCCAAAATCAACAATTAAGCATCTTCTTGATCAATATGTCATATCAGTTTATCAAGTTTGGGAGTCAGTCTTGGGTCAAAGTGAATCTGGCACGCCACTGAATGTGTAGATTTGTTGGATGGCCGTTGAAAGGTATCGCGGGTGGCCTGTGCGCAATATGCGGCCGTCTTCTGAAGTGTGGAAAGTTGTGGAAGAAAAGATACATAAGCAATCGCTGCTCCCGTGATATGTTTGGCTTAAAATGTATTCCATGGATTGATCAGACCACTTGACCAGTAGCAGTGTTTTCCCTTTAGTTTGACTTTCCCAAACCAAAACTGTAAAATGCAAGCATGCCAGCTGTTATACAATAATGAACAATTCAATACATGAATGCAAATGTATGAAAGTTATGGCTGAATCCTTTTTGTTGCCCCTTTTCTTCTTCTAAACAATATTCTGAAATCAATTCATTTATGTTCAGACATTTTGACAGTAATTCCAGTCTTAAGTATCTAGTTTTGTTTTCTTCATTAAGTTCTTTAAGAAAAAAAAAGTTTTTATTGCACTAAATTATTACGTAAAATTAATAAATGTCATGACTATACAGAAAAAAACGAACAAATAAATAAACAAACAAATAAATAAAGTTATGGCAAGTTACAGTTGAACAAATACACAAATAAATGTTATTACATAAATAAATAAACTTATATCGAAATAAACTAATAAATAAACAAAAAATAAATAAAAAGTTATGGCAAAAAACAAACAAACAAACAAACATGTTACAAACAAAGTAAGCAAATTATGGAAAACAAACATGCATGTTATAGCTGAACAAATAAACAAGAACAATTTATGGAAGAACATAAAGTAATAAGTTATAGCAAACAAACAAACAAGCAAACAGACAAGCATGTTATAGCTGAACAAAAAAAGTTAATAAATGTTATGGAAGAACAAAGTCATTACAAACTAGCAAAATAAATAAAGTTAGTTATATCAAAAAACAAACAAACATGCTATAGCTGAACAAATAAACATTATAGAAGAAAAAAGAAATAAAGTTATGGCAAATAAACAAACATGTTATAGCTGAACAAAAAAACAAATAAATGTTATGGAAGAACAAAGTAAGTAAGTTATATCAAACAAACATGTTATAGCTGAACAAATAAACAAATAAATGTTATGAAAGAACAAAGTAAGTTATAGCAAACAAACATACATGTTATAGCTGAACAAATAAATGTTATGGAAGAACTTAGTCATGACAAACTAGCAAAATAAATAACTAAAAAGTTAGTTATATCAAAAAACAAACAAACATGTTATAGCTGAACAAATAAATGTTATGGAAGAAAAAAATAAGTTATGGCAAATAAACAAACATGTTATAGCTGAACAAATAAATGTAATTTATGATAAATAAATAAATCGATAAATAAATAAGTAAATACATAATGGCAAAAACAAACAAACATGTTATAGTTGAACAAATACACAAATAAATGTTACTGCTGAATGAAAAAACAAACTAAGTAGGTTATGGAGAAAAAAAAACATGTTATAGCTGAACAAATAAACAAAAATGTGTTATGGCTGAACAAACAAACAAACCAGACAAAATACTTAAAGTGCAAATTAAACAACTAGTAACATTAAACAAATCTATTTTTTCTTACCGTTTTATAATTTATAGAATAATTCTTAGCGTGTTTAACATTCAAACCATAACCAAAAGCAATGACTTCGCTGTAATATTTTGTAAACTATGAAGCATTTTTAAATTTAATAGGCACCTTTAGCTTAACAAAGATGTGAAAGTGTGAATGTGTTGATTGTCTTACACCATAAACAATACGAGTATCCTAACAACAGTCATGTGACTAAATCGTTAATTAATTTACAGTGAACCAAAAACCAAAACCTAACAGAAAATGTTAACATTATTCTTTTGCTGCCCGAAAAACACTGGTATTTCCTTCAGGAAATGCAAATCCAGATACGCATTCCTCATCGCTTTAGCTTCACAGACAAGACTGCAGCGACCGTGAGACGTACAGCTCATATAGAGGCTTTTCTCCGAAGTCATAAGTCAAAATGATCTCAGCTTTGAGGCAAGCGAGGCTTAGTTTTACCTGCTCCAAGAGACGTTCATTAGACGTGGATGTGGGGGTTCCCTTTGCTTTGAGTGTCATTAATCAAAGCTCCCACAGACACACTGGAGATCCGATCCTCACTGTGGACACTGTACTACAGCTGGGAATAATCATCTTCCTGGATCCTTTTTAGCTATCGTACAGACGGAGAGTACCGCGATTCTGAGAGATTGGGCGACACTAGATATCTTCTCTCTTCCCTGCTCAAAAACAGGGCTCTGTGATTTTAAAGATTTATGTTGTCTGTCTGTAGAGGTGTCCTGAGCGTGTGATAATAATTTATACATTAAAGCCCTATAAAGGACTATTAAACTACACTTAAACGTGGAAGTAATCTATGGGTGAGACTTCTGGTTTATTATCTGCTAAAGAATAGCAACGTGCAGTAAACTGTAAAACAGTTTGCACTACAAACCAGTGTGTTCATAATTAACATTAATAATACATTAAAATAATATAGTAAGACACACCAATCTGCAGTATCAAGCAGGAAAACAAGATGTTTTGTACAGCTAAAAATAGCTGGATATGCATGAGACCAAAAGCCAGACCCATAAAAGAAAGTCTCAGCTTTCAAATTTTGTCTTTTTTACCCAGACTTTTTAACAGCACATGAACCAATCATCACATGCTCTTTACTAAACTCAGTTGAGGTCAAAAGTTTACATACACCTCGCAGAATCTGCAAAATGTTAATTATTTTACCTATATAAGAGGGATCATACAAAATGCATGCTACTTTTTTATTTACTACTGACCTGAATAAGATATTTAATATAAATGACGTTTACATATAGTCCACAAGAGAAAACAATAGTTGAATTTATAAAAATGACCCTGTTCAAAAGTTTACATACACCTGATTCTTAATACTGTGTTGTTACCTGAATGATCTACAACAGTTTTTTTTTTTTTTTTTTGTGATAGTTATATATGAGTCCATTGTTTGTCCTTAACAGTTAAACTGCCCACTGTTCTTCAGAAAAATCTGAATAGGACGTTTACATATAGTCCACAATAGAAAATAATATTAATTTACTTGAATGATCCACAGCTGTGTTATTACTGAAGGACTCATATGCAACTATTACAAAAAGGTCTAAATGCTCACTGTTGCTTCAGATGGAAAACACGATGCATTAAGGGGGTGAAAACTTTTTGAATTTGAAGATCGGGGGAAATTTAACTTATTTTGTCTCATGGGACACAAGTATCTTCTGTAGCATCTGAAAGGCAGTACTAAATGAAAAAAAAAAAAATTATATATTATATATATATAGGCAAAATAAGAAAAATGTACACATCTTTATTCTGTTCAAAAGTTTACACCCTGACACTAAATGCATGGTTTTTCCTTCTGAAGCATCAGTGAGCATTTGAACCTTCTGTAATAGTTGCATATGAGTCTCTCAGCTGTCCTCAGTGTGAAAAGACGGATCTCAAAATCATACAGTCATAGTTGGAAAGGGTTCAAATACACAAAAATGCCGAAGAACCAAAGAACCTGTGGGGCCTGAAGGATATTTCTGAAAAACAGAGAGCAGTTTAATGTCTTTTATGTGAAATATCTTTTTCAGGTCAGTACTTAAAAAAATAACATGCATTTTGTATGATCCCTCTTATTTTGGTTAAATAATTAACATGTAAACTTTTGACCTAAAATATAAACATGAATGAACATCAGAAGTTATCTTGTTTCAACCGCTGAAAGACGTCAATACACACCATTTTTCAAGTTCGAGTCCACCAACTTTAAATCTACTGTCCTGCCTGGTTTGTTTGTCAGACAAAAATGGCAGATTCTGTGTTATGATTGGTCAGAGCATCTGTCAGTCAAGCTCTCTGCGAAGGGTAAATTGAATTTCTAATTAAAATGTCAATAATAAATATATAAACAAATAAACAATAGATAGATTTATTCTATGAACGACCTGATATATTGTCAGACAGCTGCAGATCTGCGAATAACAAAGAATTGAATAAGATTCCACTACCACAATGTCCTTGCATTCAACTTCACTGTGCATATCTTCTGTGTCTTTATTGTGCCTGTCAAATATTTCCCAATCAGAACCAGCAAATCAGTCACATCCTGCTGAAAAAGTAAAGTTTTATGGAGCCTGTGTGCCTCTTTCAAATCTTCCACATTTTCTGTTTCGGTTTAGCAACATTGTGAGAACGGCTTCGGTTCAGGCACCTCAGTGTTAAGCCCAGAGAACTGTTTTGGAGTAAGCTTGGTATCCCTGTCCCCAGAGTCGAAAGGTTTTCCAGGCTCTAGGAGTCATAAGGAGTTTACTTTCACATCTGCAAAACTTAAAGGCTCAGCGGCTGGCCAAAAATAAAGTTATGGAGCTGGGCCCCCAGCGTTTAAAAGAATCAGCTGCAACACAAATGTGAGACTTCTTTTTCTCGGTAGAGCGAAAAATTTACATATTCATTATTTTCGACTGTCACTGCGCTGAAATTGTGTGTTACTTGTTAACATCTAGAATAAACATATGTCAGTAACGTTAGTGTGAATAAAGCAAAGTGAAGTGACTCTTTCATTGCATGTTTCATGTGACGCGAATGTGCTACACAGAAAGACCTATAATGATTTTCACATGAAAGTCCTGAGTACTACTCTTGGCTCACCCTGTTGCCTTCATAATGTTAACTGTGTTACAAAAAGAATATAAAATTACTCCTACTTCATTCATTGTATTCATTCATTATGCTATCCGTATTCAAGGTCTGGTACCAGTAAAGGTCATCTGTAATTCATACCATTATGGATATGTTTAGTGTAAAATTATGTAGAGCGTTTCATTATGTTGTTGTTGTTTGTTGCTGAATCATTGCATTGTGGTCTCATGAGGTATACGGTATACAAAACTAAAAGCTATCTAAAGACATACAGGATCAACAGGATTAGAAATAAATGCTAAAATAAAATAAAATAAAGATTTATTATGTAATAAAAACAAGTTACAATAGTTAATTGTTTAATCTTCAAAAAATAAAATAAAAACAATAATTGAGCAGCGAATCAGCATATTAGAATGATTTCTGAAGGATCATGTGACATGTTAATTTTAAAGTCTCCATAACTGGTTTAAATCTGGGTCTCGGGGATCATTATGAGGCATGTTTTATATTTAAAAATCTGATAACGGATAGACCAAAGGATGCATAAATCGTTCTCCTGTTGGTGCGTTCCCATACGTGTACTCATCCTCCACTGAGGGAGGAATAATCCTTTACCACTTTCATTTCAGGATCCTTGCAACCTTTGCATAAAGTCAATAATAAAATATAATGTAATTATGCTATTGTAATGCTCCTCCTGTCTCTCTCCTGCACATCGCACCCCACCTCTCTATTTGAATAATGAATTATACTCACATTAAAGTGGCAGGTCTGTGCTGTGGAAAAGTAAAAAGCTATTATCCAGTTGTCAGCTCTTCCCTGTACGACTCAGGAGAGATGAGGGAACACTGCTGACACAACACACACTCACACACACACACACACACACACACACACACACACACACACACACACACACACACAGATACATAAAAAGTGGTCTATGCAAGTGTGAGTTTCATGCAGAATGGAATTAGCTTTCTGTAATGATGGTGTGTAATTAAAGAATACGTTTTTGCTTTTACATAGATCCTATCCACCTTATTTTTCAATGTGGAAATAAGATGTTTTCTGGTAAAGTGTGAGACTTCCGATTCATAAGCTGTTGTAGGGAAATAACGAGAAGAATAACGAAGAGCAGTTAATGGTAAAACTGTTTGCAGTACAAACCACTGTGTTCATAAGTAAGAAAATATATTGAAAAAATATGGTAAGACATACCAGTTTGCAATATCAAGCCGCAAAACAAGCTGTTTTGTACTGCTAAAAATAGCTGGATGCAGATGAAACCGGAAGCCAGACATATTAAAATTACAAATGGCCACCTTTATGGGAAAAATAAAGCTGCGTTTAGCATTTAAATGGATAAATTGATATTTATCCATATGAAGAATGTCTTGTTTTATTATAGGTATTCTACATATGTTTGAGGTTAGCAAGTGTTTTTTAATTCCACAAGGATGCATTAAATTGATCAAAAGTGACAATAAAGATAAAGACAATTATAATGTCACAAAAGATTTATATTCCAAATAAAATGCTGTTTTTTTGACATATGCGTTTCCAATAAAAAATATTAAGTACCACAACTGTTTTCAATATTGACAATAACAAATGTTTCTTGAGCACCAAATCAGCATATCTGAATAATTTCTAAAGGATGTGGCAATAAAAAAACTGGAATATTCAGTTTTGCCATCACAGGAATAAATTACATTTTAAAATACATTAAAAAAAATTATATAATATTTGCTCAAATAAAAGCCTTAGTGAACAAAAGAGACTTCTTTCAAAAAAAAAAATATATATATATATATATATATATATTTTAATGATTTGTATGCTATGTGTAACAAAAAAGTTATATTCATTAAATAGTAATAATTATTATTATACATGTTTAATTCACTGTACTGCTAGCCATAATGTGTCTTGTATGTTTTGGCTTTATGATATTAGTCAAACCCTTCTAATTGGACATCATAAAGAAAATCAAAATGCTTCTTTTTGAAAATATATAAATAAATAAATTCTTTCAGTAGTCTTCCAAATAGTATAACATCAAAAATATTCTCTTTATGCCTATTTTTATGTACAGTCAAACCAAAATTTATTCAGACACCTTCAACATTTCTCACATTATCACAGTTTATTCCTTATAGTTTAGAAAATGGTAATAAAATATAATAAGAACTCAAGAGTTAAACTGTGTCAGAACAAATTCATCTTGATAATGTCCGATAACAAAGGTATGTAACAAAACATGGTCAGGTCAATGAAGAATTTTTGGGTATAATATGTCACAGTTCACTTTATTTTGCTACCCTCACTTACATAACTTAACTATAGTGTCCTCCACTAGTACAAAAAATATCAAAAATGATATCTGGTGTTTAAATCATTTTTGATTTGACTGTATTTTAAGAGAAACATCTCATGCAAAGCTGACACTTTCTTTTTGAGAACTCCATTAGGTCTCCTGAGCTATGAAAGCCCAGCCTCTGAGCAATAATATTTTCCTCTGGGTTGCTGATGATGCTAGTAAAGTCTATTCTAAGACTGCAGACAGCAACATAATCTGCTTGCATGTTTATTAGTGATGTAAAACATCTCAGATTGTGTTTGACTCCATCTAGCTATCAACAGGATGCAATAACTCCATGTTTGGATGTTATCCAAGCATGTTATGCCAAGATAGAACCACAAAACATTGATCTGTTTCAAATAACATCTTGCATTCTTCACGATTAACAAACAGCTAAACACTAGCGGAAGGTCACATTTATAGATTGGCATAATCAATATGACACTGGAAATCTGCTAGCAGATTTTTTATTTACAAAAAAATAAGGGATTCAAAGGTAAATTAGTTTTGTGCAGTGGGGTACATGTACCTCCAATGAAATATCATAGCATTGTGTGCATTAGAGACACGTGCCTTCAAAAAGATGTCAAAAGGTCAGTGTCCTCTCAGAAATGCAGTCTGTTTGGCAATATGTTCAAAAACATGCCGAAAATCTGTTTCCTCCTGAGTATTGCTCACTCTTGGAGATATCCTGGCGCACGGCCAGTGTTCTGCTTAGCATTCAACACTGCTGGTGGGTGGAAAATCGTCCCAATCTGCTTGTCCCCTCTGTTACCAATACAACAGATCAATAATTCTCTTCGGTGACAGCGTGCAGGCTGTGCATGGGGGGTTGCAGTAATCACTGCTGGCAACCAAAGCAAAAAGAGTGCGCCACAGGAAGCTGTATAGTTTTGAAAAGCATTCCCTATAGCTATAATGCAATTCAAATGTTTTGTTCTAAAAGAAGTTACTATAGTGCTGTTTGCTTAGGCAAGTATCACTATTGTTCATACTCGGGCATTATGCACCACACAATATTTTTGTCACCAACATATATTATACTTAAAATAGAGAAAATTTATGAGAAGAGGTATGCAGTCATTTTTCTAAGTGATCTGACTTAAGCTGTTGCCTTGTAGGTAATAAAATTACAAGAAAATTCTACAGATGTGCATTGAAAGAGAAATCCAAGCCATATCTACACACCAGGGGTGAGCTTTTTTCAATTGTGCCAGGAAGCAACCACTTCTAGAACACCCTAGCAACACCATAGCAACCACCTATAAAACCTTTGCAACCATGCTACAATACACTAGCAAAATCACTGTAGCAACCACATATCAACACTCAAACAACCAACAGAACAATCTAGCAATGCCCTAGAAAGCACCCAAATAACCTTATCAACACTCTAGCAATCATATAGAACACTGTAGTAAACCGCATAGCAACACTTTAGCAACTGCAAAGCAACACCCTAGTAACCACATAGAACCCTGTACCAACCACATAACACCATTGCAACCACTTGGAACACTATAGCAACCACATAAAACCACCATAGCTACTGCCAGAAGACCTAAGCAACCACCTAGAACACCTTAGCAACCCCATAGCAACGCCCTAGTAACCACCAAGAACACTGTAGTGACCACACAACACAGTTGCAACCACCTAGAACACATAACACCACCCCAGCAACTTCTAGAACACCATAGCAACCACCTAGAACATTGTACCAAATACACAACAACTCCCTTGCAACTACATATCATACCGTAACAACCACCAGAACACCCTAGCAATGCCCTAGTAACCACCTAGAACACCATAGCAACCACATGGCAACACCCTAGCAGCCAACTAAACAGTCTAGCAATGCCCTAGAAACTACTCAAACTTAATAACACCCTAGAAATCATATAGAACACTATAATTTAAGCATAGCAACATCCTAGCAATCTTATTGCAACATCTATGTAACCACATTGCAACAACCTTGCAATCACCCAGAACACTGTAGCAACCATGTAACATCTTTGCATCCACCTAGAAGACTGGCAACCACATAACGTCACCCTAGCAACTACCAAAACACTCTAACAACCTAAAACATTGTAGCAAATACACAGCTTCCTTGTAACCACATAGAAGACTGTAGCCACGAAATATCACCACCCTACCAGCCACCGGAACACTGTAGCAACCATGTAACACTATTGCAACCACATAGAAGACTGGCAACCACATAACATCACCCTAGCAACTGCCAGAACACCATAGCAACCATCTACAACACTGTAGCAAACACATAACAACACCCTTGCGACCACATAGCAGGCTGGAACTGCATAACACCAACGTACCAACCACCAGAACACCCTAGCAACCACCTTGAACAACTAGCAATGCCAAGGTCATGGGTTTAATTCCCAGACAATGCATAAAGTGATAAAATAAATAGCCTTGAATGTATTAATGCATTGTAAGGATAGAAGCGTCCTCTAAGTGCTTAAATGTGCAGGTAAAGCGCCCTCCCATTTTCTTCCCAAAGTGAAAAAGTCTAGTTTCTCATTTTTATGCAAATTTCTCTCTGACTTCTGTAAATTTGAACGAACAAATAATGCATAGAATTGACTAAGTAACTCAAGGTCTACAACTTACTACACAGCAGCCTACCGCAATCTATGAAATAGCTAGACACCGACTGCAAAATATGGCTTGATAATAAGGAGCCTCTTTCCAGCGAATAAAAGACCTAAACAAAAACGTGCCTCATTACAATACACTGCAAAGCTGGCACTCCACACAATCCAATTACAACATGCAAATGATGCTGGACTGTTTGAAAGGGGCCGCAGATAGGCCTACCTTTATCGTAAGACACACACACACAAACTGCCTCTCAGAATAACACACACACACATTCTCCTTCACAGCCTCTTTCTCTCTCAGTTTCTCTCTCCACACACACTCATACGCTCTCCCCACTGCCGTTACTGACACACTCCCATGGCCTAGGTTGTGTTGGCCAGGTGGTGAGAACAGGTGTTGAGTGAGTGTTGCCATTTGAACGCCACTGCGCACTTGGCTCGCCACCAGTCAGCTGGAATGGTAAAGCTGTTCTTCCCGTGTTCGCATCTCTCCGCCTTATTGGCTGATTACGAGGGAGAACGTTTGGCGCCGTGTTTGTGTCATCTGCAACAGCGACTCCTCCTCAACCTCCCATGCGATACTTTTGTTTCGTTTAAGGGTTCGCTTCTCTGCCATGCATGGCGAGGCAAGCTACTGACACGGGATAGCAGACCACTTATGCTTTAGTGATGCTGCAATGAATGGTAATTTATACAAACAACGGCGGATCCAAGGAGAAGACGGAGTGAAAACAAAGTAGGTGACAGAAGAGGAAAATGACTTCTAAATGAGGAAGAATGAGAATTTATAAGCTAGAGAGAGAGAAATGGGGGAAGTTAGCAACATATGGGAGAGAAAAATGTTATGAATAAAAATGGTTTCGCTTGCTTTTTGTGCATTATTTTTTCTTTTATTTCAGACAGCTCACCCAACCACGTTGTGCTATTTTTCATTTCGCCAAACAATGTGAGAAATAAATTTGAATTACGGCAAAGATAAAAAGCACCATTTTTGCATCTTTTTCATCTATTTGTTGAAGAGTTAAGGTGTGTTTCTTAAATGCCAAACCTAGATATGCCTAAACATTTAGATGTATAGCACCTTCATAATACGAGCACAAAATGCTATTAAGACACCAGCAAATTTTTTAGGCTTGAGAGTCTAATAAATTTTAATGCATCTGCATTTTCAGGTAGATAGCTCAAATACATAAAGGTTATTTATTAGCATATATGGTTCCATTTAAGGCTAAAATAAAACCAGCATTTTTGCTTCTTTTTCATTTATGTGTTTATGTTTTATGTGCATCTCTAAATGCCAAACCCAGACATGCCTAAATATTTAGACATACGTGACCCTGGACCACAAAACCAGTCATAAAGGTCATTTTTAAAAAATAAGCTTTCCATTGATGGATGGTTTGTTAGGATAGGACAATATTTGGCTAAGATACAACAATTTGAAAATCTGCTAACTGAGGGTGCAAAAAAATAAAAATGAAATATTGAAAAAAACCGCCTTTAAAGTTGTCCAAATGAAGTTTTTAGCAATGCATAATATTTATGAAAAATTAAGTTTTGATATATTTACAGTAGGAAGTGTACAAAATATCTTCATGGAACATTATCTTTACTTAATATCCTAATGATTTTTGGCATAAAAGAAAAAAAATATAATTTTGTGTAGCTATTGCTACAAATGTACCTGTGCTACTTAATGCTTTCGAGGACACTAGCAAATTTTTCAGGCTTGAGAGACTAATGAATTTTAATGCATAATTTTCAGGAAAAAACATAATAATAAAAATATTTATTAGCATCTATGGTTCCGTTTACATTCATAAAACCTTTCTATTGCACAAAAGGTTCATCAGATTATTAAAGTGTTCTTCAAACTAAAAAACTAAGAACTAGTCTTTTAAAGGTGGGGGAACACAAAGTGGTTCTTTTGTGTATTGCTGTACAACCGCCCATTTAAAAAAAAAGTCTTAAATATTTTCAAAATAATTTAATGTTATTTGATCGTATTGTATTCCTTTTAACATCCCAAAATCGAATTCCATCCCACCCCAATTCCAAAACTGCAATAAGCTCATTGACCATTTGAAATGACCCATTCATGTTTTACTGATACCAGTGTGAACGACACAAAAAGGAAATCAAATTTGACTGACAGCTCCTTCCTCGCCTTGAATAGTGCTCAGCTATATTATCCAGCTAGATTCCCCCCGTGCCCCACCCCCTACATTATCAAGGGCTGTCCCGTCTTTATCTGCATATTCCTTCCCATCTATGCAAATGGATCCTCTCATTCGCTTAATGGGGGTATTAATCTGATATCAGCCTCTTAAATACTGCGCAAACGGGGTATGGCTGAGATGAATGAGTGTAAGGGAAGTACACCACGGCATCAGCATATAAATGTCAAGGAGGCCTTAGATGATTTAGTGTTTTTTATTTGGCCAATTATTTAGCTGTTTTATTTATTACCTTTTGTGGTTTTAATACTATCCAGACTATTTTATTAGATTTATTTAGATTATGAAATGTCATCATGCATGGTTATTGATTATCTTCTCTAAAATAGAGTGTGTGGGAACAGGCTTAAAATTTTGCAACAATTAAAAACTGTAATGACAACTACGCCCAAAAACGTCACGTTTTCACTATTTGCCAATCATTGCCACTGCTAATGTCCATGAGCTCATCTGGAGTGTAATTGAAATACATGAGAGGACGAGTGGACACATTCAAAGCAACTGGGGCCAGTGACACTAGATGAATTGGCAAAATGGCATTTGATTAATACGATACTTGACCCCCAGTAATTATGTCCTTTACAATAGACTGGTGACACCTATTAACCACAGTAATCACTTTTGCTGGTGCGCTGTGTCGGAGGAGCTCGACATATGGCCACCTTATTGAAATAGATGCTCCGAATGGAAGAGAAGGGAGGCAAGGGTCCTCACATTAATGTCTCCTCATTCATGCAGTCCCAAAGGAGAAATATCTGACAATATGTACAATTATTTAGCCTTCTGTGAGCTTCATGGGAAACTGGAGGGCTTTTTTTCCACTGCATACTATTTGTAGTGCTGATGACATTCCCTTTGCACCGATTTTAAAAGACAGGAAATGACATCGCTAACCTTGGGACTCACTTAAAAGGATTGTGTGTCTTTGAGACTGCGAGGCAAAAGTTGGGGGATAGTTTGAGGACAAGAAAAATGGAACAAACAACAAACCATAGTCGAAACATCTTTGCTTGGAATGTTAAGACAGCATTGAATTTGAATCATTAATAGTTTGATGTTTTATTAACTCAGTATGGTCTGGGTTTGTTTGGCACTGCTTTACAAATGCATTCGAATCCATTTTTTCTCACACATTCTTTATTTTTAAGAGTGTGGAAGAGAGAGGACAAAGATTCTTGGCATCTGTGGTTCCATGAAGAACCTTTAACATCCATGGAACCTTTCATCTTAAGTAGTTGAAAAAGATTCTTTCAAATTTGAAAATCTGAAAGGTTCTATTTTAGAACTGAGTACACTGCTTAACATTATACAATGCAATAGATTCCCAGAAAAAAAGGTACAAAAGTGTAGCTTTTGAAAGGATACCCTCCCATTGACAGCTTTTGTACCTTTTCTAGTATTTTGCATACTAGACCAAAATAAAGTTAGCAATGGAACACACCAAACAGTCCCATCCGTACCTGCTGAATCGTTCAGCACCCGAGTTCAACTGCAGGTGTCCGTTCGGTCCTGCCGCACACTTTGAGAGACTTGGGAGTGGTCGTCATGGCCAATCTCTGGTCATTCATTTGCAGGTAATGATTTTGGAACAGGGCTGCTAATAGGGCATTATGGGAGTCCCTGGTTCCCCTGACAGCTGATTAATGTCCACTGTGATGACATCAGCTCTGAGAGAAACTAGATAAAAGAACACTTGTATTGGACCGAGCAGGATGATGAACGAGCGACCATGCTAGCGACTCATCTCATTACGAACTACAGACTGCTGGCCATTTAGCTAATGTAGCGAGTCATTGTGTGCCCAGGGACCCCGGGCCGCAGGTTTGGAAATTAATGACACGGCAAACGTGCGATATGGAGTTTGACCCTGCATAATACGCAAGCATATAGGATTAACCTTGCCTTGTCAGACGCCACTATTGTTATCCCGAATGCGGCGGCGGAGTACACAAGCAGGGGAAAAGAGATATTTATACCAATACCTATACCTGGATTTAAGATTCATTTCATGGGTCGCGGCTAAGCTGCAGGGAAGGATTAAACAGATAGTCTTTTCTTTGAGAGGTAGTGAAAATAAACCTCTCATTGAATAGGGGAGAAAGCATAGTGAAAGACATCAGGCGGCGTAGACTCTTTATTTTCACCTTATAGAGCTTGCAAAAGCTAATCTAAAAGCATATAGACATTCGATGAGGAAAAAATTGGTCCGCATTATCAGTATTATGGAATGAGACAGACAAATGAAAAATGTGTACATATATTCATATGGATAATGGAAATATATCCACAATCAATGGCAATCTGTACTTTTTAACCTTTATATTACTGTATGCTGCGGGTTAGTTTGACCAATGTTGATTTATGAGTTGTTGGTAATACTGGTTAACTTATGGGGTTTTTCTTGATATTTATGAACCTGGACCTCAAAACCAAGTCTAAGTAGCATAGGTATATTTGTAGCAATAGCCAAAAAGACACTGTATGAGTCAAAATGATCAATTATTTAGCGTAATGCCAAAAATCATTAGGATGTTAAGCAAATATCATGTTCCATGAAGATATTTAGTAAATGTTGTAAATATATCAAAACTGAATTTTTGATTAGTAATATGCATTGCTAAGAACTTCATCTGGACAACTTTAAAGGCGATTTTCTCAATATTTAGATTTTTTGCACCCTCAGATTTTCAAATTGTATCCAAATATTATCCTATCCTAACAAACCATACAACAACATACATGTATAAATCTCAGTTTTTGTTTTTTTTTATGATGATTTTGTGGTCCAGGGTCACATTTGGTGACTTTTCTTCATTTCTCCATAATGAAAATGCATTAAAAGTTTAGACACTCTGATGTGTTGTGGAATGCACATACAAATTTCTATTGCCATTTTGATGTTCACAGGTCAGTTTGGCTGGATAATTTTTTGGTTAAAGGTAGCTGCACAACAGGACAACAACAAATAAATGGCATGTCAGTTGCTCAACTACTAATGGCATTTACATTTATATTTATGCATTTGGAAGATTCTTTTATCCAAATAAATGTACACTGTGTCGATGCATTTTAATTTAGCAGGGAATCAGACTTATGATCTTGCTGTCGCTAGAATGCTTACACTGTTTAAAACTCAGAAAAGCAACAGAATATGTAGTTTTCAACAAGAAATGTTAAATTAAAATTAAATTAAAATACATTTAAAATTTTAATTTAAAACGTAAAAAAAAACTGTTAGAAACAGTTTTAAAAATCATATGCTCTCAGGTATATATATTTATTTATAATGTGTAAGAACTTTTAATGCTAAAAAGTTGCTGTTTTACCTGTTTTCATGGTGTGACTTTCAGGGAGTTAAATCGCATCCAATTAGGGAAGTTTTCACTCAGAATATAACAAATGTACCTAGAATTTTAAATGACATCCAAAGCACAAATATAGAAAATTATATTATTTGCAATTTCATAAACTATATATTTCATATATTATCATATTTCCAAACAAACGATGATTCCCAACTTGGTTTATGGAACTGGCAATGCCAAGGTCATGGGTTCAATTCGATCATGTGTCCATCCAATAAATAAGTGTAATTAAGAGAAACCTACCACAGATGCGAATCTAATTTCAGTTTATTAATGTGGATGAATTCTGTGGATGTGCTTCAAATGAACTTTAAAATCTTTTACATTTACCATATACATGGGCCTGACCTTTTAATGATAACTAAGCCCACTTAATACCGACATCCTCAGGAATATGACCCGTCGCTCTTATTAGCCTTTAAGACTTCCTCTCCTTTCACCTTCAATCAGGGTTAAGCTGAACTCCTGCTGTCAGGACTAGTGTGGTAATGAGCATATCAATCAAAGAATAAATGAAGACTGCTAACTAATTTAGGAGGATCAGACCTTCTCAGTTTAGGTTTAGACCATAATTTAACTGTCTAACATTTGGGACAAAGCGCAGAAGGAATGTCTACATTGAAGAGATTGTTATAGAATACAAATTCTGTCATTATTTACTCACCCTTAAGCTGTTTCAAACCTGTACCTTTCTTCTGTCAGACACAAAAGAAGACATTGTGAAAAAAGTCTGTGTTTTTGCACATACATTGAAAGTCAATTGCCATATTATCTTATTTATGACCCTGGACCACAAAACAAGTTAAGGGTTAATTTTTTTTAATAAATAAGCTTTCCATTGATGTATGGTTTGTCAGATAGTGTCAGGAATATGTCTTGTTCTGTTCTGTTCTCCCAGTGTTTTCTCCCCTTCTGTTTCTAGTCATTTTGGTTTAGTCCTTGTCTCCCCCTTTTGGTTCATGTTCAGTTGGTTTAGTCTTGCCCTTATTTGTACTTCCCCCTCATTAGCCTTGTTAGCTTGTTTGTTACCACGCCCCCGTTTCTGTGTATTTAGTCTGTGTCAGTTCACACCCCTGTGTCCGTCGTTGATGTTACATGTTCTCGTTTAATGCTCCTGGTTTTTGTTTGTTTGTAATTTTATTCAGTGTTTTATTTAATAAACGTCATTATATTCATTTACTTCGGTTCTCCTGCTCCATCTACACTCCTCAACCCGCCTGATTGTGACAGATAGGATAATATTTGGTTGAGAAACAACTATTTAAAAATCTAAAACCTGAGGGTGCACAAAAATCGCAATATACATTTAAGCTAGGAAATTTACAAAATATCTTCATGGAACATGAGCTTTACTTAATATCCTAATGATTTTTGGCATAAAAGAAAAATCTATAATTTTGACCTGTACAACGTATTTATGGGTATTTCTACAAATATACACAAGCTACTTAAGACTGGTTTTGTCGTCCAGGGTCACATTTGTGTTCTGCAGAGGAAAGTAAGGTCATACAGGTTTGAAACAACATGAGGGTGTGTAAATGACTTTTTTGGGGGTAAACAATTCCTTTAAAGGTGAAGTGTATAATTTCAGTTCCAGGTTGGTCTTCCATTGGTCAGCCAAACAGATCGGCCCGCCCCAAACTCCTGCCATTGGTTGAACTAACGTTACAGATTGGTCAGGATGCTCAAATTAACAAAGCAGTGTTTCATCACAAATGACTTATTTATAGTTATCTCTGCATTTTGGACTCAACCATTGCCAATCCTGTCTCTCCTGTAAAGAACGAAGATCTGCATTTACGATCAGTTGTAGAATGCCACGATCAGTAGGTTAGCACTTCACAGCAAGAGGGGGCTATGTATTTAGTCACCGGTCACTCTTAATGGCTTCAAACCATGCAGAAAATTATTCACTGACCCTTCACACACCTCTGCGTCAGGAGCAGCTGTAAAACAACCCAGCCTTTGTCAAGGATTATAACGGGCGGAAATCTGGCCTTATTATTAAAAAGCCTGGCGATTTTCGACCCCCCCTTTTCTTTCTTTTCAGCCATCCAATATTCATTAAAGTGGGATTTCGGCACATTAGCAAAGGAGGAGAAAGTAGCCCCTGGAGACTGTGTTTGCATTTTCAGCACTGGCCCTGTAATTCTGTCAGACACTCCTGTGAAGAGGAGGAAAGGGGAGGGAGGGAGTGGCTCCACTTAACCGGGATTTATTACCTCGACCAGCTGCCCTCCTCTCCCTCTCTCTGTAAAAGGTAATTGCATCCAGTTGTAACAAGCTAATTGATTGCTAATTAGATAAATCAGCACTCCAAGAGCTGTCAAGCACTGACGGATGGTAACAGAAGTCATGTGCCCCGGTGTAATGGCGGAAGGGTAGGAGGACTGTTGTCGCCCGACAGAAAGAGCAGTCTGGGTGCGCTACCAAAGGTCGAGGGGGAGCGGACGATACCGTCGAGATGGGCAGATGAGCGCGAAACGCTGAAAAAAGAGGGGGTCTTGAGCGTAGTGACAATGCAAATCAAAAAAGGCAGAGTAAACATGATTGATTCAGGCGGAGGCTGACGGAGAGGGGGAAATTGGATTCAATGGACAGCTGGATGTCTGCAGCGACTCCCTGGCCACCAGGCAGCACCCGGCACTTTCTCATGCTAATGCATCCCGGGCTAGTATAGCGCTGAATGGATGATACCAGCCTAAACAGGAACTGAGATTGGGGGGGTTTGCTTGGGTTGAGAGGGTATGAATGAATGAAGGGGGAAGGGCAGCGCTAAATAGGGACTACCGAACAGTACGACGTCTCAAGTATGTGTGTTTCATATATTCATAAATATACAAATAGAGGAAAAACAGCCAGTTCCAAAGATTTAGCTCATGAAGTAACAGATACAGAAACTCTATAACTCTGAAAAACACGGAAAAGACACAAATGAGACCTATCATGTAGGTTCAGAGTTTGAATTAGGTGATGTATTTAAATTATTTTTATGGTTTTTGGAATGGATGGAATCATGTTTCTAAAAGATGTCTCTTAGGCTCAACATAGATGCATTTATTTAATCAAAAATACAGTAAAAACTGTAATATTGCAAAATATGTTTACGATTTAAAAGAACAGGTTTGCTGCGTAATAATTTTGAGGAAGCTGTGATACAATAAAAAGGAAAAGGAAGCAAGAAAAATAAGGGAAAAGTAATATTTTTTTTATTTAGGATGCATTAAAATGATCAAAAGTGACGGTAAAAGACATTTGTAATGCTACAAAAGATTTCAAATAATGCTGTTCTTTTGAACGTTTCCACAAAAAATAAGTTAAAAATGAATTTAATATATAAATCTGTAGCACTATCAGTGGGTCAATATGACTGATTTTTCTTTTATGCTAAAAATCATTAGGATATAAAGATCATGTTCCATGAAGATATTTTGTAAATTCCCTACTGTAAATATATCAAAACTTAATTTTTTATTAGTAATATGCATTGCTAAGAACTTCATTTGGACAACTTTTTCAATATTTAAATTTTTTTGCACACTCAGATATCAGATTTTCAAATAGCTGTGTCTTGGCCAAATATTGTCCTATCATAACATACATCAACGAAAAGCTTATTTATTCAGCTTTCAGATGCTGAAAAGATGCTGACCCTTATGACTGGTTTTGTGGTCCAGGGTCACATTTATATATAAACAATTTCAGTGATGATAGTAATAAACATTTTTTGAACATCAAATCAGAATATTCGAAGGTTTTCTGAGAGATCATGTGACACTAAAAACTGAAGTGCTGAAATTAAACTTTTTCCATTATAGGAATAAATATATAATATATATATATTTTTTTAGAATTTTATATAATTTTATAAAACTACTAATATATATATAGTTTTGTTACTTAAATTAGATATGTAAATACTGTTAACAGATTAAATTATATTATATGAACAAAACCTATTTTTTCCAAGTGCACATTTATATAAATATATTAAGAACACTCATGTTTAAGTACACCTGCTGATACATCTTACACTTGTTGTGTCTGCACAACTGTTGTTTTGAAGACAAGAAAGGACTGTTTGAACAGTATTATGTAAACATGCTCCTCGGGCCGCCCAATAAGACTCAGGCCACACCTTTGTTTCCGTTTAATCTCTCTGATTATGCAGACATCACTTAGACGTTGCCATGGACACGGAACATGGTTGGCAAGCAAGGCCGAGCAGTCTCTGTCTAGTTAAAAGCAGCGTGTGGAACGACGCCAAGGAAACACCAAGACCTCATCAATTTTGCTTTCTTCGACTGTATTTTGCATTTTCCGCCATGTATATTTCCAAAACGGAAACAAAAAATTATCACTTCGAGAGAATTTTCAGAACAAAATATTAATTTGCATTTAATTTGCATGGCTAATTATGACTTAGACTTGAACTAATACTCTATTTGAATATTGCACTGTCTTGGCTTCAAGTGAAACGTTAAGTATTAACACACACACACACACACACACACACACACAGATCAGGTTACCACAACGAGGCGTTGGCCCCTAAAAAGGGGGCTTGAGGATGTGATCCCTACAAGTCCCCCCACTCCCAAACACACACACACCCTTTTTACCAGCTGACCCATGAGGGACATACAGGCCTATTGAGTTCCAGCTTTGCTGGCATGCGACATGCCCATTCTCTGCATGCTGCAGTAGCACAGTGGGTGGCATATCCCAGCACAGTTGCTGCACGATTTACAGCCGAGCAGGTCGGGGGGTTTATAGAATGAACCAGTTAGTATGCGCCTAAAAAAAGGCTGATCCTCTTCAGTAGTGACAGATTTATCAATATGTTAGCGTAGTTTTCTAGAAACACCAGCAATAAATGGTCCCATTACTCCTCAACAAATAAATAATAGTAGCATGGGTATATTTGTAGCAATAAAAAAGTCAAAATTATAGATTTTTCTTTTATGCTGAATATCATTAGGATATTAAATAAAGATCATGTTCCATGAAGATAGTTTGTAAATTTCCTACTGTAAATACATCAAAACTTAATTCTAGATTAGTAATATGCATTGCTAAGAGCTTTATTTGGACAACTTTAAAAGCGTTTTCCTCAATATTCTGATTTTTTTTGCACCCACAGATTTCAGATTTTAAAATTGTTGTATTTCGGCCAAGTATTGTCTTATCCTAAAACCATCAATAGAAAGATTATTTATTTAGCTTTAAGATGATAAATCTCAATTTCAAAAGATTTACCCTTATGACTGGTTTTGTGGTCCTGGGCAATTTATCATAACAACTTCTGGTTTAATATTGAAAATAAATACAGCAAATTATTCCTATAGCTGAATTTTCACCAGCCATTACTCTAGTATTTAGTCTGACTTGATCTGTCAGAAGTCATTCTAAGATGCTGATTTGCTGCTCAAGTTTTATTATTATCAGTGTTGAAAACAGGTGGGCTGCTTAATATTTTTGTGGGAACCATGATAAATTTTTTCAGGATTCTTTGATGAATAGAAAGTTCAAAAGAACATTATAAATGCATTTCCTTCCACTTTTGATTAATTTAATGCATCATTTCTGGAAAAAATATATTAATATATATATATATATATATATATATATATATATATATATATAAGTATAAAGTTATTTTTAAAAATAGCCTTGCTGACCTCAAACTTTTGAATTTTACTGTAGACAGTTTTCTAAAAAACCAAAGAAGGACTTTTAAAGGTCCCCTTGGTTTCAAGATGGAACCCTTATTTATTTCTATTTTTTTCAACAATGTCTTTATTGATTTTAAGAACTTTAACATGAAAGGGGGGGGGGGGGGGGTAAAAAAAATTTAATAAAATAAAATTAAATAAAAAAAATAATGTATAGATCAAATAGAATCATAGATTAGAATAGATACATAGAAATCAAAGCAATGGTACAATAATATCATATGGTGATACATGTTAAGCCAAGTTACCCAGAGAATAGATTTGGATCAGCTTCCTTCAAAAATCATAAAAAAACATTCCACACTTTGAAAAACTTTTCAGGTTTTCTTTTAACAATATATGTGAGTTTTTCCAAAGCTAAACAATGAGACAATTCTTGTAACCATTGTTTAAAATTAGGACTTTCTGTATTTTTCCAGTGACGAGCTATTATAAGTTTTTTCATGCACCTGTCAAAGTTGAGATTTTGGGATTTTTGTTTTTTCATAGTGTTTTTTTCAGACTAGTGGAAAGAAAACATCCATAAGACCCTAAGTGTTTCTGTTATAGCACTTTATCTATTTGTGTCAATAAATTTAAATGATAATACATATTTTGAAAGGCCCTTTTCTCAAAATGAGTTTTTTTCTCCAACACTGAGCCATAAAGTTTTCTGTTCTAAGTATTTTCTGAATTATGGAGTGACAAAATTTGGAAGTCAGCCAAAATTCCCTCAGTAAAAACATTTGACTCTAATATGTCAAAAAAAAACAAAAACAAAACAAGAATTCTGAGACTGACTTTATCCAGTGCTCAGATATTTGTACTAGAAATGTATGCAAATTAGCACATATTTCATTAAATAATGTGTCATTTGCATATTTAAACCTGAACATTTTAGAAAACGTGTAATACAAAAAATGTTTGCAATTATCAATGTAATCCATCAACAAGTAAGGTGATAACTATTATTTATTTTTTGTTATTCACCTGCAGTGTCTTATTAGCAAGTTTATTAAATAGAAAACGCTTAAAATAAACTCAAAAAGTAAAGTAATATAGGTTTATGCATGTGTTTCAGCTTAATATTCTTGTGTCTTATGTGGGTTAACCTCACAAGTTAGGTATGTGTCATAATCTTGTGTCCTGTCATAGATGTGCTGATGAGCCGTCTCTGCTGTTTATCTAGGCACAATGAGGTCCACAAGACCTGCATGATGAAAGGTGGAGCCACTGTGTAAATCCTGGCTTATTCATGGCTAGACCTTCATGACTGAGTGTGTGTGTGTGTGTGTGTGTGAGAGAGAGAGAGAGAGAGAGAGAGAGAGAGTGAGTGTGCACATTCATGTTATTGAGTGTGTGTGTGTGTGTGTGTGTGTGTGTGTGTGTGTGTGTGTGTGTGTGTGTGTGTGTGTGTGTGTGTGTGTGTGTGCGCGCGTGTACTTGCATGCTTCCTGTACATGCCTTTCCCATGTTTCTTAGTAAGTTCTCTTACCACCTGTGCATTCTTTAGGTCTACCACATTGCAATGTGTTGAAGATTTAAAGCTAAAAATCACAGGCGGAGAGTGAACCAACTTCAGGGAAGGCTAAAAGCAGCCTAATCTATTAACAATACAACAATACAAACATCGTCAACCCATCTTTTTAGGCAAGAACCAGGTGTCATGTAGGCTAATAAACTATTATTAATGGGATTTAACGCGATTACAATTTAATAAAAACACTGTAAGCTGCTAATTATAACCTTTTCATTTCCATGATTATTCAAACAGTGCATACATTACAAACATAAAGCAAGCGAAAACCATTAGGCCAGCACTTTCATGCCCTCTGCAGTTGCATAAACTATTTTTTTTTTTTTTTTGTCATTTTTTAATTATACTGTATGTATATGAGGGACACAAATGGCACTTGTTTTACAGAACGGCCCATAACAACACTATAGTTAGGTCAATAAAGGTCTGTTATAGATTAATCTGTTAATCTGTAAACTTCGATCTATCACGAGTTTAAGTGCTCTCATTATATTCACTGAAGCTGTCTACACTGTGAAATGAATCTCTTACTTAAATTGTATGTACAGTACATCTGCGCTTTGTTTATGATGAGAGAATTGGCGAGAGTCTGGAATCAGCGAACGCGCGGACTCAACAAAACTTGGTTTCAGCGTGACTCATCAGAACGCTTCTGATTGGCCATTGTATTCCTAAACTCAACGGAGTCTCGTGTGATTGGTTATAACGCGGAACACTGTTTAAACGGGTAAAAAGAAAGTACATGTAAATGTAGTTGTTTTAGCTGTATTTTATATTGCACATGGTGAAAGGAAACGTCTGTATATGGATAATATCCTGGAAGAAAATTGCCTGTATTTTTTTTTATACTGTTATTATTATTATTATTTTTAAACAGCGTATTTGTTTCTAATTTCATTCCAGTTTTGATTTTAAACTATTCAGTATTTAACATTTTGAAATTAAAATGCTTGAAATTCAATTAACAAAAATAGATACTACTACTATAATTGGAAACAAATATGGGAATATTATACCAGTAGGTTTGACTTGTATAGCACATAGAGTTATACTGCAATCCAATAGTGTCTTGAGCTCAAAGCTGGAAATCTCTGCAGTTATCAGGGGGGTAGAAGGTTCTCAGCTCCTCATTGGAGATCACTTTCACACCTCACCCTTTCATTTGTTTTGCAAAAAAAACTTTGGGGGTGGAACATCGCTGTCTAGACGGGCGACATAAAAGAAGCAGCAACTGTTCATGCGTGTCTCTTCCTCACCATTGTCCCTCATCCCCTCCGCTCTCCTCCATCTCCTTTGCCCACTGTCTGCGCAGTATTGTTGGAAGACAATGCGCTGTCACTGCCGCTTCCTAAACTTGTTGGGATCTTGCTCTTCACTGCGACGTGATCAGCAGGATGGCGGTCGCTACAGAGCAGCCGTGCCAATCAGAGAAAGTTCAAACTCAGTGAAGGAAGGCGTAGAATCTCAACTCTCTATGTATGTCTGGCTCGTGTCCATCAGAGGATCAGGAAACTGTGGTGGGAAGTTGGTGCCTATGGCTCAACTTAGGTGATGCTAATGCTGATGTTCGAATTTTGTGTCGAAAAAGTAAGTGATCTGTTCAGGACCTCAAAAGGTGAACAATTCACTCTTATTGGCATCTATGGTTTCATGAAAAACATTTACAGTAACATCAATGGAAACTTTCCATTGCACAAAAGGTAGTTTGTAGTTTAAAGTGGTTCTATAGATTTTTATAATGTTCTTCGTATCAAGAGAAAGTCTTCTATGGCATCACTGTGAAAACCCCTTTGTGTAACTTTTATTTTTTAGAGTTTACCATCAGAAAAGTGTTTGTTGTTTACCAGACTGTTCAGGGGGAGCCATTACCTGTTGGATTTAAGTAAAACATCTTTTAAGATCAGTGGAACGGAATTGTTTTATGGTTTGGAAAAATGTTATTTTTATTAATTAATAATAAAATAAACCACAACAATAAATGTCCACCCTGGAACACAAAACCATTCATAAGCAGCACAGGTTTATTTGTAGCAATAGCCAACAATACATTGTACAGGCCAAAATTATTATTTTTCTTTTATACCAAAAATCATTGGGGTATTAAGTAAAGATCATGTTCCATGAAGATATTTTGTAAATTTTCTACTGTAAATATATAAAAGCTGAATTTTTGATTAGTAATATTTATTGCTAAGAACTGTATTTGGACAATTTTAAAGGTGATTTTCTTAATATATATGTTTTCACCAGTTTCAACTTAAAAGCTTAAGTTTAGCAGCTGCCTTAAAATTTTAAGTTAAATCAACTTAAGTCATTTCAACTCACAAGTTAAATCAACTCATTTTTATTGTAATAAGTTAAAATGACTTGTAGTTTTAAGCTGATTTAACTTAAAGTTTTAAGGCAGCTGCTGAACTTAGGCTTTTAAGTTGAATCTGGTGAAAACTTTTTATAATGTAAAGATCATGTTCCATGAAGATATTTTGTACATTCCCTACTGTAAATATATCAAAACTTAATTTTTGATTAGTAATTTGCATGGCTATAAGAACTTCATTTGGACAACTTTAAAGGCTATTTTCTTAATTTTTTTTTTTTTTTGCACCCTTAGATTTTAGATTTTCACGTAGTTGTATCTCGACCAAATATTGTCTTACTCTAACAATGGAAAGCTTATTTATTAAAAATTTCAAATTTCAAAATTGACCCATATGACTGGTTTTGTGGTCCAGTGTCACATATGGGTTGTTCTATAAAACAGGTGCTTGTCCAGTCTAAGATACTCTTTAAAGTACTTTTAAAAATAATTGTAATTATTCTATTAGACAAATAATTTTGCCTATGTTAAAGTACCTTTAAGTGCATTACGGTGAAAATTTCACTTCAGAAATAATAATTAAAACAAATAATAATTAAATAACATTTCCTTGAAGTTTTTACTTCTTAAATTTATGTATTTATTTACGAGTCAGAAATATATATATTTTTTATTCAAATTTGTAAATTTGCTAATACAGATAGAAAAACAGTCAGCTGTTCAATTTGGTCATTTCTTAACCCATACTGTATAGCCACAAATGGCTCTTGTTTTATAAAATGGCCAATATAGCAACACTAGGTATGTCATTAAAGGTCTGCTATAGTGAATTAATCTGTTTGTCTCATTTTAGCATCTAGCGGCGGACATTTTTTCCCCCCTTTTTATGCCTTCAGCAGCCCCTCTGAGGTCTCGGTGGACCAAATCATTTGATCTGAGGCTTTGGCTTCAAATAATTTGGAGTGAATGGAAGGACCTTCTCCCTTTCACTGCCACTTATCACCAGTCTAATGACTACATCTCTTCTGCATGCTGCAGCGCGACTTACCCGGGTAATTTATTCTGGGTCGCCTAAAGCCTTCATCACAATGAGGCGCCTCACAAAACAAACGCAGACAAAGCCAATGTTAATTTTCTTATTATCAGCCCCTTAATTATTTGTTGTGTGTGATAAGTGCTTTCAGCGCATGTGATATCAGCAATAACCTTCTGGCTGCGGCGTCAAGGGGCCTTGTTGAGTTTTCCCCTCGTCGCATTCTCCTCCATTATTAAGACAATGAGGAGTGAACACAAATACCCTTCATTGCGCTGCCTTCTTCTCGAAACAGAGGAATAAATATTATAGATTAATTAATCCATGCTGATTATAATTTAATTATGTTGCCTCCAGAGGCCAAAGCACGCTTTCTCCCTTCAAATTTGTTATGTGCCAGGCTGAACATTTATAAGAGCGCGCTCACTCACGGGCACTTGGGACCTTTGTTTATGAGAGCATTTTGGTTGCATAAATTTATTCGGCGGATGTATTACAAGCTTTGCGTTTGTCGCCTGCAGTCACAGTCCACAGTTCAGACTGACGTAGAAAATTAGTAAGCGTCTGATAAATTTGGGAACGCTTCCAATTAGCTCCAGGGTCTTAATTTCCTTAGATGATGTTTATGAAGAGGAAACATTACAGTGCCGTTGCTTAGTGTTATTACTACCATTAAACATCCCTCTTTAGAAGACTTGATTCTGATTGGTTGTTTGTGACATTTCACAGATTTTTTGCACATTTGATGTCTCTCGTATAAGTCACTGGTTTGACTTGTGGATATGAATTTATGGTGGTAATTAAACTGTACTGACTCATCGCCACCACAGTTTTTTTTTTTTACAATAAGTTTACATATGTTACATTAGTTAACAAAAACTAAAACTAAAAATACCTCTGAAGCATTTATTGACAGAGTTTTGGAATAAGTTGCATGTAACAGTGTAACAATTTAATTACAAAGTAAATGTAAATAATGTTACTGAGAAAATGGTAATGATTACAAAGTGGGGTTACTTTTAAATATTTTCACACGCGCTCACATAAAGATTTAACTGACTGCTGTAAAACATAAGACACAAATGTTTCAGGAGTTTAGGACACATAATAGGACACATGCTTATTTGATAACGTTTTATCTCCTGTTTTAAGATGAACTTTTTTCCATGCCATTGTTTCCTGTCGTAGATATGCAAAGATTGTATTTCAAAAGCAGTATCATAGCTATTAAACTATTTATTAAAGCAATCTCAAAGTAAAAAGAGGTGCTGAAGTCTGATCTTGTGCTGGCTTTGTTTTTAAATTAAATTATTATAATCTTAATTTAAGTGATGAAGGATTTTGAGAAGTCAGTAATCAGTGATAAGCTTGCTTTAAATGATTGAAAATGACTAAAAACAGTTGAAAACATTCATTAGAAATTTAGAAAAGTAATCTGTAATCTGTTACCTTTCCAGAGTAACTTTTCCTCTTATTGATTGATTCCAACATTTACTAATACATTATTAAAATTTTAAGTTGTACCTATTAATGATATGCAATAGACCAGAGCTAATATGGACTAACAATAAAAAGTTGTATTTTTAAAAACTAACATTAACAAAAAACTTAATTTCTCATAGTTAATGTTAGTTAATGCATTAAATATAGTTAACAAAAGCAACATTATTGTGAAGTGTTACCTTTTTCATAAGAATTTGAATTAAAAAAAAGAACATTTTTATTCAAAACAACAAAACTGGAAACGCATATAGAAAAGAAATGCATTAAATCTTCTGGAGATCTGCTATTTTAAATTTTATGGTTTCTTCGAAGATAATTTCAGTTTACTTCATGCCGACATACACTACTGTTCAAAAATTTGGAATAGGTAAGATTTTTCTAAAAAAAAAAGTCTTGCCAAGGGTGCATTTATTTGATCAAAAATACAGTAAAAGCAGTACAATTGTGAAATATTATCACAATTTTAAACATTAGCTTTTTATTTTGATATGTTTTAATATGTAATTTATTCTTTTGACACAAAGCTGAATTTTCAGCATCTTTACTCTAGTCGTCAGTGCATCATCCTTCAGAAATCATTCTAATATGCTGCTAATAAATTGCTGCTCAAAAACATTTATCACTGTTGAAAACACCTGTGTTTTAATTTTGAGGAATATTGATGCATATAAAGTCTTTACTGTCACTTTAGATCAATTTATTGCATCCTTGCTATATAAAAGTATTAATTTCTTTCAAAAATACATAAATGAATCAATCAATCAGTCATACTGAAAATAAACTTTTGAAAGGTAGTATTATTCCTTACATATTTGTATTATTGAGGTATAAAAACAACATGTTCAGATTCTTTCTACACAAATAACAGTCATTAAAATCCTCTTTAAAACAACAAGTTTATTCCAAACCCATCCACACCAAATGGCAGCTTGTTGACCTTTGCGTAAAGCATGACTAATTGTGCAACCTGCCTATGTTTACTGATCTCTGGAATGAACAGACCTACACCTGTAAGTATGAAGGAGCAGGTGGTTGAGTGTGCCAGGAAAGTGTATGCAAATAACCACATCTTCAAGACCCACTATTTTTGCAAGTGAGAGTGTGTGCGCATGTATGTGTGTGTGTGTGTGTGTGTGTGTGTGTGTGTGTGTGTCTAATTTGAGCCAGCTCTCAGCTGCCCATCTGCTGGTGTCCACCGGTGTGGGCCTGCTTCAGAAGCTAAACACACATTCCTCCTGTGGCCTTGTGCTAGACTTGTAACTCTACCCTCCAGTACAGGTGCAATGTGCAAGGTGTCTGTCTCTCTCCCTCTCCTTCCATACATCATCATCACCGGCCCAGCATTCCACAGATTCCTCCTGCCCTTCGCATGCTGGACTATAGCGGGTGTGTGTCCACTGGCTGGGGCTAAAGGTCTGATTGCTTTTCCTACCTCCCACATGCTGAACAGGTGCCTCTTCCCTTGGGACTGTTAAAACTCCTACTGTGAGAGCTTGAGTCATGTGCTGGCCACTGAACTTTGACCTTGCGTGGCACCTGCCCAGACTGCGGTGGAAAACAGCGAACCATCTTTCTGCGTTATCGCAGATGAGATCTGAGGAGAGTTTTCACTCTTTTTTTATTCATCAAGTACATCAGTTTGAGGTATATTGAGTAAGTTTAGTGTGTTTTAATGACTGTCAATGATCAGATATCAAGAGAACAGCTGATATAAGCCAATTTGCAGTCTTTTTTTTATTTTTTTTATTCAGATTACTTCTATTATTTGTGTCATATATTATTATCAATCTATATACATCATTCAGTCAAACCAAAATTTATTCAGACACCTTTAACATTTCTCACATTACCACAGTTTATCACTATTGTTTAGAAAATGGTAATATAAATATGACAAGAACTGTGTCAGAACAAAATATAATGTCAGATAACTTTGATATAGAAATGTATTACAATGAACCAAAAATTCACACAACTCTTATTATGACAATATTAAAACAACTATCAATGCTTTGTTGACCAATTACCAAGCAGTACTTAATTTTATTCAAACTGTTGTGTAAAAAGGTCACATTAGCAATTTAAAAAATCTGGTGATTTTACTGGTAGTCCTCTGTATGAAGAATTTTTGGATATAATATGTCACAGTTTACTTTATTTTGCTATCCTGACAAATGAACTATAGGGTCCTGCACCCTAGTAAAAAAACAAAACAAAAAAACAATTAAAATAATATCTGGTGTCTTAATATTTTTTTTTATATTTTTTATAATATATATTTATTTATTTATATTTATATTTATTTATATATGTATTTTTTTAAATTGTATTTTAAATTGTATTTTAATATTCAAATGTTAACTTCACAAATTCTAAAGATTTATTTTACAATTAAAAAAATTATTTTCATACATATATACATACATACACACACACACACACACACACATTCATATTTATATATGTATATATACATACTTTTTTTTCCAATAAATGCAAATGTAAACTCCACAAATTTATTTTACATTTACTTAAAAATCATTACAAACTATTTGAACACAGAATTAGCATTATCAATAAACAACATATGGCATGTTTTGTTTATCTATGATGCTGAAAATCCCTCAAATCACTAAATAAAGGGTTGAATTTAGGTCATGGTGTTTTTGAGTTCTCTATTCATTTTGTTGTATATTTGCAAACTTTAAAAGCTTCAGTATGGGTCAATATTGAAATGGAGTTTGATTTACATTTTAATATTCGGACCAAGCTGGCCAAGTACATAGTTCGTCCTGAAGTAAATGCCAGACTATAATTCCAGTATAGCGCATTTATGGGAATTGTTTGTATACCTCCTGCTAGAATTTCCGATTTAATGCTTTTCATTTTATCTACACTTTGCCAAATTCTAAAACAACTTAATCGAATATGTCATTCATAAGTATTCCATGAAAACCCCAAAGATAAAATGCCACAAATTATGACAATGGCTTCCATCGGATTGTAAGATCACAGACTTGGCCTCACCTCAGATGAACTGTAGTTGATTTAGACATGATTATAAAAGTGGAGTTGAGTTACAGTGTGCTCTTTTCATTCTGTTTGTCTGGAGATCCTCCAGTAGTGCCCTCTTATGATGTTTAAATTTGCTGGCAAATGCGTCTGTTTCGAGTTGAAAGAAAACCAAACCATTACCACATGCAAAGACTGCGGAGGATAAAACAGACACACAATCCCAAAGCAGCGATGTTGTGTGTTTATGTTCAGCGCAGCCACTGTTTTTTATGCTTTTGAGCAAGACAAAGGTACAGCGAAAGGGATTAAACAGACGCGATGCGTCAAGGAGATGAACCTGAGCGAGTCCCGTCACATGTGGCAATATTGGGCGGGAACATCCATGAAACCACAAAAACGAAGAGATAAATAAAGCATGGCGGCGTCTTGCCTCTCAGCTGGAGCTCGACTGCTCGGATCGTGAAAGAATGTGGAAGTCCACATCTCTCAGCCACCACAATTGGCACTTGTGTCACTTCTGTGGTTTCGCCTCACCCTCTCTCGCCTCGTTTGAGGCCAAGATGATGCGAGGTGGAATGCTAGTGTGAGGACAGCACTTAAACAATGTGCAAACAACTTAGCACTGATGTCTGAGAGAGACAGACAGACAGGAAGCGGGCAAGTGAGAGATGAGAAATGTGCATTGCTCTATTTACACATTAGGTGACATGTTAGCCTATTGAAAAACGTCCTTTCCATTTTGCCCTCCAGTCTGCTCAAATACAAGCATAACTGTGAGAGGGTGTCAGATGTTTCAATTGAGTGGAAGTTCTCATTTTTGCTATATAAAATGATGCCATTTGTGCCTGAATGCTGAACTTTCACAGCTGACAATTATTCAACTATTACACTCAATCATAAATGTGCAATATTTACAGCCTGGCAATAAACCAATAGTTATTTTGGTAACACTTTGTAATAAGGTTAAAGTAGTAAAAATTTAATAGATTTAAAATGCATTTATTTTATACCAAGTAGTTCAAGTCTATGAACATATTTACTGACGTTTTGCTCGAGACTTACTGATATAAAATTTGTAAGTAAACTTTATTTGGAGTACTACTTGTGCACAATGTACATTTCTTAATATTAAGCCTGAAATATGTTTTAATGTCTCTGTTAATGAGGATTGAGTGAACTTTGAATAATATCGGTCTTTAATAAATGCAAGATATTTAAAAAAGTACACCTGAAGTACTTTTATTAAGTGCATAATATGTAAATATATTTGTAGTACTTAATACTAATAAATAATAAAATTTATAATAAAATAATATATTTTAAATATATTTTAGTATATTTATTTTTCACTAAGGTACACTGTAAAAAGTTTTCACCAGTTTCGAGTTAAAAAGTTAAGTTTAACAGCTGCCTTAAAATTTTAAGTTAAATCAACTTAAGTCATTTCAACTCAAGTTAAATCAACTCATTTTTATTGTAATAAGTTCAAATTTCAGACTTTAGTTTTAAGCTGATTTAACTTAAAATTTTAAGGCAGCTGCTGAACTTTTTAAGTTGAATCTGGTGAAAACTTTTTACAGTGTAAGAATGAACAATACTTCCACATTTCAGCATTTACTAATGCATTAATAAAATCACAATTTGTGTTTGTTAACATTAGTTAATGCACTGTGAATTAACATGAACAAACAATGAATGTATATATTTTGATTAACCAACATTAACAAAGACTAATAAATAGTGTAATAAATGAATTGTTCATTCTTCATCATCTAATGCTAACAAATGTCACCTTATTGTAAAGTGTTACTGCTATTTTTGATTGTTACTAACCCTAAAGCACCACAATAATACACAGTAAAGTTGGTATTCATACATTAAAGTTCAAAAGATTGGTGTTGGTAAGATTTATTTGCATTTATTTGATCAACAACAATGTAAAACTGTAATTTTGTGAATTATTATTACAATTTAAAATAAGCATTTTAGCTGGTTTTTTTTTTTTTGCATCATTACTCCAGTCTTCAGTGTTACACTATGCCTCAGAAATCATTCTAATATGCTGATTTGACATTCAAGAAACATTTCTCATAATAAACAATGTTGAAAACTGTTCTTTTTTTCATGGAAACATGATGTTTATTTTTCTGGATTTTTTTTTTTTTGTAACATGTCTTAACTGACACTTTTGATTAATTTAATGTTGCCTTGCTGAATGAAAGTATATTTTCCTTAATTAAAAAGCAAATCTGCTGATATTTTGATGAAAATCTATGATACTTTAAATTATTTTGGATTTCTGGGGCATTACACACTAAAAAGAATGCATTCCATTAAATACTATAATGTGACTGTTCTGTTTTTGTGATTTCCTCTTTTTAATCACAACAGCAGTTAGTCACGGACACTCAAATGGCAGTGTTTCCTGAGAATGGGCCAAAATCTAAATTGCCAGGGCTCTTCTTATTGATAGAAGGATTAAAAGTCATTTAGCTTATAAACAGCCAGAAATATGCATGATATGAGCAGACCAAAAATGATTGACATGAGTTTGATTTGGTCAGCTGTAGGGAATATACATAATGAAGCCAAAACCACAGAAGTGTCACTGATATAAAATCCTCCTAGAGTAAAATACTATTAGACCAGCCAGGCTAATAACAGCTCTCTTCTTTAATTTCCACAGTTTCTACAGCAGGTTTATCATGCTAAAATTAGTTTTATATTAGCTGTAAAGTAGACATTTACACCAAGCCATCATTAGTTATGTTTAAAAAGTGTCATTAAGGTCATATTTATGTGCACTATATATTTAACACATAGACAGAGAGCATTGAACTCTTTGGATCACTGAGTCTGAACACCCAAGAGAGTCCAAGAATTACCGAATGGTATGAGGACGTGCTACTCTAGGCTCAACTGCCCTAAACCACAGCTACAAGTCCCCCAGACATGTCACTGTAAAATGTGATGTGCCGTTAACACTGTCATCCAGTAAAATCTGAAATAGACTACGACGGAGTGATACATGTCTGCGTCTCTCACTGGAATGGAAAGTCAAAGTGTGCGTCACACCATCGACAAAGCAAACATAATGTATTATTGTGGGGGACCAATGCTATTTGCCATACTTTTTATTAGGACACTCTTATTTTTTGAGTCAAGCCGTTTTCTATATATCTGTATAGACCCGGGGCATGTTGTCACACATTATAGGAACCTGCTAACAGAGAGCCTGCCGTGCCGTTAAGTTTCAGGTAAATCTAAACCATTGTAAATAATGTGTGAACTTGAACCACAAAACCAGTCTTAAGTAGCACGGGTATATTTGTAGCAATAGGCAAAAATACATTGTATGGGTCAAAATTATTAATTTTTCTTTTATGCCAAAAATCATTAGGACATTAAATAAAGATCATGGTCCATTAAGATGTACATTTTCTACCGTAAATATATCAAAACTTAATTTCTGATTCATAATATGCATTGCTAAGAACTTAATTTGGACAACTTTAAAGGTTTTTTTTGGCACCCTCAGTTTCCAGATTTTCACACTATTGTCCTATCCTAACAAACCATACGTCAATGGAAAGCTTATTCATTCAGCTTTTAGATGTATAAATGTCAATATCTTAAAATTGACCCTTATGACTGGTTTTGAGGTCCAGGGCCACATATGTTACACAACATTACAGCATATTAAACATGTGACAACTTACCACAACCTGGCATTTACAGAAAAATGTTCAGAGAACACAGTTCAACTTCATTATATAGTTGATTCTCATCTAAATGTAAACTGATGTGGTTTTGTTGTGTGCTTGTTTCCCAGTAGCTATAAATGATGACTTTAAATATTATCAAAATAAAGTATATATTCGACTTTTGACTTCTTGAAAATCTTAACAACAATCCCCAGTGTCCTCTTTTAATTTGTTGTGATCTAAACCTAAAGTATTAACGTCACTTCAATAACCAAACGTTCAATAAACTAGAAGGTCTTCTACAGTTGAGGTCAAAAGTTTACATACACCTTTCAGAATCTGCAAAATGTAAATTATTTTACCAAAATTAGAGGGATCATACAAAATGCATGTTATTTTTTATTTAGTACTGACATGAATAAGATATTTCACATAAAAGGGTAAATGAACAAGAGTAAATAGTAGAATTTATAAAAAATGACCCTGCTCAAAAGTTTACATACACTTGATTCTTAATACTGTGTTGTTACCTGAATGATCCACAGTTGTGCTTTTTTGTTTAGTGATAGTTGTTCATGAGTCGCTTGTTTGTCCTGAACAGTTTAACTACGCTGTTCTTTAGAAAAATCCTTCAGGTCTCACAAATTATTATTGTTTTAGCATTTTTGTGTATTTGAACCCTTTCCAACGATGACTATGATTTTGAAATCCATTTTTTCACATTGAGGACAACTGAGGGACTCATATGCAACCATTACAGAAGGTTCAAACACTCACTGATGCTTATGAAGGAAACACAATGCATTAACAGGCAGGGGTGTAAACTTTTGTAAACTTCTCTTGTGGACTATATGTAAACATCTTTTATGTGAAATATCTTATTCAGGACAGTACTAAATAAAAAAATAACATGCATTTTGTATGATCCCTCTTATTTTGGTCAAATAATTAACATTTTGCAGATTCTGTTAAGTCTGTATGTAAACTTTTGACTTCAACTGTATTTGTTTGAAACACCTCTGCAAGTAAATCCAGCACCAAACATTTGTACTGTAAATGATCTGGCTCCATTCATACAAGAAAAAAGCAGTTTTAGTCTTTGTCCATAACAAATCCTCACTCTTTGATTGCCAAATAGGACAATGCTAGTCTCAAACAGCCAGACATTTGACTTGCGGCACAAAGTCTGGTACACATTACAGCTTATTCTGGCCAGGGACCATCTGCTTACAAAGCAAGAGCGCGTCTGACCAGCATGTAAAATGACCAACCACAATATGTTCTGTTTTTACGTGCCATTTCATGTCTAGCTTATCTGAATTCAATTTAACAACAATAACAGACCAACGTCCAAAAATACTGACTATGCCTTAAACATAATTCATAGAGAACATAAGAGAACAGAAAGAGAAATGGTTCAGTAACACGCACAATATGTCCAATATCTAAATTTTCTGCCATTCATATTGAAGTTGGACTTTGGTTAGCTAACATGTTAAAGCTAATGGAAACAATAAACAAGTAAATGTGCATTTATGTAATTATGTAAATAATGTCTAATTAAAAAACAAACAAAAATATGGTCTAGCACCTGAAAATTCATACACTATACTGTCATTTTCAAACCTCTAGTGGTTTGTGAAGGAACTGTAAGGAGTCTGTTAATAAAGCTACAAGGGATAATTCACCCAAAAATGAAAATTATGTCATCAATTACTCACTCATGTCATTCCAAACCCGTAAGACCGCCGTTCTCGTCTAAATGTAAATTGATGTGGTTTTGTTTTGTGCTTATTGCCTAGCAGCTATAAATGATGACTTAAAATATTCACAAAATAAACTATATATTGGACTTTTTGACTTCTTAACAACAATCAGTGTCTTATTTTAATCGGTTGTGGTATAAACAAAGTAATGTATTAACCGTCACTTCAATAATCAACTCTCACTTTCATGTCATTCCAAACTCGTAAGACCACTTTGCAATACAAGATGAGTGTTTGAGGTAAAAAAAACAGCTAATACCAGCCTAGGCTGGTATTAGCTGTTTTTTTCACCAGGGAAGACCCTTCGTCCTTGGCTGGGATCGTTTACAACTGCATTTGGGATCGTTTGAATCCACATTTAAACTGCATTTTGGAAGTTAAAACTCAGGACACCATAGAAGTCCACTATATGGAGAAAAAAAATTTTTCCTCATAAAGAAAGACATGAACATCTTGGATCTTGGACACCTTGAGTTCTGGAAGTGAACTTCTCCTTTAAAGGGGTCATATGATGTTGCTAAAAAGAGCATTATTTTGTGTATTTGTTTTAATGCAATGTGTTTATGCAGTTTGAGGTCAAAAACACATTATTTTCCACATACTGTACATTATTGTTGCTCCTCTCTGCCCCGCCTTTCTGAAACGCTTAGATTTTTACAAGTCTCATCATTGATGGAAACCGAGGTGTTCCTGATATCCGGTGTGTTGTGATTGGCCGAATACCTCAAGCATATGACATCCCTTACCATGCCGTTTCTCGGTGTGACGAGACAGAAACAATAAATCCCATTATAAACAAGCCATTTGTTGCATCCAGTGGGGACGTAACTACTGATTATAATGACTAATACCGTCTTTTTATGTGTTGCGTTGCATTGTGTCGCGTAAACATAACACCATGTCTGCATTTGTGATCGTAGAACGAGAAACAACAAGCACTACTCTACACTGCTTAAAATTCACGTTTGAATAGTCAGTAGAGAATTCTTTAAATATGAAAAATTACTTACAGGCCGTAAGTCAGAAGCACAGACTGTCCTTGCAACCATGGAATTGCCCCACTTTATAGCCTTAACCCTTTGTGTACAGCTGGCATTGTAAGCGGCCCTCCCAGGTACAGGAAACTGTCCTCCGTGAAATGCACGTCACCCACTCGAATATTTGTGTTGTACTGTAACAGAATAGGGTTGTAAATATAATTTAACCACTGATTTCTAGTTGTGTCCTCATTTGGAAGGCCAAACAAGCCTTCGACAAGGCATGCGCTTTCGCATTGAAACAAACTGTGTCTCCACAACATGGCGGCTGCAACACTAATACAGCCGGTAAAAGTTACGCCTTCTTTCTTCCCATATACATATGGGTGGTGTTATGCTAATCTACTCCCCTGTGACGTGGACAAGTGGGGGCGTGTTTGAATGAGCCATTTTAGGGAGGCGTGTCTGAGTCTTAACTATTATAATAAATATCTATTTGGTTTTGGGACTTTAAAGGGGTCCTATTATGCTCTTTTACAAAGTTTTTATTTTGTTTTGGGGGTGCACTAGAACTCTCATGCTTGGTGGTTGGAAAAACGCATACTTTTTAAAATAATTTACATTATTACAATGGCTTTCTCCCAAGGCTGGCACAAATGGCTCGATTAGTTCCGGGTTCCACCTTCCGAAAAACCAAATGTATTGTGATTGGTTAGCAATCCCACTGCGTTGCAATTGGAGAACACGACGTTCAGTCCTGCCACGCCCCTTCCCAAAACAGCAAACTAGATTAAAGTGATTCTTACATTTTAAATATAGATATTTTCTTACAAAAACACATCGGATCGCTAAAGGAGGCTTTTACTGACCCACCGGAGCCATGTGAGACACTTTTTCAATTATGGATCGACTTATTTTGGACTGATGGAGAGAAACACTTGTCTATGACGTTCAGTCTGCCATTCTAAAGCTTGGGAGTGCAGGGATTATTTTTAATATAACTCTGATCGTCTGAAAGAAGGAAGTCAAATACACCTAGGATGCATGAAGGGTGAGTAAATAAAATGCTACAGTATTGTTGGTCCTATCATCAGCCTGCAAGATCGCAGATACATGATAATATCATTATTGTGCTAATGTATTTAATTATTTACATGTTCGGAACCATAAGGCTAGTGAAGCTATCTACACTGTATCATGAATACATGTCTCACGGTGTGTTCACACGGGGCGTAAGCGTCAACGCTTAACGGAAGGCGTGGCTGACGTTTATGGTCATAGCAGCGTCAGCCAATGAAATGCTGCTCTTGAACAGGATGAACGTGATTGGCTGCCGCCTGGCCACTGTATTTGCATAGAGCGATCTGATTGGCTGACGCGGCGCTTCACTGGCGTTGCTCGCGGCAGAAGTTGAAAATGTCTCAACTTCTGCCGCGAGCAACGCCAGTGAAGCGCCGCCGACGGATCCACAATTTCTTTCGGCAAAGCTTGACGTCACCCATTCAAAGTCAATGGGAAGCGTTGATGCTTGCGCCCCGTGTGAACACACCGTTACCACACACTGCACGTCTACAACGCGTCGCCGCGTCCACGGATGATCACTAGTCAATGTTCGTGTTTACAGCAGCCGCAGCTCTGCGTGTGTTTCGACCCTCTATACCACACGTCAACGGTGCAGCGCCAGCACAGATTCGTGGACACTTTAGTTAAAGCTCGCGTTTATACGAGCTGACTTGCGGCTCGCTGAAGCATCCCAGAAGTGGCTGTCTATAATACATTGCTAACGTTAGGCGAATCCCCCCTGCCAACGATTTAAATTTCAGTAGGCGGGATTTACGTTGTGACATAATAGCATCCGGAAAACAAACGCTGTAGTCCAAATGAGCCATTCGTTGTAGTTTTTTGAAAAGGGGTTTAAAAAAAAAACTAAATATCTCCCTTTAGAGTGGACTTTGAGATTTGTAACTTTGTAGATGTTTTTTATGCCCAAACATACACACCACACACTTGGAAAAGTTCAAAAAGTGAAAAAGCATAATAGGACCCCTTTAAGCTTTGCAACTTCACAGATCTTATCTATGCACAAACAGCTTGTAACACTCCAAAGACAAAGAAAAACAAGAAACTGCCCCTGTAAAGGCACAATATGTAATTTAAGCCACTAGAGGGCACATACTCAAAACAAACAACGTAATTTGATGAATTAAGTGTGGAATTATGGGAGTTGTTGTCTTCATCCCCACAGCCGACGCAATCCAATGGGACTCAAAAATCATGTTCATGGATGAGCTAATGTATTAAAGATTTTATTAACGTCACTGTAGTATGAAGCATAAAATGAAGATAAAATCTTATCTTAAAGTAAATATTTTAGGTTGGAAATCCCTGCACAAGATGCGCAAGTACACAGTGTAGTACACGATTTGCAACAGCGCTTAAGTCAGTCCTGACCCAGTCATGTCTTTCAGCAGATCATTACACGAGTGTTTCTCCAGTCTGCCTCCATAATTAAGTGAATCATCCATTGGCTCTGCAGTCCTGGAGTGCCTCCCTGGACTGCAGTTAATTCCAGGGAAAAAAAGAGAGTGGCGTATAAAATGAGGTTTGCCCTCGACGTGCCAGTGATGAGGTGTTGGTCTGACAGGTGTGTCGTGATCAGGACAAAGTTTTGCCATTGCACTCACTTCGCTCAGCCCACATAGTAAACACACTCATTAGCCAACGGGCCGTCCCATGAGAGATAGCATGTTTGACATTATTAATTGGCTTTTCTGTAGAAGGAGTCAAGCAGATGAAAAGGTTTATCATGCTGAAATAATTAATTTTTGCCCCAGAATTTGCTGACAGTTCACTTATTCTGAACGAGAGAAAGAGAGTGAATGGAGAGAGAGAGAGTCTCTCTCGATTATTTTAGGCTTCATTTTTTCCCCGCTCTCTTTCAATCCATCCTGTTTCTGCTCCTCTTATTTCTTCTCGGATGGGAGGAGACGTATTAGCCTGCAAAGATTTGAATTTGTAACAGAAAAATAATTAAATGAAATGTAATTAACTCTAACCTGTATAAAGGAAGGGGTTCGTTTTATCTCTCTCCTTTTCAGAGGGCAAAGATTAGCCACATGTTTTGAGACCGCTGTTGCATACAATTAATTTACAATTAATTCAAATTAAAGTGGAAATTATGTACTACGATAATGGCAAAATCATGACATAATACCTTTAATCTCCTCCGCTATCTTTGCCCTCCACGGCCTCATAATTACTTTAATTAATGTCATAGAATATTATACATAATGAAGCGCACCTGAACTCTGCCAATGTCAATATCTGACCCGAAGAAATAAGATCCAGCACAATACTCTTATTAAATACTGAATGTTTAATATGTCCTACGTCCACTTCGGCTTCAGCGTATACTTCCAAATTAGACCTTTATGAACAAGTTTCAACACTTTTCTACCAATTTGGCAATAGGAACAAACAGAAAAACTCCTCACTTAAATCATCTCACAAATCACATCTGTTGAAAGCCAAAGCAGCTATTTTTTTTTTCTTTTCAGCTTTTATTTTATTATTTTATTTATTAAGTTCCGTCCCTACATTATATTGAATTGATTTGATTGGTTGTCTACTGAGACACTATGAATGAATGAATGAATGAATGAATGAATGAATGAATATCATCATGTCATGCTTTTCTCTAACCCAATCAAAACCCATCTGGCAGACATTATTGAATAAATGACTGACTGAATGAATGAATGAATGAATGAATGAATATTATTATGCCATATATTTCTATAACGCAATCAAAACCCATCTACAAACATTATTATATATTATACCTGGGGAAGGAAGGAAGGAAGGAATGAAAGTATAATAATTTTAAACTAAGTTCATATTTTCCCCACATATATTATTATTATTATTATTATTATTATTATTATTATTATTATTATGGATAAATATAATAATTCAAAACTTGTTTTTTTCCACGTTCCTCACATTATAAATAAATACATACATAAAGACATTTGTGTGTAAAATCTTTTAAAATTAAGTTCTTATTTTAAATAATAATTTATAAATACAAAATAAATGTGTTAAGTTCTTATTTTTAAATAAATACTAATAAATTAAGGTGTGTATGAACAGTAAAAACTAAGCTCTTATTTTTAAATAAATAATTAAAAATAAATAAACAAATAAAATATATTTTTCCCCACATGTACCATTCATTATTAAATAAATAAAATGTGCTGATGATAATAAGTTGAAAATTTTTAGTTTTAAATCATTTAAAATAAATAGATAGATAAATAAACAACAATCAATCAAACAAACAAACAAAGATGTGTTTAGAATAATTGAAAACTAAGTTCTTACTTTCCCACATGTCCCTCAAATTGTTTATAAATAAATATAAAAATAAATAAGTGTATGATAAGAAAAACTAACAACGAATGAATGAATGAATAAAATCATTTTATGTATAATAATTTAAATAAAAAACAAGTTCTATTTTTTCTACATGTTCCTAACATTGTTTATAAACAAACAAACAAACAAACAAAAAATGAATGAATAAGTAAAAGATTGTTTATAAGAATTTAAATTGTGTAAAAAATTTAAACCAAGTTCTTATTTTCCCAAAGTTTCCTGACACTGTAATTAAATAAATAGATAGAAAATGAAAATGCATAGAATTTTAACTATATACGTTTATATGTTTGAGACCCCATTTTTCTACAAGGACTTTTGCAATAATTTATTAACTTCAAATTGTGTTTATACCAAGTTACAGTATGTTAAAAAAAAAATCACCTTGACATTTAAATGTTAACATGTTTTTAACCCATATTACAAGAGCCTCGGGGTCTCTCAGATCCCAAAAAGAGGATGGCACTTCACAGAAAACACTATTCTAACACACTTTCACAGCTGAGATGTGTGAATAGGACAAGCAAGATCAAATACAGTAAAAGAGCACTTGCTAGTGGCTTATGTGAGCACAACAACATGCGAGCTAGTCAACAGAACAAGAGTCGACCCACAGCCCTTTCAACATGACCCGCTGCTGGCTTACTATCGCTGTGCATTTAGCCTTCTTTCCTTATAAAGCCTCATATACGCCACTCACTTACTACAATTGTATTGAATTTGGTAAAGAGTGCCTTTAAGTAGCACATTAACCATCTTAAGAGCATTTGCTATGTAAACAAACTAATACCAACAATGATGATTGCATTGCTGCTTCTTATAAATCCAAACCACAAGCACCCAGATCATTATGCTGCTGAAAGGAAACTCATATTGAGCAAATATTGAGTGAATTACAGCAACGCAAACATCTAAATTAAACTATTAATTAGATGATATGATGCAAATACATCTTTGGGACAATAGTGGTTCTAAGCGCATCCTATTTGAAGAGTATGCATAACATACATGGCCACAGATGGAAACATCACCGTAATATGACACTATGGCACATGATTGAGTAGAAAGCATGCTGAAGGACAGCATGTGTAGAAAGTGTAGATAAACGCGGCGAGGTCTACAGCCAGTACGCATTAATCCATTAGGAGTCAGTCTGTAGAGTATGTGCCCCATCGTGCCCTACTGCTGCTTGGCCAATCTGTCTGGCCTTTGCGCTGGGTTTTCAGGTCGTAACCCGCCATGGCGCCGGCTTTATTAGGTCACGGCGTGGCACCAGCCTGGCATCGGCCGCACACGCAGGGTTGTCCTGGCAACCATCTGCCCTTTGTCACCGCGGCACCCGCTGGGCATGCCTTGACACGCCAAACCTCCCAAACTGACAAGGTGACAAATATTCAGACTCTGGAGGATAGACATCGAGGCATGTGGATAAGAAACACAGATTTTTAATTATTACTTAGATTATTCTCTTGTTTTGTTTTGGATTGTGTGGCAGGCTTTTGCTGTCAAATGCTAAAAATGTTGTCTTTTATAATTGTGTATTAACTGTAGCCAATGTTATACTGTTCACAGTGGCTGAATTCCAACACTGCATTGGTGGTGCACTGTAGAAAAAAAAAAACTATTTATTAGTTGCCATGTTTAATTTCATGTTTATAGTCAACATGAAAAAAATGTGGCTAAATTTACTTTCTTTATACACTATTGGTCAAAAGGTTGGGGAAGATGTTTTTTATGCTGACCAAGGCTGCATTTATGTGATCAAAAATAGTAATATTGTGAAATTATTACAATTTAAAAAAACTGTTTTGTAAATAATGTATCTTTAAATGCAATTTATTCTTGTAATGGCAAAGCTGCATTTTTGGAAACAACGTAAAAGTTTTTTTCTGTCACTTTTAATAATTCTGAAGTTTTTAAAATAAAATAAAATAAAATAAAATAAAATAGTCACTTTTAATAATGCATCCTTGATGAAAAAAACTTCTCTAAAAATAATGCATTCTTGTTGAATAAAAGTATCAACTTCTTAAAAAAAAAATTAATGCATCATTGATGAATACAAGTATCACATTTTCTGAAAATAAAAAATTTTATTAAATAAAAAAAAATACAATAAAATAAAAATGACCCCAAACTGTCACTTTTGATAACGCATTCTTGCTGAATAAAGTATCGACTTCATTAAAGATAAACAATAAAATACAATAACCCCCAACTGTCACTTTTAATAATGCATCCTTGATGAACAAAAATAATTTTCTTCTCTAAAAACAATGCACTCTTGTTAAATAAAAGTATCAACTTCTTTAAAAATAAACATAAATAAATAAAATTAATGCATCCTTGATGAATACAAGTATCACATTTTCTAAAAGTTTAATTAAATAAAAAAATAATAATATAATACAGTTAAATAAAAATGAACCCAAACTGTCACTTTTGATAATGCATTCTTGATGAAAAAAAAACATTCTTCTCTAAAAATAATGCATTCTTGTTGAATAAAAGTATCAACTTCAAACTTTCTAAAAATAAAAATTAAATTAAATAAAAAAACTAATAATAATAATACAATAAAATAAAATAAAATAAAAATGACCCCAAACTGTCTTGCTGAATATAGTATCAACTTCATTAAAAATAAACAATAAAATAAAATAAAATGATAAAAAAAAAATAAAAAAAAAATCACCCTAAATTATCACTTTTGATAATGCATCCTTGGAGATAAAAAGTATCAACTTCATAAAAATAAAATTAATAAAATAAAATAAATAAAAATGACCCCAAAACTTTTTTGCTGTCATTAATCATTCTTAATTTTTAATGGTATGTCAATTAATGTATTTTTTTCTATTAAATATTTAGTTAAATTAGCAGCTTCCTATTTACAGTACATACCTTTTTTTCTATGATGCCAAAGATAAATTGTCCAGTCTCCAGACTGTGCTGTATTTTTGCAGAAACTGTGATAGCATAAAACAAAGGTCCTGCACTATACTTCCTCAATTAATATTCTGTTTCACTTCAAAATATGCTAGAATACTGTAGTTGCAAAACAATTTCATGTTTAGTTATTTTTTTGTTGTTGTTCATCGACAAAAGCACTAGTTCAAATTTGTCACAACTGTTGATTAGAAAACAAACAACCACAGAAACCATCAAATAGCTGCTGCATTTTCAGAACACTTCTTTAAAAAAAATAAATAAATAAATAAAATTATTAACAATGAGTAAGAAAGCGTTCAGACAGAATCCATTATGACATGCGTGCAAATGTTGAATAATTCCCCTGTTTAACAAACAACATGTCAAGCAGCACTTGCACATCCTGACATTCTGGGAAACTATCCACCAGTTATCCAGCCATCAGGGTCATCTGACCAGATGATGAGAAACTATGAAATGACGACCACTTCAACTAGATCCAACTTTAATAGCTTAAATATCTGTGGTTCAGTGTTTGTAAACAGACTCTATTTTTGTTCTTTGATTCCAGAACTTAATAAAAGAACAAAGACTTGTATAATTACACTATTTTATTTACGAAAACACCAACAACAGACTAATAATAGTACTGCTGTGCATAAACTGCATTCAAAAGTCAACATAAGCTGATAAATAAGTATTGATACTTAAGTATAAGTCCCCAGAGCAATACAATAAAGAGTTCTCTGTTTGTTCATGTGTATTTAAAAAGCATTTAATACCGTTCAAGAAATATTGGTAATACTTCAGTTTAGGGACCAATTGTCACTATTAACAAGTTGCTTTTTAGCATGCACATTACCAGCATATTGACTGCGTATTAGTATTCAGCACATTCCCTTAATTATTAATAACTAAGAGTTTGAGGCAATGTCCTATTTAAAACTTGACTCTTCTGCAGTTATAACGTTTACTAAGACCAGCGGAAAATGTAAAGATGCGATTTTCTAGGCTGATAAGATTAGGAACTACACTCCCATTCCGGCGTAATAGTCAAGGAAGTTTGCTGCCGTAATATGGCCAAAGCAGGCACAGTAATATCACGCAGCACAACGTGACCAACTGCATGCACAAGGAGCGTTCCTCGTTGGAAGTTACCTAGCTGGGAACTAATTTTAGGCACTGTGTGATATTATTGCGCCTGCTGCGTCCATATTACGGCAGCAAACTTAGTTGACTATTACGCCGGACTGGGAGTGTAGTTCCTAATCTTATCGGCCTAGAAAACCGCATCTTTACATTTTCCGCTGGTCTTAGTATACAATATAACTGCAGAAGAGTCAAGTTTTAAATAGGACAAATACCGAAACTCGTTGGTCATTTTTGAACGCGATGCTATTGGCCTCATAGGATTCAATGATCTATGCTAAGATATGCTAAAACTGATATCGCCAGAACAGGAGAACGGCTGAATGGATTTCAAAACGGTAAAACTCAACTTATTAACTCGGGGGGAGTTGGAGAATGAGCCTATTTCCAAAAAAAAGTGGAGTGTTCCTTTAAGGAGTAGTTCACTTTCAGAACAAAAATTCACAGATAATTTACTCGCCCCCTTGTCATCCAAGATGTTCATGTCTTTCTTTCTTCAGTCGTAAAGAAATTATGTTTTTTGAGGAAAACATTTCAGGATTTCTCTCTATATAATGGACTTCTATGGTGCCCCCGAGTTTGAACTTTCAAAATGCAGTTTAAATGCAGCTTCAAAGGGCTGTAAATAATCCCAGCCGAGGAAGAAGGGTCTTATTTAGCAAAACATTTACAATTTATATACTTTTTAATCTCTACACAGAGTACACACAGAGCTAGACAAGACGAGCATTTGAGGTTAAAAAGTATATAAGTTGTAACTTTTTTAGAAAACAACCGATTGTTTTGCTAGATAAGACCTTTGTTTTCTTGGCTGTGATCGTTTAGAGCCAATTGAAACTGCATTTTGGAAGTTCAAACTCGGGGGCACCATAGAAGTCCATTATATGGAGAGAAATCCTGAACTGTTTTCATCAAAAAGCAATTTCCTTATGACTGAAGAAAGACATGAACATCTTATGACAAGGGGGTGAGTACATTATCTGTACATTTTGGTTCTGAAAGCGAACTACTCCTTTAAAATAAAGTGTGACAGAAATATTTGCATTACTCCCTAAAAAATATGCACATTTCGATCATCCCAGAGCTCAATCCCCCAGATACAGACATGATTTGAGGAATATAATCCACTAGCAGGAGCTGATCTCTGAACTGCACATGCACAACACTTGATTTATCATCTTACTTAAGCAAAACCCAAATCCTAGTTGTCATGACACTGCTCTCTGGACTCAGAGAACGACAGATTGGAAACCTCTATCATTCCCCCATCCGTCTATCACTCTCTCATGGCTCCTCTATCATTTCCTCATCTCTCTCTCGCTTTCCCTGGCTAGCGGTGACAGCTTGAAAGGTGTAGACGATCAGAGCATTGGCAGTTCGCTTCCCCACGCTTTGGCACAATGAAACATTACTCTCAGATACATCTTCCGTGTTCAACACTCGGTCCCAGGGCAGCCTTATCGGCTCCGTCCAGAAAACCTCGAGTCAAGCCATGTTATGTTGAGCGGCTCCATGTCCAATGTCTTTTTTAAAATTCAAACCCTCCTTTTGTCCAGTGTCTTACACCGGCCTTTATTACAGATGCCCACATGCAACAAAACGTAATGGTGTGAATACGACCCTCGCCTTTTGCTCTGCGACCCTGATGGACGAAATTAAAACATTACCATATCAATATATGACATTTCAATACCAATACGGTTCAGAATGAATAAGGATTATAATAAACGAAAGGCCTCGCAACTGTTTTTACACTCAATAAATCCTACTACGTGTGATGATGTGATGCGTTTTACTTCGCTAATTCATTTGCTCAATCAATCACCCCCTTGTTTACTCGCTCACACCGACAGCTGTGGTATTTAGTCACTCTTTCTTACTTCTTAAGACATGAAGATGTCAACTTGAGGAATTTTCAATATTTCATTATTGATTAAGAAAAGAGAGCGATCTCAGCTTTCTGAAAATGCAACAACGTATGGATTGCATTTACGGGAGACCGGGGCTAGTTGTCACATGGGTTATTTCTCAGTAACTGTATGATCAAATAAAGTCAGATATCAAATTGCATTAATGTTTGTTTGTTTTGTGTTTTGGTTTTGAAATTTGAGATCATTTTATCCTCAAATCAGCATTTAATTATATAATTAAGATAAAGGTTAAACTCATAAATAAAAACATTTTAAAGAAACTTTACTTAAAGCCTTTAGGTATGATGCATTTATTATGCATTGTAATTAAATCAACATCTAATTATATATGGCAGATAAAGTTTAAACTCACAAACTAAATTATTTTAAAAACAACATGTTTTAAATCTTGTAACGTCATCTTTTGGACTATGTTGTGGTATAACTTTACTTCAAGACTTTACATATAATGCATTATAAGCATAATTGTAATGCATTAATTATGCATTGTAATGCACCTTTTTATGCATTGTGTGATCTTAAGAATAATTATAACCACAGTTATAACATTATAATACTACTCTATTCACTGTTACACCTTTAGAAAGTAAAATGCATTAAAACGTGTTAAACAAACCTTGAAGTAGCATAATGCATTGTAACCTGCTCTTTGCAGGTTGCTCTTTCTTACTTAAGACATGAAGATGTCAACTTAAGGAATTGTCAATATTTCTTTATCGATTAAGAAAAAAGAGCAATCTCAGCTTCCTGAAAATGCAACAACCCATGGATTGCATTTACAGGAGACTGGGGCTAGTTGTCACATGAATTATTTCTCAGTAACAATCAGGTCAAATATAGTCAGATATGAAATTGCATAAATGTTTGTCTGTTTGTTTTGTATTTTTGTTTTAAATACCCTAAAACTGTTGTAAATTGTGACTGTTTCATCCTCAAAACATAATTAAATGAAGAAATTTCAAGACTTTAGGTATCATTAATTATGCATTGAAATGCACATTATAATGCATTGTATGATCTTAAGAATAATTAGAGCCACAGTTATAAGGCATTATATAATACTAATACACTGTTACACCTGTATAAAGTAAAATGCACTAAAACACGTGAAAAACAAAACTTTAAATAGTGTAATGCATTGTTACCTTGGTATTTAGTTGCTCTTTTTTACTTAAAACATGAAGCTGTCAACGATATTTCATTATCGAAAAGACAGTGATCTCAGCTTAATGAAAATGCAACAACCTATAGATTGCATTTATGGGAGACTGGGGCTAGTTGTCACATGAGTTATTTCTATACCAACTATATGGTCAAATATAGTCAGATATCAAACTGCAATAATAATGCATTGTATGATCCTAAGAATAATTATAACCGCAGGTGTAACACATTATAATACTAATCTATTCACTGTTCTATTCACCCGCAGAAAGTAAAATGCATTAAAACGTGTCAAACTAAAAAAATATTATAATGCGTTGAAACCTTGGTATTTAGTTGCTCTTTCTTACTTTTTAAGATATGAAGATGTCAACTTGAGGAATTTTTAATATATTCCATTATCGATTAAAAAACAGAACGACCTCAGCTTACTGACAATGCGACAACCTATAGATTGCATTTACGGGAGACTGGGGCTAGTTATCACATGAGTTATTTTTCAGTAACTATTTGTTAAAATATAGTCAGATATTTAACTGCATTAATGTTTGTTTGTTTGTTTTGTGTTTTTGTTTCAAATACCCTAAAACTGTTGTAAACTGGGATCATTTTATCCTCAAATCAACACTTAATTATATAATGAAGATAAAGTTTAAACTCTTGTAACTTCATCTTTTGGACTATGTTTTTACTTTTTTTTAGTAACACTTAAAACCTTTATGTATAATGCATAAAAAGTAAAATGCACTAAACGTGACAAACACACCTTCAAATATTATAGTGCATAATGCATTGTCAACTTGAGTAATTTTCAATATTTCATTATCGATTAAGAAAAGAGAGTGATCTCAGCTTCCTGAAAATGCAACAACCTATTGCATTTACAGGAGCCGGGGCTAGTTGTCACATGAGTTATTTCTCAGTAACTATACGGTCAGATATGAAATTACATAAATGTTTTTCTCTAGAAGGGGTTTCTGTATTTTAGTTTCAAGTACCCCCAAACTGTTGTTAATGGGGATCATTTTATGCTCAAATCAACATTTAATTATATAATGAAGATAAAGGTTAAACTGACAAACAAAATCAGTATAATCAAAATAAAGATGATGCATTTTAAATTTTAACTTCATCTTTTGGACTATATTTTACATTTTGGTGTTGTTTTTGTAACATTTTACTTAAAGCCTTAATGTTTAATCCATTATAAGAGCAGTTTAAATGCATTAATTATGCATTGTAATGCAATTATAATGCATTGTATGATACCTTATAATACTAATCTATTCACTGTTACACCTGTAGAAAGTGAAATGCATTAAAACATGTAACAAACAAACCTTCAAACATTCTAATGCATTTTAATCTTTGTTACAATTATTATAAATACCTTTATGATGTGGTATTACATTAATAGGATTTACATTATAAATACCTTTATAATGTGTTATATATAAAGGCTTTAAGTAAAGTGTTACCTTTTTTATTACAGTATACAATTTGCTGTTGTTTGATTGATTTTGTCCTTCATAATTGCTTTACTGCATAAATGTAGCCTGTAATATGCCATTTAAATGGCAGATCCCCATTGTGACAACTAACCCCATATTGTGCGGGGCATGTTGTCACGAAAGGTCAACGTGTTTAACAAACTCTATCTTTTCTCTTGTGCAGGAAATGTGAAAAAACATTTAACCAGTGGCTTTTTTCTAGCCTAGATTTTAAGGTTTGTGTGTAGAAATTGATTTTCAGAAATAAAGTAAAAAGCATGACAGCTAATCCCAGTGTCCTCGTAATAATTTTTTCCTCATTGGATTTTCATAAGCGTGCAAGTTAACACACAAGTCCACTCACGCACAGCCGAGGAGCTATAAATGTGAATGAAAGTACACCTATGCCAACTGTAAAAAATAACAGTATGAATTGAACTGCTCTATTGTATTGTGATCCATTGTAATGTCTAGAACATAATATTATATAAGCCGACTTAGCTCTTTAATACCTCTATGGAAAAACACTTATAGAGGGACAGATTTTAAAGCCAGGTCGAATTGAAAAGATGCAAGAAGGGGGTTAAAAAATAGAGAAAGAAAAAAAAAGAGAGAGAGCAGTCGCCCACAGGAAGAAATTCATTTCCTGTGGAATACGCGGCGAAGAGTATCAGTACGAAAAACCTGGCAAGCCGATAAGAAAGATTCCCTCGTTACATTGATAACCATTTGTTCATTTCCTGACAACAACAAAAAAATTATAAATCTCTGAAAATGAAACGGGGGGCAGTTTTTTCCGCTTCTTTTCTTCCTTCTCTCCTTCACACTGGGTTCATTCCATCCGCAATATGGCAGAGGAATGATAATCGGAGCATCAGTTATCGCTGGGGTATTTGTTCCTTGTGGGAAGAGGCGCGGTGACAGAAGGGGGAGCACGGTTTGACTCCCTCACTTTTGTGTCAGGGCCCTGCACTCTGGACAAGGGTGGATTTGCATTTTAATGGATGCAATTTATAGAGTTCGCCGTCGCATTCGGCACAGCACAAGTGGCATCATTAAGTTAGCTAAGCCGGATTACTCCTGATAGGGGGGGTCAGATAACAGCAGCGGCGAGCCAGCTCCAAGAGAGAGGAGTCGGGTATGAGACGCCAGCAAGTGTGAGTGAGTGTGTGTGTGTGTGTGTGTGTGTGTGTGTGTGTGTGTGTGTGTGTGTGTGTGCATGTATTTCAAAAGCCTTATTAGACACATCAAATTATCATTAGAGGGAATCAGGCTGATTCCTTAACTGAAGCGCAGGGGAGGCTGGGGCATGTTGTCACACTTTCTACTTCAATGAATGTTTCTCAGGGTGTCTGTATTGAACTCATGGCTATTTTTTTAACGCTGCTCAGGAAAAAGGGTCTCACACTGACCTTTTGTGACAACATGCCCTAGTAGCTGGTCAACTGTTATTAAAAAGTCTATTATAGAGGAAAAATGTAAAAAGTAACAATATCAAATGATTGTTTTGGCCCCCCAAAAACATAAAAAAAAATAATTCAAATATGTTATTTATATATACATTTATTCATAGTGAATGTGTAGTTCAATAAATGTATATTTTTTATATTGTTACATCTACTACAATTATTTTATTATATTTTTTTAACATTTCAAACACATGACAACTTCTATATTAAAAAGTCTAGTACATATACATTACACATTTTAATTATTAATAAATGTATTCATAATTAATGTATAGTTCAATAAATGTATATTTTTTTATATTGTTACATTTACTACAATTATTTTATTTTTATATTATTTAAAACATTTAAAACAATTTTGTATTGTGACATTTTCTTAAATAATTGTATTATTATTTAATACATTTAAAATAAATGGCAACTTGCTCTAATTAAAAGTCTAATACATATATTTTCATTGTTAATACATTTATTCACAATAAATGTATAGTTCAATAAATGTATATTTTTTATATTGTTACATTTACTACAATTATTTTATTATTATATTATTTAAAACATTTAAAATGACAATATATAATCCATATTACACAATTATAATTCACAATTATAATCATTATCAATACATTCATAATGAATGTATAGTACAATAAATTTAGAATGTTTTATATTGTTACATTTACTACAATCATTTTATTATATTATTTAAAACATTTAAAACACAACAATTTGTTATATTAAAAAGTCTATATATTACACATTTTAATTGTCAATAAATTTATTCAAAATGAATGTATAGCTCAATAAATGTATATTTTTTATATTGTCACATTGTATTATATTTAAAACATTTAAAACATGACAACTTGCTATATTAAAAAGTCTAATACATATATAGCACATATTTTAATTATTAATACATTTATTCATAAATGTATAGTGTAATAAATGTATACATTTTTATATTGTCAGATTTAAATTATTATATTATTTAAAACATTTAAAACACATGACAACTTGCTATATTAAAAAGTCTAATACATATAACACATTTTGAATATCTAAATTAGTATAGTTCAATAAATGTATATTTTTTGTCACATTTACTACAATTATTTTATTATTATATTATTTAAAACATTTAAAACACATGGCAACTTGCTCTAATAAAAAGTCTTATATATTGCACATATTTTAATACATTTATTCATAAATGTACAGTTCAATAAGTGGATTTTTATATTGTCACTTTTTAAAAATAATTTTATTATACATTTTTAATACATTTAAAATACACGTAATACATTTAAAATTATTAATATTATTATTATTATTATTATTATTATTTAATACATTTAAAACACATGACAACTTGCTCTAAATAAGTCTAATACATATTACGTATATTTATAAATATTTATAAATGTATAGTTTAAAAAAAGTATACATTTGTGTAAAACACATGTCAACTTGCTGTACTAAAAATACATATAAGAAAACATTTATTGATAAGTAAAATGTGAAATATATAAGAAATGCATAGTTTAACAAATGTATTATCGTTTACATTGTCAGATTTGCTCTAATAAAAAGTCTAAAACATACACAGGCATATTACTGTTAATACATTTATTCATGATAAATCTATATTTTAATATTTTTAATAAAATTTTTATATTGTCACATTTTCTTAAATTGTATTATTATATTATTTAAAACATTTAAGACAATTTGCTTTAATAAAATGTTTACTACACATTACACGTTTTAATTATCAATACATTTATTCATAATAAATGTATAATTTTTTTATATCTTCAGATTCACTAAAATTAAAACATGCTCTAATAAAAATGTCATCATATAGTTCACTCTTGTAAAAAAAGTATAAAAGTATAAAAACATGACATTTGATCTTGTTTAAGCAAAAAAAAAGTATCTGCAGATACTTTTTTTTTGCTTAAACAACACTAATGAAAACATATATTTGTGTAATTGAACTTTTGACTCAAAATATTACAATTACTCATATATAACCTTTGTGACAACTCTGCTGTGTGACAACTAACCCCGATCCCCCTCATTTTTTCCCTTTTAGGTTTATATACGCATTATCTCCCTATGCTGATTATCTTCTCTCATGTACTGTTGGAGCATAGAGTGTTTGCAAGTCTTGTAAAGAGAAAAGAGAGAGGTTAACAGAGGAGACAGCTGCCTGGTCTTGAATTTACCACTGCATTGTGGGTAAAGAGGTGCAGCCTGTCAGTCGAAGAGCAACGGACTGTGGAGGACACACCTCAACGGCCGCGTAAATAAGAGATTATGCATCGGGCAATAAAACTGCAAAGTGCGTCGGGTTCTGTTTGTGCGCCTGTGTTTGTGTGTCGGGGTGAGTGTGTGTATATGTGTATTTGTGCAACTGTGCGTGTACGGTATTATTAGAAATGCAATATTCATGGCTGAGTTTGCACTTTCACAGAGGAGCCTCATAATAGTTCGGGACACGACTATGAAACGGCATGTGAGAATTTCGGGTGCTTTATTAAACATCTCTTTTCGTTAGTAGGTGTAGTTTGACTTTGAGAATGTCTGAGAGTCTTTTCTACAGCAAAATTGACAAAAGCAATAAATAACAAATAAATAAAAAAATACTAGGAATTTATTCAGGAACTAAATTCCACTATATTTAGATACACTTGTACAATACAAAATCATTTCAGCAACAAGCAGCAGTGGTCCAATACCTAATTTGTTTTTTTAAGAGTATATATGTATTGTTTGCGGGGAAAAAAAAAAAAAAGTTCAGGTTCAATTATGAAAGTTAATGCACAAAACAAAGAGATTAAAATCAATAATGTTTTTCAATATCCAACTAACCTTGCACCTGGACGTAATAAATCGGACCGTGCATTTAACCCTATATTTTGGCATATTAAAACCTTTCCCCATTATGCTGATATGCGGGCTGGACCCTGACTTTCACCTAATTGTGTAAGCCATTTTCTGTTAGACTGCACAAATCCATTATATCTGTGACTTTCGCCGCAATAATGTGATTGAATTAATGCACCAAAACAGATTCTGCGGCCTGCAGAGAGAGACAATGACAGATGCCCTTATTGCGAGCACACTACCTCTCTTCCCCGTTATCAATACTATTAGCGCTAGTGTTAATAAGGGTGAAGTATTAAAAGCCCTTGTGTGTGTCAGTCAGTGAGGAGATGTGGAGAGGGCCTCATAGCTGCTGATAAACCCTGACACCTCACAGCGGGGTTAAAGCCACAGACAAAGCATGTACAGAGAGACAGGCCAGAGGAGGCCCTTATCAATGTGTTAAAAGGGTCCACATGCCCTCTACTTTTGCTTACGAATGAAGGGTTGCATTATTTGTCTTTTATACAGGATTTTTGAACTGGCCTGTTTGAGGAAACACAAAAGTGTTTGCACTTTGCATCAAATATTCTAAACAAACTATGCTATTGATCTGCTTTTAAAATCTAAATTAGAATACATACGCTTTTCGTTTAAGCATAGGGAAGTCAAACTAAAAGCTGAGTCTATGAACTAGGTTTAGATTCAAAAACTGCATCTACAGTATATAATTGGAAAAAAGGCAAGACAACAAATATGTTGGCTTTATATGCAAAGCTGCTTATTTAAATAATCGTATCGTCTCCTTACACTGATTGAACAAAAATAATGCATCTCACAAGCAAGTTATTGAAATCTGATGTTCATTTCCACTTTCATTGCCATATCCATTATTACTTACTATAAATAGTATTAGCGTTCTTCTTAACCTGCAAACAAACACCCCCACCACACAGAAAACCAAAAGTATTACATATCCATAATGAATTTTAGTAAATTTTTGATTGATATTTTGAAAATGCATACATGCACTCAAACAAAAAAAATAAATAATAAAATAAAAATGTCTAAACTATAAGTGGAGTAATGCAAGTAACAGGGTTAAAGTAAAAAAAATAATAATAATTTCATTAATGACATTAATAAACGTTAACTAAAATGAAATACATAAAAGTTATTTCAACTAATTGCCAAGATTATATAAATAAAAAAAATAGAAAAATATACTTTTTAGAAAAATAAACGTTCATATTATAAATATAGTTATTATCAGGTTTAACTAAATTAGAAAATATTCAAATAAAATCAGATTCAAAATAATTAAATAGTATCTTGGTTACACAAAATTAACACTGTTAAGTATATACATTTTCTTTTTAAAGGTTTCTTTACAAACTTTAAAACCTTTTGCTTCATATTTTTTATTTTTTGTTCTCTGATAACTTTTCTCTCTCTCTTAGTTGTTTTTTTTTAATTCTATTTAGTATTTCAGATTTGGGTGAACTTGACTATTATATATGTTATATATTTTATTAAGCTGAATAAATAAACTTTTCGTTGATGTATGGTTTGTTAGTTTAGGACGATATTTGGCTGAGATACAACTATTCGAAAATCTGAGGATGCAAAAAATCTAAATTTTGGGGAAAATCACCTTTAAAGTTGTCCAAATGAAATTCTTAGTGATGCATATTTCCAATCAAAAATTAAGTTTGAATATATTCACAGCAAGAAACTCACAATATATCTTCATGGAACATGATCTGTATTTAACATCCTAATGATTTTTGGCATAAAAGAAAAATCTATAATTTTGATCCACAATGTATTTTTGGCTATTGCTACTTAAGGTTTTGTGGTCCAGAGTCACATATTTCTGTGAATCTGCAAAATTACTGCTCAATGACCTGCTGCAATCAAAAACAATTTGCTTTCCGTAAGCAGATAAAGAGTTTCTGGTTTTGGAAACTTTAGGACGCCTAAACTTTCCTCCCCCAGAAGTCAGCATAGTTAGTTAGTCAGCATACTTGCTTCAAGTTTTTTTGTGCGCGGGATATGTTTTGCCTGTCGCAGAGGCAAGGGAATTCATTTACAATTGTACTGAATGAATATCAAACAACATGTTTATTCTAATAGCCAATACTGACTAATAACATTTGTCATTATGCCTATATGAATATTTAATGAAATTAATATATCTGTGACAGCATATTTCATTTCGCCTATATTACAAAAGCGTAAACACACACTCAGCTGAATGCGAGTGTGTGTGTGTGTGTGTGTGTGTGTGTGTGTGTGAGAGTGTGATATACCCACCCCTCTCACAGGACCCTTATCTCCAGGCTAGTGATCACAGAGTTTATCTTTTTAATTATGTGGCAGGTCTCTTCTAAAGACAGACGGGATGTGTGCAAATGTGTGTGCGCTTGTGCGTGTTTCCGTTCTCAGCAGTGGCATCCTGGTCGCTTCTCATTCAACATCAAAATCAGCCTATTCCCTTTGCACCCCCTTCACCTTTCTATCAGGACCTCGGCGTTTGGGGATTCGAGGGTCCTGCACAGAGACAGAAAAGCAGATAAGATTCCTTCTTTTTTTCTCCTCCGTCAAGGAGGGTTTACATAATTATTCTCTTTAGAAAAAGCTGAATTCATTCAAATATGTGTAACGTCAAAATCTCCTTTAAAAGCAGAAAAACTGTTTTCAACATTGATAAGAATAAGAACCTTTATTAATAATTGAGCACCAATAACAACTGATTACAATTGTGCAGCAAATCAGCATATTAGAATGATTTTTGAAGGATCATGTGACACTAAAGACTGGATTAATGTTGCTGAAAATCCAGCTTTGCATCACAAAAAATAAATTGTATTTTGAAATATATTAAAATAGAAAACAGTTATTTCAACTTTCACAAATGACTGTTTTACAGTAGTTTTAATCAAATAAATGCAGGCTTGGTGAGCATAAAAGGCATTTTTAAAATATATATTATTTTAAATTATTAAATAAATAATTGTGTTATGCAACACAAATCTCCTTAGCTGTCAAATTTGTATTTTCTTCACACCGGACTCAATTCTGAATTGCTCTGAGGAAACAATATGAGTGTGTTTCTGTGTGTAACGCAGGACCGTTTGCTGCGAGAAGCTATAAGAAGCATTATTATCAATCATCCTGATATAATGCGTCAAGACTACCTTTACAATCTTTGCCATTCGAGGAGGGGTGCTCAGCCGTGGTTTCTGTCCTGACATCCGCTCAATATATTGTCTAAGGTCAGCCTGTACATACTGCGTCGTGGAATGCTAAGACTGTGGATTTCGAAGCCTCTCTCGATTTAGCATTCGGCCTGGAGTTTTAACCTCTTCTCTAGAGTAATGTCAGCTGTATGCTACACTTAAGTCACAGGGACCCAGACAGCACTCAGACACATGGTACCTCCGTAATCTCCAACATCTTTCACAAATACAGAGGATGCATGGCACATGTCAAGACAGGCATTACTACACAAATATAGAGAGATATGTTCCCCTGGTTATAAATGTACTTGTTTGCCACATGGTCAAAATGTGTCAGCGTTAAAATATTTATATTTATCTAGATTTGTTACTTTGCAATTCCTCATATCTGGACAAATAGATAAATAGTAATAACTAAATATTTAATTTGAAAATATATATTCTTTATTTAAGTTCGAATACACAAAGGATTTATATTTTTGACTTTTTTTTTTTTTTTACAAAAGATAAAAAAAATATTTAAATTTATATTTTAACAATAATAATAATTCATATTATTGTTAATATGTGACCCTGGACCACAAAACCAGTCTTAAGTAGCACGGGTATATTTGTCACAACAGCCAAAAATACATCGTATGCACTGTAAACCCTAATAAGTTCAGACTACTCAAATGATTTGAGGAAAGTGATTCCCTCAGTTCGTTTGAGTAATGGGAAAATGACAACTCGATTTATTGAGTTGAACGAATGTGGTCTCTTCATTGAATTAACTTAAATGTTTAAGTACAGATAACTTAAAAGGGCTAACAGACTAAACTTCCTAAATTTTCAGCTTATATATAAATATATATATTCTACTTGTATTAAATAATTTATAAATCATTAAAACAAGGTTTTTTTTCCACATCAACCACTTTATTAGGCTTATACTGCATTTACATTACTTATAACAGTAAGCTCACATTTATAAAATTCATGAACAAAATCATGAGCTCCTTTTTTAACAGTAAACTCATATTTTTGTCTGTAAGGCCACACTGTCATATTTTTAAAAGACATATGTACAACAAAATAGCTAATTTTTAATTTTAACAGTAAGCTCACATTTCCAGAAAGACATGAACAACAGCATCATGAGCTTACATTTTTTAAAGTACATTCACATTTTTTAACAGTAAACTCCTATTTTTGACTGTAAACTCACATTTAATATCACATTTTTAAACAAAACAGCTCATTTTTAATAGTAAGCTTACATTTTTAAAAGACATGAACAACAACATAAGCATTTTTTTTAACAGTTAACTGTTTTAAATGTAAACCTATTATTTATTTATTTTTTCACATTTTTACAAGACAAATTTGAGATATACCAGTTCCTTGGAGTGTGTGTTATACAAAAAAAAAAAAAAGTGTTTCTTCTCTGTTGGTGAAAGTCTTACTGACTGTTAACATAAACATGTTTTTAATTTCCAATGTAAAGGTCATTTTCATTTTTTTTTTCTCAGCTGACAAGAAAAGCACAAAACCTGTAACATAAATTTGTCCAAACAGAAGGCACATTGATTCAGGAAGGTCACTTAGATTGTCCATCACCACTTTTCCAAGAGTTGAGAGGCTGAAGAGTAGTCCCATCTTCAACTATTACAATCCCCACTGACAACAGCAAGATTTGAGCTGTGATCATCAGACATCTATTAAAGATGAAAAAACATTATCAAATTAAAGTTAATTCACATGCATGCAAGCTCATGTAGATTTCAAACAGTGCAACTTAATCTTAAGGAACAGTTCACCCAAAAATGCAAATTCTGTCATTGCTCACTCTCATGTCATTCCACACCCCTAACACCTTTGTTCTTCTTCCAAACAAAAATTAAGATTTTTTTTAAGGAAACCCAAGAGATTTCTGTTTCTCCAGAGATCCAATGTAACATTTTCAAGGTCTAGAAAAAAAAAAGCCATGAGACTTCAGTGGTTTAAACTCAATTTTATGAAGCAGCGCGAGTGTTTAGTGCAAAAACATGTAATTTACCACTTACAAAATAAAATTATTCAAGGCCTGTTCAGATTTCAGATCTTGCGTGAACACAAAACACATGCACTGTGATGCTCTCGTGAACATGCATTGGGGATCTGTATTTTTAATAGTTTTTATAGTTTGTTTCATGCAAACCTAAGCATGTGCGTTGTTTAATAAAATTGAGGTTAAATCACTGGAACCACATGTCTTTCTTACCTTTTCTTGTCAGTCTATGGAGAAATGGAAAACTCTTGAAAATTATTTTAAAAATCTTCATTTGTGTTCCAAAGAGGAACGGAAGTCTTACGAATATGGAATGACACGAGGGTAACTACTGACAAAATTCTAATTTTTGAGTGAAATAACACTTTAGATTCAAATTTATATAATGAGTGTGAGTGATCTAATGTGTGCTTGTCTTTTTGACATTATTTTCTACATGGAATACTTACCAAACATGTCGAAGAAATCCCCAAACATCTCCAAACACAAGAGGTGGTCCTTGGAGCACAAGAGTTCGGTCCTCAGTCGGCTCTGACAACTTCTGTGTGAAAACAAAAAAACAATTATATTAAATCTAACCACTGGCTATTACTACTTTTTTTTTTAATGAAATTCATAACAGCATTTAAATCAGGGGTGTCAATTCTTGGAGGGACAGAGCCCTGCAGAGTTTAGATGAAATCCTAATTAAACACACCTGATCCAACTAAGTTAACGTTGTTACAACATTTTTGCACGTCTTTCCCGACAGTAAAAAGTCAACAAATCGCTCACAGGGACATGTAAAACAGTCACAGCTCTGCTAATGGTAACTTGATTAAAAACAAAATGCAGATAGGATTGAATACATTTTATAAAATCTATTAAAAACGAATAATTAATATTATGCACCAAGAACACATTACATGAACAGAATTATTAATTAAAAACATAGGCCTATCTCTGTAAATGTGTCACAATTTCGTTAATTTTTAGCTTTGCATTGTTCTCCTCATGAAACCTTTAGTAAACCTGCATTAATAGCCACACGGATGCAATATACTGTTACAAACGTATTTTCATTCTCAACTGTTTATGATCATTTAAGACATAACTGACAAGGGCAGAGCTGCCAACTTTTGAGTTCAGCTTGGAGTGAGAATTCCCACAGCAGTGTCTTTAGGGGGGTTCGGGGGCATGCTCCCCCGTAAGAAAATTTTGTACATTTTACAGTTAAATTCATCTATCTGGTGCACTTTGAGAGTTCACAATTCAGAGCTCCAATACAGTTTCAGTGTGAAAACTAAACAAAGAAAAAATCTGGTGAATTGACTTGATCTTGAGGTTTAAAGGGGACTTAATCCTCTTATTAGTTGTGATATAGTGTCTCAGTCTAAATTAGAATAAAAAATAATTTGAAAAAATAATAATTATAATAATTATAATAATTTTATAGTATTATTCCAACGACAGTAATATTGGAAAACAATTCTGTAAAGTAAATAAAAATGAGTATTTCACCAGTATGTTATTTTCTCTTATTCTACAGTAGGGGAATTACAATACTTTTGTTGTAATTTCTACACTTACAAGCAGGGCCTAAAACTTTTTGCCATATCTGCCATTTTATTCATGATACAAACGAAATTTTTTGGTGATTTGAGAGAATTTACCAGCCATAAATATATATTTTTTTTTCTGGCAATGAAATGTTTTTGCAGTTAAAAAATATTAATAAATTGAAAATTAGAACTAAACACTGCATTTTAAATCATGATACAAAAAAGGTGCTACACACGTTTGCATGAGCAGTTTTTTTTAATTAAAATTTGGTCTGACTTCTAGCATTGTGAAATTATTTGTTATTTTTAAATATATTTATAAAAATGTCATACTGTGTTTTTATTATAAAATGATGTAAAATAACTGTTGCAGTGCTGCAAAACTATTTACTTTTCTTGTGGTAAAAAGTTATGTGCAGTAAAAGAATTCCTAGATTAGTCATTATAAATAATTGCAACTGCATTTAAAAAAATATATATTTTGACACGAAAATCCAAATATTTTTCTGTAGTCTGCTGTTCTGAGAAATTATATTTTTCTCATATTCGTAAATGAATCCTTCATTCATGAGAGATTTATAACTCCCGGAATTCTGCTTCGTATACCGGGTATATAGCTGTTAGCAGGACAAAAAACAAAATTTATTCAAATGCTAAACAGATTATACGTAGCCTTGGAGTGCGCAATAGCCCTTCCTTGATAATCACTAAAACGTCTTGCTTCAGTTAATCGCAAAAGTCCTTTCATTATCAATGAACCGCTTATTTACAGTGAGAGTCCACAAGTGCAATCTGGCGTTTAGAGGTGAGTGAATTCAGAACGCAATGGCCAATCAGAGGCGTTCTAGATCAACATAAATGTCTGTGATTGGCTACATTGCTCAGCGCTACGAAAACACGTTGTCTTTTGGCGATTTCCAGAGCACAAACACAAATACGCACTGGAACTTTTGCCAAATCTGTTTAGCCAATATCTTATTATTACAGTTTTAACTGAGGGTGCTTTTGACTGCGTGAGAAAATGGATGTGTGGCGTGAGAGCGTGTGAAAAGTGTCAATTGCGTGAGTCTCACGCTGAATGCGTGAGAGTTGGCAGCCCTGCAAGGGTTTACGTGAATAATCACCAAGCGAGCGCCTCATTTTGAAATATTTTTGCGTGCATTTGACCGTTTATGCGCGCACCTTGAGGTAAAAGCGAACTTTAACGGTAACGTTACATGTCCGTGTTTTGTTCCCTCATAAGCGCATACACAACAGCGCAAGTTCTCATTCTCGCTTTTAAAAACACAACATCAAAGAAACATTAATAAATTAAGCAAGTCACAACGTACAGGCGTGTTAAACATTAACTTACCAGCGTAATCCATGGGCCTTCGTCACGACCGACTCCATCCCTGTCCCTGCCTGCTTCACGACCGCCTGCCTGCAAGTGCCGCTGGGGGAGGAAAAAAAGTTAAGCAGGAAATTCAAATGTTCTTATAGAAATTTAGAAACTCCGGCATATTTATAAGTACAAAATACTCCAAAAATAAAACGGAACCAAGCAAAATTTACACTTATATTTTACCATTAACCTACCTGTGTAACTTCACTCTAATGAATCTTTCACGACGGCTTTCTTCCCGCCTGCTTTACCGCCAGCTTACTTGTGCTGCTACTGGAGCAAAACAAAAAAATAGCATTGGAATAACGTGTAAATCAATTAAAAAAAATGTATATGAGCGTTTAAATCTCTACTTACTGATTTAACTTTTGTCTTTCTTGTGTCAGATGGTTTCTGCTAGTGCGTCTGTCCTGCTGGTTCTTCAGCAAAATTCAGCATGACGAGAAAAAATACCGCCTTGTGTCATATAACTTATATCGACCAATCAGCGCGGTTGTCAAAGCAGAATTTCAAGTGCGACCAATCATTTTAAATAGACATTGTGAATCTTTCAAATTAATTAAAATGTTGAGTTCAGATAACTTAAAATATCAATTAAAAAGTTTTTTGCTGCCAAATGAGTAAGTTAACCACACCTGTTTAAGTTTTGATGCCAAAACTTGGTATTTTAAGTAATGTCAAGTTATATTAACTTAATCTCTTTATTAATGACAACAGTGGGGTTTACAGTGTGGGTCAAAATGATCAATTTATATTTTATGCCAAAAATCGTTAGGATATTAAGTAAAGATCATGTTCCATGGAGATATTTAGTAAATTTCCTACTGTAAATATATCCAAACTTAATTTTTGATTAGTAATATGCATTACTAAGAACTTTATTTGAACATTTTTAAAGGTAATTTTCATAATATTTAGATTTTTTTTGCACCCTCAGATTCCAGATTTGTATCTCAAATATTTGTATCCAAATATTGTCCTATCCTAACAAACCATACATTAATGGAAATATTATTTATGACTCGTTTTGTGGTCCAGGGTGACACATATCGATAGTTTAATATGAATTAATATTTATTTTTTAATGATTTAACTTAAAAAATAAAGATGTAAACTACAATCATACTTCTCTTGCCGTAATAACTGTTGTTTATACTGAAGAACAGTTCTTGTAAATTAACTAAAATAATTTATTAAACTGGGAGTGTCTAATAAATAATTAAGACACTCGCAGCTTCTGTTAAAAATATTGATACTTTGCTGTAAGTGTATATATATTTATCAAAACATAATACAGAAAGTTTAACAAAGCCCTTTATAGAAGTATAAACTGAACTTAGCAAAGCCGCAAAATCACCCAGACATGTTGATGATATGTGTCCTTGCATTAAATAAAATACACATGCAAAATTCTTATAATTAAACTCAACTGAACAATTTAACATATTCAAAGGTACCGTTTCAACAACTGCGACTAGACAAGAGCGACTCATCTGAATAAATCCATTTTGTGGCCTCTCTAGGAGCTGTCAGCTGACCCTGTGTTGCAGGTTAAGGGTTAAACGGCTGTAAATGGTGATGACTAAAGCCGTAGGCGGCGGCTCACGGGAGATAACCTCCTTGTGATGCCTCCTACCCTCGTATTAACCCTAACATGAAGGGCGCCACCCACCCACATCACACGAAAACAGCCCCGCTGCCGATTTAAAGGAAACACTCCATCACTTCATCTGCATAATCAAGCTTCCTGCAAACAGAGAGTCAGACCACAAATCTGAAATCTGTTCAATGTGAAAGAGCATGATCATTATAGTAAGATAAAGATTTATTCAATTAACATTTTCAGCCAAAATTGTAATTTCCTGATCTTAATGTGTTATTCTCTGTTATGTCTATCTGCTTAAACATTTTTAAAATAGGTGGTTCCATAAAGAACATTTAACATCCATGGAACCTCTCCAAGTTTCTTAATAGTGTTAAATCATTAGATCTCTAGATTTTTAAAAATGTCCTTCAAACAAAAAAAATCTTCACTAGACGATTTGTTGGGGAACCAAAAATCACTGTGTAAACCCCTTTTAGGAATCTTTATTTTTAGTCAATATATTTTTCAAATATAATTTTATTGGTCCCTTTAAAGGAATGTTTTATTGAACTACGACTTAGGCTTTGAAACACAAGCATCTTAAAGCACCTACACCAGCATCAGTCAATTTAGTATGTAGTACATATATCACCACCCACTCTCATTAATATATTCCCTCATCCACAGTCCACTGTGAATACAATCATTTTCTTCCTAATCACCTGAGGACATAACCACGTATTCAGGATTCAGAAGGACTAAACATATTTTAAGAATCAACCACTGGAAAACATCATCCAACAACTCATCTAAATACTCAGGGGTGAATGTCTATGGTGGTTATGGACCCTGGAACCTTATTGCATATTGCCCCTAGTGTTCAAGATCTTAAAGGCAAATTAGGAATTAGTTCTTTGCCACCAAAAAAAAACCTCTTAACAAAACAAGCTGTAAAAATTACAGTTTACAAAGAAAAATAAATAAATGTAATAATAATAATAAAAATTATTTTAAATAAACACCATAACACAGGTGTTAAAGAGAAAGCTACATGAAGAATCTATTTATCAAAAGTCTATAAGTTGAGGTAAAAACTGAGAAAAGGTGCACACAGAGTCATATACAAAATTACAAAACCCTATAATGGTAACAGACATGATACAAAAATAATGCAATAAACATTACTTTAACAACATCAGATTTAATATAAAAAACCTACTAATAACAAAAACTAAGAAACAATTATTTGAATGAGATACCATCAAATGTAAGTTGAACGGCAGTATATGTTTTTAGTGCAAATTATATGATGACTTAAAAAAAAGACATCTAACAGTACTTTACTGTAAAATTATATGGACAGTAAGGTTAAATCTATTCGTTTTACATCATATGCGACCACAAAACCAGTTATAAGGGTCAACTTTTTGAAATTGAGAGTTATACATCACCTGGAAACTGAATAAATAAGCTTTCCATTGATGTATGATTTGACAATATGGAAGAGATAAAAATCTGGAATGTAAGGGTGCAAATAAATTCAAAATATTGAGAAAAATCACCTTTGTGTAAATTAAGTTCTTACTAATTACTAATCAAAAATTAAGCTTTGATATATTTACGGTAGGAAATTTACAAAATATCTTAATAGAACATGATCTTTACTTAATATTCCTAATGGTTTTTTGCATAAAAGAAAAATTGATAATGTTAACCCATACAATATATTTCTGGCTATTGCTACAAATATACCCGTGCAACTTAAAACTATTTTTAATGTAGCATTTTACGATAAAATTAAAATCATTTTTAAGTGTACCTTGTCATCAAAATGTAAAGCCAGAGGTCTCTAGACTTGTAAACTTGCAACAACTTTTTCTCTGAAAAGATATGATATATTCTTTACGTCTTTCATACAGAGTTTGATATTCAGAGTGAATCTGGGCACCCAACTCTTCAGTGGTGCTGAAGAGGCCAAATTTCTACAGCAGATTGGAAATAATCACAGTGTCACTTCTGAAGTCTAATTTCCATGACAAAACCTAAAACTAAAGCTTAGACAGCAGGGCTGCAGCACATATATTACAGAAATAAAGATAAAAGTTTAAAAAGCACATATTGAAGTGTTTGCACACAACCGCTGGCATAATTATTACAATTATCTTTACAACTATAAGAATGTCTGGTCAGCTGTTATATTTCAGGATAACAACAGTTACAGTAATACCACTGAAAGTGAACTGTACCAAAAGGTTACATTTGGCCCACGGTGTGAAGACTTTAATGATCGTTGAGGAGGTCTGGTACTGGAGTGGTTCGCATTATCTATCCAGAACCTGGGTTTTTGATCTAACTCCCTCACTAGACCTCCATGACTGCAGCATCATAGAGGTTATATGGATGTCAACACTGCAAATCATGCTATAATGACTATCCCACATGCTTCGCTCGCACTAAACGCTGAATCCATCCATTGTCTTTTAACTGTCCGTTTCCATCTCCCTAACCCCATTAGGATGGATGTGGTCCACATATGATAGAGTTTGGTCACAGCTGTCCTGCTCTGCAATAGTAACCAAAAATATACAACAAAATACATGGAATCCCACCATGAGTGTGGAGAAAAGATTAGGGGATTTTCTGAAAATGAAATATACTATTTGTCCACCAGTGCAATCTTGACAGCGGCCCTAAATAACTGGAGGTCTAAGCAAATAATCATAAAAGAGATTTTTCAACACTGACGTAAAACAAGAGAAGCATTAAGCTTCATTCAAGAGCGGTGTTGTGCACTTAATGTGGACATAAAACTACATATTTATTTAGCCAATTAGAGAACAACTGAATTACAAAATTACCACAAATTTGACATAAAAATGTGTCATATACTGAAATCTAAATATTTCGTGAGCATTGAGTTTTTCCAAGTGTGTTCTTGTATTTATGCAGCATCTGTTTGTGTGATATCCCAGTGATTCTGAAGGCTGTGGGCCTCCCGGTGCACCCATGCTACAGTGATCAGCTTTCTCAAGTGTGACTGCAAGCATTGTTCTGCCAAACAAAGTCCTCACATTGATGTGTAGAACCCGCTTAGCAGACAGAACTTTTTTAACTTTATGCTATTAAGCTGCAAAACACAGATATCACGATTTATGTTTAGCAACACACATACAAGAACACAGCAAATGTAGAATTTACTACAGAACCTTAAGCTACATTTTAATGAGAAAAGACAAGAGACATTAAATTAATTCTACATATTTTGTATGTTGAGTTATTATGATCGGTCTTATTTAATTAATTATTTCTAATTTGATATATTCTATTTAAAAAATGATTTAACATGAAGACATGCTGGTATTTTCCTCCTTCACATTTTTTTTTTTTTTCTTCAAGATGCATAATCACTAGCTAAATTGTAATATGTAATGAGATCGCCAAAGAGCTCGAGCTGAAAACCTCTGTTGGGGGAGATCCTAACACGACTCTTGTATTGTTCTGTAAGACAACATGACTCATGATCAAATCGTTGACTGACAGGTCCATGGCATTAGTAAGATCCACAATGGAAACAGGACAGCAATAGGAAGTCCATCTTTCCTCGGTTAGCAATACCGCTTGTTAATGAGGTATTCTGAACGTGCTTTTTATATGCCAAACAGTGATTTCATTTTATAGTGGATTCATTTCTAATGTGTGAAACTAAATGCCCAACAGTTTAGTTAACATAACAATAGGCTATAGGAGACTTCAAATCTTGTGGTGATAGTTTATTCTCATTAAACACTAATGATTATTAAAATTAACGCATTATAATAGAAATGTGAAAATCGGAACGTAAAAAGGTAGCTTTTAAGAGTTACTGAGCCTATATTTCTAGGGTGTTCTGTCACGCAATACAGCAGCATAAACATGTTGTAATATAAATAAGTTAACTTAAAGTTGCATCTTAGTTTGAGAGAGAAATCGCTTAATATTATAGGTGAACAAAAATGCTCTTCTCAAACTCACCATTCATGCACAATAACACCAGGTCATTAAAAAAGTAAAAAAAATCCAAACACGGTCAAGTGTAAGTGAAAATACAGCAAGAACATGTGAAAACTTCACTGAAGAGGGCGGTGTCTGCCTGAGGCAAGACCACACAAAAATAACTCTTCTGTTGATCAGTCTCTCTGAAATATAATTATATAATTTTAACGTGGCCGAGATAGTGTAAACGGAGGTTTGTTAAAACCCCCTTTTTGACTTCTTAAAAATAGTATTTTGCTTGACAAATATTTACATTTCAGGCGTACATCTTCCTTTGAAAAATCTGACACTTATATTTTTATTAACATTTACACGGAATAATGAAACGCAAAATACATTTTAAAAGACTTGACTGAGAAAATATGACAGCCTGCTTGAAGAAATACATTTGCCACTTTACTACAAATAGGGAACAAATGCTTACAACATAATTTGTAATATGAAGAAACAAGGCTTTAAAAGAAACAAACTTTAATAACTTTATAACGTGAATTAACAATTCAGTAATTCGTAGGTCTATATTCACTGTAATTCTACAGCAAATTAACACTTAATTCCAGCTTATTTTAATACTGAATTTCGTTTTGCTAATAAAAGTGTACTTGAAATGTACTCATTTTTAAAACTATTTCCGTTTTGGTGTTATAAATCCATTCATAATTGCGACAAAAGTTTTTGGCATTCTGCTTGTATTTTATCATTTATAAACAATAGCAAATTGAATGTTAACGTCCATTTATATATTCATTTTATTTGTTTATATGTTAATTCATTTAAACTCTATTTCATAAAGAGTCTAGCCTATATTTTGCGTCACCTTAGAATATTAGACGGACTCTATAAAACAATATTAGAAAGCCTAAAGAGAACAACTCAAATGCATATGCTCCTGCTTAGAAACACACAGGATTGCCTGCTCAATGCAGCATGAGGCTACATGAAGCTCTTCACGGAGCTCTACGGGTGAATCTGCACAAGTGCAAGAAAAAAAATGAACGGTATTCAGCACAGCATTCTGTAAATAAGTGAGAGTGCGCCACCTCCTGGGGATTCAGAGAAAATTCAGTAGAAAGCTCAATCTCGTCTAAATTACATTCATTTAGAACCTGTGCCTGCGAGTGGCGACTATACAGTTCCAAAAAGCTTGCTTTCTTTGTAAAAATAAAACGTGCCTCAGTGGCGTAAAGCTTTTGAGAACGCATAGGCACCCTAAACTGCATTCGTCAAATAGGCTATCATTTGTGCATTTAGGAAATTTCAATATATTTTATGTAGCTAAAACATAAAAAACACCTTAAGAAACCCATATGTTGCATTTTGTAATTTTGCCGTTTTGTAAAGGTTGCCTTTTTATTTTTTTCCGTCCTGAGGCCATTGGAACAACACGGCAGGTTGCCGACTAATAATACGCATGTTCAACAAAGTTTTTTTTTTTTTTTTGGAAAATGAATTTCCTTTTGGAACATTTGCTCTAGGACATTTTTCATGAAACAACAAATAAACGACATTTCGCACTATACACCAAGAAGGCATTTTCCCTTTGCTGACCTAACGCCATCACACCTCATGGATAAAGACTGTAATTAGCGCGCTTTGACTGCGCGGGCTTGCAAATGTGGCATGTTCATTACCACGCCACTACTGCAGCCACTATGCATTTATCTCTTCTAGTAGGTCTTTCTCATCGCACAGGCTCGTCGTGTACGGTTTGGACGAGAGAGAGAGGGGCTAGAGACGATTCCAGTTACCTTGACACCCTAATAGACTGCCTTTCCCCAATCGAGCAAACCAGTGGAGCAAAAATCATTAGGTAAGCAACATAATCACAATCAGATCTCCGGCTTCCATCGGTGTACCTTTGCCCTCTCTCAAGGATAGCCTGTTTTTATACAACGCTTTTGAGCTTTCGCCTCACTCTTTTCGGAATCTTGTCACTTTCCTCCTCGTATATTACAGCTTCCAGTTAAAAGAGATGCTGACTTCACCGCTGTTTAATCTGCGCGAGGTAAATGACCTCTCGGATGAGCTCGGGTCGCTATCTGCGGCTATAGAAGTATGTTATCACCGTTATTAGAGCACGTTAAACAGTGGCTGAGAGTGTAGAGACACCGGGCGAAATTGGAAGCTTATTGTGATTGATGGGTTCCTATTAGGCGCTCGCTGTTATCGCGGCGGATGGAGGGGAACGGGGCACTGAGTTGTAACACAACAGATTACCTGAGCCTGTAGTCTCCCGAAGGATGTTTAAATAAAACATAGTCGCTCCTTTTCTCTCTCCCTTTTCTCCCCACACCTTCATTTCCACTCGCGGGCCACTCCACCTACCCAACGTCATGTGCAATTTGCCCGAGCCTCTCCACTCAATAAACTGACATCGCGCTCATATTTCCTTTTATTTCCCCGACGATAAAGGAGTGCCGCGGCGAGACCAGTACGGGCAGGGAATCGTATTTTGGTCCGCGCCTTTCCACAGACCTTTTTTCTTCCCTTTCTTCCCTTTTTTTGGCGCACTGTGCCAACATGATTGATTGTGACTCGCAAACCGGGTGTCCAGCTCTGCCCAACAAATGACTTTGGCCCCTACCAGTAGACCTTGACCAGACAGAAATCAATATTTCACCATTAAAATCTATCAAAGAAGAGTTAAGGCTGCAGCTGTCCAAGGCGCCCTTTTGAACATTAAATCCGACACTTGTAGTACACGGGTAATCAATATATAGTGGTTCACAGATCATTTGTGGTCACCTTTTTGGTCGTGATGGATACTTGGAGGAGTCGTGATTCATTTTGTCACCCCATTAAAGCGAACTGTGTCAAGCCGTTCCTTCATTTCATCTGGAAGAGATTCCTATTCCTCAAAGTATGAGGGAAAGTGTATAGGGGGAAAGCGGCAAAGGGGGGTTGCGGTGGTAAATGAAGAGCACCAGCCTCCAGGTTCCCATTTCAATGAGAATCTATAGAGATTTTGTGTCCGGTGGAGTGTGAAAATCCCTTTGAGATAGAACAAACATTCTTGAAGACCAAACCACACGGCAGATACATACCGAATAGATGGCTGCTGTACATTTGCCAGCCATTACAGATTAAGTTAAGTTTGACCTGATCAAATAGTATTTCACATATAAATGCCTAATCAGACTGTGAAGTGCATTTACTTACCTTAGCCAATTTACAAGACTTACATCAGTTATCATTATGTTTATATATTCTTGATTACTGCTTTTCTGCCTTGATTCACTACAAGCTTTATTTGGATTAATGTAATTGTTCTCAGGTGAACCCACAGCAAAATGAAAAGGAAGGATGGCGTCTGTTTGTCATGAAGGAAGAGCATGCATGCCAAGATTACTTGTACTCAGAGACTGTATCCTGCTTTAACTGTACTGCTTTTCTAAAACCCATCCAGTGGCTGAAGCGACCGTCCCAGTTTTCTCAACCCATATGCTGCGTCGTATACCTGCTGCGATGAAGATTATTAGTTACAAGCAACTGTCATTAAAAATGGATTTATTCACCCTCTGCAGGGAGCAGTTCTGCCCTCCTGATCACAAGAGTGTGCCCTAACAGTATGGCAGACACTCTCACAATGAAACACCATACATTTATTACACAAAAATAATCAAAATTTATGTTGTGTTTAAGTCGATCATACCCAGCCAATGCGGGTCAACTGCCTTCCTCTAGATGCATCTTAGACATGTTTATATATATTTACTTACAAACACTGATCCACACTCATCCCTCAGTATTTGTATTATTGTTTTTCTCAACTCCCAAATGAATTCATGCTACAAGACATTACGGTTCGAAATGCTTGCTGTGAGATTCATTGCTGCCAAGATAAGGAGATCTTGAAGAGACAGTGAATATTTAGGCAGGAAGAGGCAAAACGGAGATGGTACTCCTGTCACATAGACGAGGAGGAGGAGAAGAAGCGGCTGAAACGATAAGTGATTACGGTCAGACGCTCCATTCATCATCTGCTGCTGTGTGCAGTTTCCAGGGTCTTCACTGTTATCAGCACTATATAGACCGAATGTCAGTGCCCCTGAATAAATCTCCCTCTCAGCATCTACCTCAAGACTGATCCAACATTATAAGACCTTGGTCCTGGTTGATCACCACATCAACCACTCTTATGGGCTGCTGTATGGAAACCTAAACCTTACATTAACACACATATGAAAATTAAAATCAACTGTATGTTTTCCTTTAAGTCAGAAACATAAGTCTACAATGGACCAAACATCCAAGTGCTGATACAAAACATTTTAGGTGTTTAAGATTACTGGGTTTACATGTTGTCTGCAGTCCAGTGGATAAACTAATGAGCTAATGTCAACTACATCTTGGCTTTGTTGTTCCTCGCAGTGCTTTCTGCTCATTTCACATGATGGACGATACAGTTTGCGAGCCCATACATTGCTATGAAGCAGCTTAGTGTCTTGTCACTCTGTATCAGCACTGGTGTGATGATAGAGGTGGTATCATGATGTATTTCTTAACCTCGCAAATTGCCTTCAGGAAAAACATCACAGCTATAGTAAGAAAAACGTGCAATGAGGTGAATGATATTAATATATCAGGGTTAACGGGTAAACAATGGAGAAGAGATGGACTATGCAGACTACATGCTATATTATCCACTAGAACGTATGGTTTAAATCGTTTAGAGAGCAAAATATCCATAAATGTCAGAGTTATAGAAGCGAGTGGTTCAATATGTTTGAAAGTCTTTATGTTGACAATGTAGCTACACTATTCGCGGTAGACGCCATATTTAATTTTTCAGGAATAAAAATGAGACAGATGTGCAGTCCGTTCAATATGTTGCATTGCGCCGTTAACACGTTTTCCAGAGAATCTTGTCACCAGATTCTTTTATTCAAAAAGATGTATTTTCAATTTTCCTGAATGTCAGCTGAATGATAGACACCCAGCACAAAAGTAGGCTATTGAACGGGCATTTCCCTCACCGCCTCGTTTTCATTTGTGAGAAATTAAATATGGCGTCTAGCCTGAACAAGGTCCATAACAAGAATTTCGTATTGCAGCTGTGTTTGAAAGCTCGGGTATTTTAGTACGTGCAGATTCAGAATAGGGTTCTGCTTGCCTGCGCATCCACTATCTGTTAATTGAGGCGAGGGAGAGAGCAGTTACTAGACCTGTCAGTGTTAATCAAGCCTCATCTCTTAACACAAGCCGCGCTATGCAACGAGCTGAAGATTAATATTCCGACCGAAACAGATGATAAATCATTTGTACATAATTAGCGCTAGGCAAGGTTATAGCTGACACGAATTTTTATCTTAATTACGGGGGAAATTTGTTCCATTAATTTAATTTGTCGCGCACGGACGCGCCCGCGCCTAACAAAGTTAATCTTACACCTGTCAATGCGCTGCTGAGGTAGGCTGTGTCTCCAAAGCTAGTGAGCTAACTCGCTGTCTACTGTCTGCATCCTAAATAGCATCCTTACCGACATATAACTTCATAAGTGTCGTGCAATAACGGTTCTTTGAATCTTTTCGAAGTTGAATCTTTTGAATGAATCGCGTGAACCGGTTTGCAAAATGGTAAACGCTTCGTTTATTAATTCTAGTTAATCAGTCCGACAGACTTACGAGTTAACAAATCACTGAACCGACTTGTAATAACAACCAAAAATATCCAAACATATATTTTCAATGAATTGAGTGAATCGGTTCACAAACGATTCATTTATTAATTGTACTCAATCGGTCTGAGAGACTCAGGAGTCAACAACTGAACCGAGAGCCGACTCCTAATAATCTGAGAATCGTGTGAACTGATATTAAAAGCATTTGAGAGTGTACTGAGCTGGTGAAATAAGAACATCAGAAATAATACGAATAAAATAATATCATGACCGTATATTGATTTTAAACATTTTATTTTTATATTTTGTTTTTAACAACCAAAAATATCCAAACATATATTTTCAATGAATCGAGTGAATCGGTTCACAAACTATTCATTTAATTGTACTCAATTGGTCTGAGAGACTCAAGAGTCAACAACTCACTGAACCGAGAGCCGACTCCTAATAATCTGAGAATCGAGTGAACTGATATTAAAAGCATTTGAGAGTGTACTGAGCTGGTGAAATAAGAACATCAGAAATAATATGAATAAAACTTAAAAATATCATGACTGTACCTAAGGATTGTAAAGGTTTTATTTTTGTTTTGTTTTTATAAAACTAAATATCAAAACACATAGAATCTTTTTAATGAATCAAGTGAACCGGTTCACAAACCGGTCTAAACGATTCATTTATTAATTCTACCAAATCGTTCGGACAGACTCATGAGTCAACAGCTCACTGAACCGAGAGCTGACTCCTAATAAACTGAGAATCGTGTGAACTGATATTAAAAGCATTTGAGAGTGTACTGAGCTGGTGAAATAAGAACATCAGAAATAATATGAATAAAACTTAAAAATATCAATCTAATGACTGTAAACTTTTTATTTTTATGTTCTGAACAACCAAAATATCAAAACACATAGAATCTTTGTAATGAATCGAGTGAACCAGTTCACAGACCAGTCTGAACAATTCATTTATTAATTCTACCTAATCGTTCTGACAGACTCATGAGTCAACTCACTGAACCAAAAGCTGACTCGTAATAAGCATTGAATGAACTGATGGTACCGAGCTGGTGAAATAAGAATATCAGAAATAATATTATTAATATTAAAAATAATAATAATCATGACCGTACCTAACGATTGTAAACGTTTTATTTTTATGTTTTGTTTTTAACAACCAAAATATCAAAACACATAGAATATTTTCAATAAATCGAGTGAACTGGTTCGCAAACCAGTCTAAACGATTAGTTTTTTTTAAATTATACTCAATCGGTCTGAGAGACTCGGGAGTCAACAACTCACTGAACCAAGAGCCAACTCCTAATAATCTGAGAATCGAGTGAACTGATATTAAAAGAATTTGAGAGTGTTATTTGTATTAGAAATAATACAAATAAAACATAAAATATCATGACTGTACTTAATTTTCAACATTTTATTTTTACGTTTTTGTTTTTAACAACCAAAAATATCAAAACACAAAGACTACAAAACTGTTAATTTTAATTAATTTTTAAAATGTACAGCAAAAAAAAAAAAAAAATCTAAATACATTTTTAGTAGGCCTATTATTTAATTAAAAAACGCAAATTATATTTAATTTTGTTTTATTATTATTACTACATTTATGTTACATTCATTATTAAATTTATTTTTTTAAGCAGCATCTTTTTCATCTTAGAATATTTCAACATGTCTTACAGGAATAACAAAGACGTCACGTGGTGACTTAATTATTCCATGACTTTGAATATTTGGAACCACTGATTTGAACTGGTTCTTGAACTGAAAAGAAAACGATTCAGAAAATGAGTTGTTGACTTTCCATGACTACCCACAGAGCATCAAATGAAGTTTTTGGGTTGTCAGCAAAGACTTATTGGTCAAGAGTTTCAGCTAACTCGTTGAAAACCAGCGCATCGACATTCCTTCACACCATATCTGCCAGGATGGGCTACAGTGTTTTCTGAACATGGTCTGTCACAGTGTGGCGTTCTGCTGTAAACAAACAGTTGCACCCTGGTTACAATGACCAGCACAATTTTCCCCACATTTCTTCTGATACTCCTAAACACTATATCAATGGATCCAATAATTGTACCATTTTAGACCAAAGCAGCGATACAATTAGCAATGCCAAGGCTTTCAAAAGCATTTTCCTCGCTTGAATAAGCCTTCATTTGCTCTCAATCTTTGCTCAGAAGCGCAAAAGTCTGATATGTTGTCCGATACCTCAATTAAAAACAAACTATGCATTTAGTAACTTAATATTTAAACAATCAAAATCGCCTCAGGCGAAATGTAAGCAGGCCTACCTTCGAAGGCTCACCATCAAATGTGCAGCGTCGAATTCAAATGTGGGACAATACTGCTCTCTGCTGGACTTTGTAGTTCACGTTTCTCTTTTCTGTATGCAATTTTAATCCCACAGAAGGTTTGAGGACGCCTGACTTTATAGTTGGATTACAGTTTGGATATTAAACCAAACTAAACAGCTGTGTTATAGAACACAGACTAGTCTTTCGCCGTCATCAATTAGCACAACTGATTCATTTGCTGATTTGTCCAATACATCTACAGTCTTTTAGCGCCCTCTCCTGGACAATGTTAAAGTCTGTGTTTAAAAAAAAAAACAAGACTAAAATACTCAAGTGTAGTTTGACTTCTCAACGTTCGATTTAATAGCAAGGTATTACCATATAAATCTTCCAAATACAAGTTCAACTGAGAAAAAATGCATTTATGAAATATTGCAATACAGATTTAGTACAAACATGAAATAATGGAGAAAAAAATAAACACCTTTGTATTCAAAAACTTGTGCAGTTATGTCCTCAAATATAAACAAAACAGCTTATATTATGAATTCTATGTTGTATATTAACACTTTATAAGTTTGAAAACGATATATGCTTGTGTATATGCAGTTTGTGAGTTAGTGAACTTAAAGTCGTTGCTGTTGTAAATACTGCAAACATAGGAAACTGCAAATTTTGATACAAGTTGCACCATGAAATGAGGCTCTTGAAGTGCATTTGTTCAGCTCAGCATATATAATATTCAACAAGGAGGCCATCAAGTACTTCAGCCAACGTTTTGTTTACCATCAATTTGAAAGAGAGAAGCTTTTATCATTAAAAAGGTGATATTTCATCTCTTCTGATCTTTTCATCAACCATTAAGTAAGACTGATTGTGTTTTTTTTTAAATAAAGTAAATTAACCATCTTAACTCACTTTCGCCCCGTTTCATGTCTGCTATCATATGAATATTAGTTTGTTTTTACATTATCAGCCAGATTATATGCACAAATACCTTCCCCTTCAATATATTCCTTGACATTCAAGAAGCAAAACCAGATTGGCTAAGAGGTAACGTAAGACAGAGATGTCAAACTGTCGTTCGGAATAAAAGAGTGCAGTATTGTACAGGGCTGAGATAGAGGGCTGTAGTCGCTGAGAGGTCCTATAGTGTGCTTGTTCTCCAGTCTCGCAAAGGAGGAATCGCTGTCCTCCTCATATTTCGTCTAGGTAGAGGGTCACACTTGCAGCCTCTTTCTCAGCAGGAAGAGGCACTGATCTTCTCTGATACTTCGAGATCTGATTTGGCGACAAGAAACCGGAGCCGTCCTCCCCCGAGACGAATCAAATCCACGGCACTGTGAGAGACAGACAAAGCGGGACTCAAATGTCAGGGTTAAAAGAACACATTTATATTGCAAAGGATGGAAAATGCTATGTTACACTGTGATTGCAAGCATTAACTGCTAGCTGGTGAGGTATATAGAGCACTGACCTCTGGTAGTCTGCTCCAATGAGACTGGTCCCATTCACTGCCAGGATTCTGTCACCAATGCAAAGTCGCCCATCTGCAGCAGCTGGTCCATCTGGAATCAGTGTTCTGATGTAGATTCCAGGAGAATTCAGAGGGGTGTGCTTTATATAGAGAGAATGAGACAACAGAGATCTGTTTGTTGCCTTTTCTTAAAACAGAAAATATGGAATCAAAGTGAAAGCATCGATTCCATCACAGTTCATAATATCTATCAGTATTTTGTGTTAGTTTTGGTCTTTTCACCACTTTTAGCTTGAATGCAAACCATAATCAGACATCTGTCAAGAAAATAGAAATTGATCATCAAAATATAAAAGCAATAATAAGAGGGTTTAAAATACAAGCTCTGTTCCAAAAGCCAAGCTGCCTTGCTGTCTATAACTATAATAATTTCTTTTAACTTGTCAGTTATATTGGATGATTTTTAATTAGCTTTTTGTACAACATTCTGGGATTACCATGAAGAATTATATTTGGGCTAAACCCATATAAAAAGCAGAAGCGTTTTGCCAGACACATTTTTGAAAACCTTTAAAGTAATGACTGTCCTAATGATAATCAGGCTCATTGAAAAATCGTGCATATGGCGACACTGCTGCAGAATGAGTTGCATGTTTCCCGACACTTTCAAAGTGAAATGTCCAGTAATTGGTGCTAAAGGACATTCAGTTTTATCAGAAACAAAATGTGATTCTAGCAACATTTTATCACAGTTGTTGTTGTAAATACTGCAGCAGTTCGAAAATGAAAGGTTCAGGGATTTGTGTACAATGCCCAGGCACTAAAGGATATTCAGTTTAAAATAAAATCAGAAAAAGTTAATGTTTCCGTTTAAAAACAATCTACCATCTACACTAAACATATAGTGTTATCAAAAAGCAAAAATAAGTAAAAACACATTTGCTGAAGCAAGCATGACATTTTAGCCTGCTACTACAAGCCTTTGAGCTCTTTTATTGTGATTTTATTGTGTACCCAAATTTACTGCATTGCAAGTGCATTACTGTACCGGGTAAGCTCCTGAGCAAGTTTACTGTGTGCGAAAAAGCCATATTTATGGAGCTGGTTATGTGATGCAAACGTCAAAATTATAGTTTTAATTAGTTTACAAATCATGCAGAATGATAAATGTGTTTTTAAAGTCATTACACAGTGTTGAAAAAGGAACCGTGCACAAACAAGGCAATACAGTCGAAAATCTGCCACTGTAATCTTAATTTGTGTGAAAATCAATAGAATTTGTTGGGTTTTGTTTTATTACCATTTGTGTTCATTTCAGCTGAAAACGCAGAAAATTGTATCAAAGCACACTACCAGCCATAAGTTTTTGAACAGTTAGATTTTTTATGTCTTTTTAAAGAAGTCTCTTCTGTTCATTAAGCCTGCATTTATTTGATGTACAGCAAAAATAGTAAACATGTTGAAATATTTTTACAGTTTAAAAATACTGTTTTCCATTTGAATATATTTTAAAAATGTAATTTATTCCTTTGATTTCAAAGCTGAAATTTTGGCATCATTACTCCAGTCACATGATCATTCTAATATTCTGATTTGCTGCTCAAAAAAACATGTATTATTATGGTATATTATTTCATGTTATGTTAAATATGTCATCTTATAATATATTGAAAACAGCTGAGTAGAATTTTTTCAGGTTCCTTTAAAGAAATAGAAAGTTCTGAAGAACAGCATTTATCTAAAAATAGAAATTATAAATACCATAACATTATAAATGTCTTTATCGTCACTCTCGATCAACTTAAAGCATCCTTGCTAAATAAAAGTATTATTTGAATAATAAATAATAAATAAAAATTCCAAGCTTTTGAATGGTAGAGTTTATAATGTTACAAAAGCTTTTCATTTCAGATAAATGCTGATCTGTGGATCTTTCTATTCATCAAAGAATCCAGAAAAAATTGTACCGTTTTAAATATTGATAATAATAATAATATTAATAAATGTTAATTGAACAGCAAATCAGCATATTAGAATGATTTCTACTGATGCTGAAAATGTATTTTTAAACAGGAATAAATTACATTTTAAAATATATTCAAATAGAAAGCAGCTAGTTTAAATAGTAAAATGTTTCACAATATTACTGCTTTCGCTGTATTTTAGATCAAATAAATGCAGGTTTGGTGAACAGAAGAATTTTTTTTAAAAACAATAAAAAACTTTTGACTGCTATTGTATGTTTTTGGATATTTATAAAAATATATTTAGGGGCCATTTTTTCCATGCTGTCTAGGTTATGGAACAAATCTATAGTATTATGGTTATAGGAACATTGACCACCAGTGTTAAATGTCAACAAAGCAGTGCTGCAGAGACTCACAAGTCCATCGATAAGTCCCATTCCCAGGCCGTAAGGTCCTTTATCCAGGTCCACTACAAAGACGGAACAGATATCATCAGAGTTTGGGGCCAGATGAGAGACAGGGACAGGGAAAGGAAAACCACAACCACTCAAAGGGCCTGGAGTGGGGCAGGGATAAACAAACAAACACACACAGGACTCAGTGCTTATTAGACGCACACACAGACTCTACACACAGTCGGGCCAATAAACAAAATCAATATGTTCTCGATGGGCAAATGCATCTGCTGTGCATGCAAACAAAGTTATTAAATGATGCAGAGAGTAAACACACAGGAATCTGACAGAACAATACACACCGCAATCTGTGCATATGTTTATAAGAAATAAACACATGCATTCACACAAATTCATTCAAGTGAAATAAAGGAGATGTACACAAATCAGACATGATTGCATGTCTTTCATTGAATAATCAAAATGTGCAGACACTAACACTGACTCATTCCTACGACACAGTACATTTTCAGATCTGCATTATGGCCCAGATCTGTTTAATATCGTATTCATTTTGTTATATCGCAAAATACCACAATTGAGTTTTTTTTTTTGTCCTCTTTTTATAATGTGGTAATCTTTCATAAAATGCCTTTAAGAAAAGCCAGCTCCTTAATGAAACCATGCTCAAGGAAGTAACAGTTTTGGGTGAGAAAACAACAGCACTTCACTATTAAATCCAGCATAAATAGCTAATAAAACATCACTTTTTGTTTCACAAGACCTTAACTGATAGACTAGAGTGGTGTGGATTACTTGTGGATTATTGTGATGTTTTTATCAGCTGTTTGGACATTCTGACGGGACTCATTCACTGCAGAGGATTCATTGGCGAGCAAGTGAAGTGATGCTAAATTTCTCCAAATCTGTTCTGATGAGCATCTACATCTTGGACTACACATGTATTGTATAACAGGAATGACCCAAAGGACGAAATCTAGCAGAAAGAACACACACATCCACGACCCAATAGGGCGTTTTAGACTTGCCTTCAATGCCATTGCTGATGAAGCCATTGATTTTCTTGTGCTCTGGAGTTGAACGCATGCAACCATTGGACTTTGTGTGAGAGTGTGTATGTGTGTGCTCTTGTGAAGCATGCTCAGGGTAGTGGGCTGGATTGGACTGTGTGTTGGAGTGTATATACGTGTGTTCCGGATAGAGGGGCGTATTAGGTGGAGTCAGTATACAGGAAGAGTCTGTCGCTTGGGTTTGGTTGGCGTAACGGACGCTGGTCCCGTTTCTGTAGTGAATGCTATGTGGCGGCTTGTCCCGGGGTCGTTCCTCGGCTCCAGCTCCCTCTCCTCTCCCTCCGAGACCCGCAGCAGAGCCCCGCACCTCCCCTTCTCCCTCCCCACGCATAGGAGGTGCCGGATGTGGACTGGAGTGAGGCTGAGGAGGCTCACGCTGGAAACCCAATTGCCATGTTATCATCATAATATCAGTTATTCCTTTAAATTATTTACATGCTGGTTCCATGTTGGCATATTTATGAATAGAATGCTATGATGAGATGAAAAAAGATGTTATTTTAGAATATAGAAAAGGCTTGATATTTGTATTATTTTCTAGAATATTTTGAAGACACAGTCGCTAAACAGTTTCAGCCAAAATGAATATGGGGACTAGCATATACACCTATATACCTCACAGAATCTGTAAAATGTAAATTATTTTACCAAAATACAAAATGCATGTTCAAAAATGGCATTCAAAAGTTTACATACACTTGATTTTTAATATTGTGTTGTTACCTGAATGATCCACAGCTGGTTTTTTAGTGATAGTTGTTGTCCATTGTTTGTCCTGAACAGTAAAACTGCCTGCTGTTCTTCAGAAAAATCCTTCAGGCCCCACAAATTCTTTGTTTTTTTGTTTTTAGCATTTTTGTCTATTTGGACCCTTTCCAACAATGACTGTATGATTTTGAGGTCCATCTTTCCTTTTGAGGACAACTGAGGGACTCATATGCAACTATTAAAGAGGGTTCAGATGCTCACTGATGCTCCAGAATGTATTAAGAGCCAGGGGTGTAAACTTTTGAACAGAATGAAGATGTGTACATTTTTCTTTTTTTGCCTAAATATTTTCTTTTTTTCATTCACTTAGTACTGCCCTTCAGAATTTACAGAAGATTACTTACATGATTTCCAGAAGACAAAATAAGTTAAATTTACCCTGATTTACCCAGAAAGTTTTCACCCCTAGCTTTTAACGCAGTGGGTTTCCTTCTGAAACAACAGTAAGCATTTACACCTTCTGTATTAGTTGCATATTAGTTGCCATCAGTTGTCAGTCATTGTTGGAAAGAATTTGTGGGACCTGAAGGATTTTTCTGAAGAACAGTCAGCAGTTTAACTGTTTAGGACAAACAAGGAACTCATGAAAAACTATCACAAAAAAAAACAGCTGTGGTTCATTTAGGTAACAACACAATATTAATATTAATATACATTAATCAAGTGTATATAAACTCTATACAAGGTAATTTTTATAAATTCAACTATTATTTTCTCTTGTGGACTATATGTAGACGTCTTTTATGTGAAATATCTTATTGAGGTCAGTACTAAATAAAAAATAACATGCATTTTGTATAATCCCCCTTATTTTGTTCAAATAAATTACATTTTGCAGATTCTTCAAAGTGTGTGTAAACTTTTGACCTCAACTGTGAATTAATAGGATTAACTGCCCTCTGCTGGAAATCCACAATACATTGGAGAAATTTTATTATTTTTATATTTTTTATGATCTCCCAGTGTTATAAAAAGGTGTTTTGTTAAAGGGTGTTGAATAGGGATATGAATTTTGTTGATTTCAATTGCTTGAGTAGTTTGAAAGATAAATCAACACTCAGCACTCTGGTGGGGAAAGAACCTGAACAGAATTGTGCCATATGGCAATTAAACTGATGACAGAAATAAATAAACAATGAAATAAGGCTCGGATAATCTATAAACAATGTCGCAACACTGGAAAATTTGTAGCTGTTCTTTGTAGGCTCACACATGGCCATAATTTAGCCGGCAGCTCCTAATTAAACAGCTAATCTTGTAATCAGATTAGGAACGACTCTCATGTCTAGAATTTAAATCTTAGTGTTTTAAGCTACAGTCCTTAAGCTAGTTCACATTTTTAGAAATGACTAGCTGATAAATATATATCATAAACATAATGATGCTGATGAATATAACAAGTAATGTTTTTGAGCAACTTAGAATGATTTCTCAAGGATCATGTGACACTAAAGACTGGAGTAATGATGCTGAAAAAGTTTGCATTGCATGAATAAAATAAAACAGTTATTTTAAATTGTAATACTATTTCACAATATTACTGTTTTGCTGTATTTTTGATCAAATAAATGCAGATTTGGTGAGCAGAAAATACTTTTTTCAGATTTTTTAAGATGTTTAACACACTTTTGACCAGTAGTGTTTTATTAGTATTGTTTTAAAAAATTACCTGAACATCTTGACGGTCTGCACAGCCATTAGAAGGATTGGTCTTGGTGCGAAGACCCCAAAGGAAATGACGAACATAAAGTAGTTGACGGTATATACTGTCCTCCACGCTGTCGCTCTCCAGGTCCACCTTAAATCCAGCACTCGGCAGCACAATAGGAGGGTGGTTCTCAAAACTCTCTAGTAGATCAACTTTTAAAAAAACACACATGCATAATGTACACTAGACTGCACTAAGTCTCTGGAAATGAAATGTGGAAATGTGTCTACCTGTTCTGTAAATATATGCCTCATCTTCACTGCTGGGTTGCCAGATTGGTAGAGGACCAAGCTCAGCCATGAGTTGGTATTGTGTGAGGATTCTATGTAGCTGGACAGGCTTCAGAGACGGATGCTCTGCACACAAAGCTTTCCAACTCATCTACAAACAAACACACATACACACGTTGGGTTTCCATATTTTATGGGGACACACACAGAATGGTTTTTATGCCGTATAAACTGTATTTTCTGTCCCCCTCCTCTAAATGTACCCCTAAACCTACTGCTAACACAAAGCTTTCTCCTATTTTAGATTTTCGAAAAAGATCATTCTGCATAATTCATAAGCTTGTTTCCTAATGGGGACCAAAAATATGTCCCCACAAGGACACATACACAAATACTAACAAAATAAAACTCAAGGTTACAAATGTTTTTTTTTTTTGTTTCCCAAATAACCTTTTAGCTCTATTAGTTTTTCTCAGTGCAAAGAATGTTTTTCAACTATAAACAAAGAAAATCATAGTTTAAAGTTAAACTACAGTTAAGATACACTACCGGTCAAAAGTTTGGGGTCAGTAAGAGTTGTAATGTTTTTAAAGAAAGTCTCTTATGCTCATCAGTGCTGAATTTATTTAATCAAAAATATAGAAAAAAACTGTAATATTGCGAAATGTTAATACAATATAAAATAATGGTTTCTATTGTAATATACTTTAAAATTGAATTTATTCTTGTGATCCAAAGCTGAATTTTCATCAGCCATTACTTCAGTCTTAAGTGTCACATGATCCTTCAGAAATCATTCTAATATACTGATTTATTATTAGAATGATCTATATTGGATCTATATTGGATTATATATTGCAACAGTTGCCCTGCAAAGTATTTATTTAGAAATTGTGATATTTTTTTCAGGATTCTTTGATGAATAAAAAGCTCAAAAGAACAGCACTTATTCAAAATATAAATATTTTCTACCAATGTAAGTATTTGCTATCACTTTTTATCAATTTAACACACCCTTGGTGAATAAAAGTATTAATTTCTTAAAAAAAAAAAGAAGAAAAATTTACTGACCCCAAACTTTTGACCGGTAGTGTATATATTAAAAATTGTTGGCTACACTGCAAAGTACTATAACCAGTAGTTATCAATATATTTTTGATATTTTTTTGTATTATTATTAGATCTTTTACTTTATTTATAACCAAAAGCTTACATTGTTGGAGCAATATTGAAATGATTTCTTTTTGAACACATACATTTAACTATAAGACTATAATCAAAATGTGATATTCAAAATATGACAAAAACACAATTTAAAAATAATTAAATGACACAACTTAATAAATAATTACAAACGTAATAAATATTATCCAAACAATAAAATAAAATAAAATAAAATAAAATATTTAATATGAACTATGTTACCTGTGAAAGCTGTTGTGGGGGAGTAGCCAGGATGCTAACAGCACTACAGAACTTGGCAAAGAATTTCTGGGCGAGATGACTGTGCCCTGCTCCCTTAGCCCAGTCCAGCAGCATCTTCACACTAGCCTGGATCTGCAGGACCCGAGAACGCTGAAACCAGCCACGTGCGGGGCCTATAAACACACAATCACACGTACTATTCTTATGCAAAGGATGCATATAAGAACACTTTTCAGAATGAAGACATACTGTAATACTGGTAATAAAATGAAATGGTTTCAGTAAACTGTAGTCACAGTTTTTTACAGTGTTATATGACACATTGTGTGAGTGCAAGTGGTTGTCTGTGTGTAAGACCAGCTTTGATCCTCTGTCTGTTATGACATAAAGAGGATTATGGGTGTCTGGAGAAATAATCTTCACCTGACCATGAGTAATGCACATATGTGCACACAAAAATGACATGTGTTTCACACTACCCTTTAAAAATGGAAACTTGTTCTGGTTTTGCAGCAAGCAAACTAGGTAATACTGACTAAAATATTTTAAAAAGCTACCATGGTCATATAATATATTCAATTTAAACATGTTACTGTTTAAAAGTTAGGATGCATTAAATTGATCAAAACATTTATAAAATTACATTAATTTCAATGTTAAATAAATGCTGTTCTTTTGAATTTTCTGAATGAATGAATGAAGAATAGCAGAATAGAATAGTATGCACCACAACTGTTTGATAATAATAATTAAAACGAATAAATTGAAACTGTTTCTTCAGCATCAAATCAGAATATTAGAATTATTTATAAAATTGTAATAATAATATTTCATAATAATACAGTTTTATTGTGTTTTAGATAAACAAATAGATAAATAAATGTCTTAATGTGCATAACTCTTCCAAATAATTGTAATATCTCAACAAAAGAAAATATTAAAATAATTTTGTATAATTTTAGTATACTTACATTTTTCACTAATAAGAATGATTTTATGATATTAATACGTTTTTAAAAAAAATCTTCCCTAATACATAAATAAATTTGTCACGCGGGTGTGCAGGACGAGACGAGACGAAATTAACAATCAACAAAATATTTAATAGAATTCTCCAAGATGAACAAGGCAGGAACAGGCAGGAACACAGAGGGCTTTCACACACATCCAGGAAACGTTAAAGACCGACAAAAGACTAAACTCAAAGACAGACTTATAAAGGCAAACTAATCAAGAAAACACAGGTGATACAGATGACACTAACGAAGACTAATCATAGGGCTAAACCAAATCACAACAGAATGGCAGGGGAAGACAATGGGTGAAACCAATGACAGACAGGGTTGTGACATCACGCCCCCCTCCGGAAAGGCGCGTCCTCGCGCCGTGGAAGAAACGAGAGGGGCGGAAAAACAGAGTACATAAGGGGGGAGGCTTGGGCGGAGGACGGTACCCCTGGAGGGGGACAACAAACAAAGTCATTAGAGTCCAGGGGGGCGACGAAGGTGGGAGGAGCCAGGGAGGAAACAGGAGGGACCTGAAGCAGGAGGAACTGACCCAGACCACAGCCATGATGACGGCCCACGGTGGAGCCGACGGAGGGAGGAGCCATGGTGGAGGAAGGCGTGCCGACTCCATGGGGCCGACCGACAGAGGCGGAGCAGATGGCGGAGGAGCCCGAGGCGGAGACGGAGAGCCGATGATCCGGGGTGACGCCGAGGATCCGGAGGGCCAAGGTGGAGCAGGCTCTGGCGCCCGAGGCGGAGGCGGAGTCCCGGAGATCCGCGGCGGAGCCGGAGCGACAGAGGATGGAGGCTGTGCCCGCAGGAAGGAGGAGTCCCAAGGAGCCGGTGGGACGGCGCGACGAGGCACAGCCGGAGGAGCAGAGTCCTGAGGAGCCGATGGGGTGACGACTGACCAGGGCGGAGCCGGAAAGACGATGGAGCCCGGTGGAGCTGGTGGATCGACGGGCGACGGTGGAGAGGAGGGCGTCGAGAGCCGTGGTGGAACCGCGGGGTCGAAGGGCCGAGGCGGAGTCCAGGACTCGGAGGCTGGAGGCGGAGCTGAGGAATCCTCCAGCCGAGACGCCGATGGAAGCTGGCAGTCCCGCGGCGAGCCCACTGCACAGGTGGATGACTGAGGGTGAGCAGGGGGACTGACAGGTGATAGCGGAGATTCAGGAAGGCTGGGCGAAATCAGCGATGACTCTGGACGACTGGACGGAACCAGCGGAGATTCAGGCATAGGCAGAAGAGGGCGGGTGGGTGGGAAGTTCAGGCAGGCCAGTGGTTCTGTGGAAAAGTCTATTAAGTCCCCAGAGTGTTGCTCATTCTCACCCCCAGTGGTGGTGCAGTGGGCAGGGCTCTCTGTAGCCCTCTCTTGCTCCACGTCATACTCCACCGTCGCGGATGTAGCAGTCGGCTCTCGCACCTGGTCCGATGGGTCCGGCTCTGGCTCTGTCGCTCTCGGCTCGGGCTCTCCATCGTCGGTGGGCTCGGGCTGCAACTCCGCTTGTCGGGGTGATGTTGGGCTGGGTTCTGGGTCTGGAGTGGGGCTGGTGTCATCCTTCGCGGTCAACGAAGCTCTGCTGGACACCAGCACCCACTCGATGTAGTCGGCGAGGCTCTCTCGAGGACCCTCCCCGGACAGCTGCCTCTGGATGTTATCATTAAGTCCCACGCGGTAGAACGTGCATAGGCAACTGTCCGGGTAGTGCGTAAACGGGGCGAGGAATATAAAGTCTCTGGTGTGGTCCTCGAGAGAGCGGTTCCCCTGCTTCAGGAGGAGGATGAGGACGGCGGGATCATTCATGACGGGGGAAAAAAAAAAAAAAATAAACTAAACACTGATACAAAAAAAACGGAAAATAAACGCAGGGGAAGACGCCGTGAATTTTTTTTTTGGGTCGGTCTTTCTGTCACGCGGGTGTGCAGGACGAGACGAGACGAAATTAACAATCAACAAAATATTTAATAGAATTCTCCAAGATGAACAAGGCAGGAACAGGCAGGAACACAGAGGGCTTTCACACACATCCAGGAAACGTTAAAGACCGACAAAAGGCTAAACTCAAAGACAGACTTATAAAGGCAAACTAATCAAGAAAACACAGGTGATACAGATGACACTAACGAAGACTAATCATAGGGCTAAACCAAATCACAACAGAATGGCAGGGGAAGACAATGGGTGAAACCAATGACAGACAGGGTTGTGACAAAATTACTGAAAGCTAAGCAAGATTTTCAGTGAATAATGACTTCCCTATTCAAAAATAATGTATTTGTATTTGTAAAATGTTTTTGAAATACATTTATTTTGTGCTAAGTATACTGAAAATACATTTACACATTTATGTGCTTAAAATATATAATATAAAAATACCCTGCAACTGTACTTTTGGTATACTAAACTGGTATACTTCAAGTCTGCTAAATTGGAACTACTAAATTTGTACTTAATGCACTTTAATTGTGCGGAAGTAGTGCTGAAGTCCAACTAAAGATTTACTAAAGTATATCTGATTGTGCTAAAGTGGAACTATTGCATGTATACTTCAGGTACACTTTAAATATCTTGCATTTAAAGATCAATATTACTTAAAGATCATACAATCATTTTAAAACACATTTTAGGCGTATTATTAAGAAATATGCATTGTGCACGAATAGTACTCCAAATAAACTTTAATTACAATTTTTATATTAGTAAGTCCCGAGTGGTATGTCAGTAAAAATGTTAATAGATTTGAACTATACTAAATATATTACTTATATATGCTGCTAGGTTTGCTATCTTATATCTTGCAATATATAGTGCACAATTTGTTTGTTCTGCTATTGTTGTATTAGAAGAGCAGCCTGGACATTCTACTGAATATTTCTTGTCATGTGTACCATGAAAAAAGGCAATCTGGAACAAAATTAAGTAAATATTTATCCCCACAAACTGATGGAGAAAATGCACTGGCTCAGAGGTTATAATATATTCAACACTAGATGGCAGAATAAATACTTTGCTGCCATACCAGCATGCTTAATAAAAATATATGACAGTAATATTTAAGTATGTCTCCTGTGTGTGTGTGTGCTAAACACAACAATTAAAGAGCTTGAGCTTGAACAAACCTTTATCTATGAGTTGATTGAAGAGTGAGACGTTGGTGAAGAAGAAGAGGTAGGCGAACATTTGACTCTGAATCTCTGAATGAACCTGGTACTGCTGCAGCAAGTCTGATGTAGTCTGAAACACACTCACCACCCTGCGAACTGCCTCTGGCATCACACACACAGCACACACACACACTCCAACAGCCCGCCGGCACTGCTCTGATGAAGACTCCGTCCCAAATGGGTTACAGTCCAACAGGCCTGGCAACACAACGTATAAGGTCTGAAATGTGAAGAACAGGCATTTGTTAAAACATAAATAACCAGGCACCTGCAGATACACATAATATAGCGCTGTTAATTAAAAAAAACAAAACTATTATGCACCTTTTTACAATAGCAATATAAGTCTCAAATGTCCCCAGAATGTGCCTGTGAGGTTTCAGCTCAAAATACCCCACAGATCATTTATTGTATCATTTTGAAAATGCCAATTTTGAGTGAAAACAGAAACATGCATTTCATGCATGTCTTTTTAAATGCAAATGAGCTGGTGCTCCTCTTTTCTCTTTGTCTATCGCACTGAAATAATGTATTTTAAACTATACTAGTTTAAACTTCTGATATAGGATTTTCTAAAAGCACAGACATCCGAAGCACCCACGCAGAAAGCGGCTGTCACATGGCATGTGAGTACTAAACCAAGTTCTCTTTCATGTCTTATTCCGCTTAAACTGTCAAACACACACATGAGTCACAAAAACAGTTGGTTATGTCTGTGAAGGTAAACGGCTTGGAAATAAATTGCATGATTATATTAGATCTGTGTGGTAGCAGCATAATATACAGTAAATAAATCATTAAATCCACTGCTCTCTTGTCTCCTCTTAGACTGGGACTCTAAATAGTGGTCTGTGCTCGTCTGTGCAGCCAGCAACAGAACATTTTGCCATTGTGTTAGAACTGGTACACCGTTGTTATTTGCGAAAACAAAATGGCAGCACCTTGGGTGGAAATGTGCAGATTAAGGAGTGGTAATATTATAATAAGATCCCCTTACCAAATAAAAAAGTCTGATTTTAATGTCACCTTTAACCCTTTTAATGCATGAATGTTTCACCAATCATTATTACATATTCGGGTCTTTAGCGACCTGGACCTATATTTCCAGCACAGATGAATCTCTAACTTCTGCAATAGCAAAAAACTCTCTTTTGTAAGATCAGTTACAGAAGAATAAAATAAAGCATATTTCGTAACTTTTTTAAACTTTTAAATTTAAGCAGATGATTTTACCATCACCGTCATCCTCAAAACGCTCTTCCACAGTGCATTCAGCATCTGGCTGATATTCGCGATCCCAACCATATTCTCAAAACTATAGTTTTCAATGACTTCAAAGTCAATATTTTGAATGCTGGCAGCTTATTCACCACATCCACAATCAAGTAACAGTGACATTTATATTTTATTGCTCTGCAGTAAAGCCATTCAAACCAGTTCAATTTTTGCTGATGATATTCTTTTGTTTTATGCCTGCGATAGTTATGAGTGAAACATCATGTCATTATTGTCTATTAAACAGTGCCACCTCGAGGAATAAAGATGAATTGCACGAATTGAGTCGTATCAGATATTTACATATTTTTGCGCACGAAAAATATACTTACACTATAACACACCTCGAGTCTCCAGCAACTCTATACACTTTTTACCAAAAAATTTAAAATCTTATATTTTGTTATTTTTTCTTGTTATATTGTTTATAATTGATAGATTGAGTACTACTAAGAAAGTTGATGTCAAACTTGAAAAAATGAAGGAGGGAGAAGGTAGTGAATGACGTCCTGGGTCGCTAAAGACCCGAGGTATGCATTTAAGGGTTAATATATTAATACAGATTAATTAATGTCACTAATGAAGAGTGGAGCCATCAGTCACATGGCAATTATGGCTCAGCTGATTGGCTCAACAACTTTAAGCAAACTAAGATGCCGCAAAACAACACGACATCTGTATGAAAAGAATCAGTGACAAATCTGATTGCAAATGACTTGCCGTAGACTATATATCTGCCTAAAGGCAATGGGTATGAATTTTTAATATTTTTGAAAGAATAATGCTCACCAAAGCTGCATTTATTTAATAAAAATACAGTTAAACTCGGCGATCTCTCAGGCTGAGGATAGGACGATATGAAAATTAGGCATATAGCCCAACACTAATTTAAAATTTAATTTATTCCTGTGATGAAAAGCTAAATTTTCTGCGTCTTTACTCCAGTTTTTAGTGTCACGTGATCTTTCAGAAATCATTCTAATATGCTTATTTGGTGCTCAAGAAACATTTCTGATTATTATTAATGTTGAAAACAGTTGTGCTGCATCAGATCTTTTCGGAAAGTTAAAAAAAACAGGATTTATTTTATAAAAAAAAAAGGTATAGAAACCTTTTGTAAAATTATAAATGACTTTACTGTCACTTTTAATGCATTGTTGCTAAATAATTAAGTTTTTTTTAAATAATAAAATCAATTTAGGAACAAAGAGTAGAATTGGGATGGGAGGTTGGAGGCGAAGAAGACCTAAAAGACATACAAGCAAACCAGCAGCCACACACGTTAAATAATTCATTCCCAGCAGCCCTGGTGACATCTTACAACGGTGGCGCCACACATATAATGTAACATTACCCTTTACCTTAGTGATGTAGTAAACACACTGCTGAAAGGTGTACATGATCACTTCCTCTAGTATGGTCATAGCTTCTTCGTTTGCTGATATTGTCGCTGAGAGGAGGGATTCTTTAGATCCTGCTGCAATAAGGAACAGAACAGAAAAGAATACAATTGGATACTAGATGCAGTATTTTATGTGTTTTTAATACCATCTAATCCTCCTGTCTGTTTAAGCTTGTTTTTAATTTTGTCAGTATTGGCCCCTATAGACCCAGTTGTCACTCCGTGCAGAGTGTGTTTCATACCTTTATCATCCATGAGCTCAATAGTCTGCATATACGCAGGTGATTTCTGCTGGATAAAATACAGTATTTCGATGGCATTGGACATCCAGAAGAAAATGAACTGGAGATCAGGTACAAGGTCTGAGATGCTGAGCAGCGACAGCGAGGCAGGATCTTGGCTGTACAACCACACAAAAACACATTCATTGGTTCGATTCAGAATTGGTGACGGTCTATTCAGCACAGCATGACCTTAGAGTTTCACGCGTTCAAAGTGCTCACATGTGCGTATTATAAGGCGGAACGTGATACTCACTGCTGAGCTTGCTTCTGTGCCAACTCCTTTGTCTTCTCCTGCGAGACACAGACACGACGGCAATTAATGTCATAAAATTTTGAATAGCTTCACGTGGGAGGTATAATACCTTGGTATCGTTTCTACATTTTCAGACTTTTCTTTCTCGCTCTTTTCTTTGGCTGGTTAATATTGGGGCTGACGTTTGACCTTCTAAAATTGGATTTTAATAATTAATGAGTTTAAAGACAGGCATTAAATGCTTCAGGATAGTTTCATTGGGACTAGGTTCACAAATTATTTGATTCAACTAATTTTGTAGTGTTTAAATCAACAAAGGCAAATGCATTTGTCAACAAAGACAAAAGGGCATGTGAGGTGACAGTACTGACCCTCACAGCAGAAAATCAATCATGGGTCATGTGGGATTTATCCTTGTCATGCTAATGCTTTTGCTCTGCATTATGTAAAGTAAATAAGTACCACACTTGCACTTGAACACTGCAAACATGCAATATCTAAAAAAAATATGAAGTGCAACATTATAAATCAATCACTGGAAAGTCATTTGATGGAGACAGAACTTGCTTTGTTTGCCGTTCTCATCATTTCCTTCTTCCGTACTGAAATACAATCAGTCTCAGTGACATGATATCAACTAACATTTGAAGGAAATGTGGGAAATGTAGTTCTGTCATGACAACTCTATGAAAAGTTTAGCATGGTAATGGATAAGACAATGTTAATGTATTTAGTCTTGGTGGAATAGATCTGCTACGCTGCTGCTGCTGTAGGTTATTGCTGTAGTTGTAGATTATTGCTGCTGCAAGCAAGTACAGAAACTTGCTACTGCCAAAGCATATGGCAATACGGTGCTGTGAGCATTTAAGACATACTGCTGCTGCACAAATAGCATAAAATAACCCGTAGCAGATCTATACAGGTGGACCTGGGGAAGGAGGAGGGTTTCAGAAGAACTCTGAAAGCGTGCTACATAATTTAAATGTAAGGCTGCAAGCTCATTGGTTGCATACGCAATATGAACCAATAAGCTTGTGCCAGTCGTATAACTCTGTGCTATTATCAATTATGTGAGTCTGCGCCATCTAGAGTTTCAAGGCAGAATTAGGCGACTTTTCTAAAAAGTAAAATCAGTTTATTTTAGGGTTTCCTTGTTACATGTTACATGTACTTACTATTATTATAACAATAAATTATGCATAATTATATGCAAGTAACCCTAAGCCAAACCCTAATCCTAACCACATAGTAAGTACATGTAGTAAATTAATATTACTCATTACTTGAAGGGGTCCTATTATGCTATTAAGTCTTCACAAATGGCTCAATAAGTTCCGAGTCTGATGAATGCCCGCCTTCCGAAAAACGAAATGTTTTGTGATTGGTTAGCAGTCCCACTGCGTTGCGAAAACACATCGGTTCACTACAGGAGGCTTTTATTGTAGTTCGCGGCCACTTTAGTCAATGTTTACGTTAAATATCTCCCTTTTGAGTGGACTTTGAGATTTGTAACTTTGTAGATGTTTTTATTCCCAAACATACGCACCACACACTGACTAAAATTCAAAAAAAGCATAATAGGACCCCTTTAAATGTATAATTACACTGTAACAATGACACCTTAAAAGTGTAACCATGAATTGTTTCAAATAGTAGACATTACAACATGCTTATTAATTTTGAGACAGTTTAATAGTTACGTTTAACAGTTTTTTTTTTTTAGTTTAAATACTAGAGTTTTTAAAGATTCATTTCACAATTAGATGATGGCAAAGGTTCCCTAAATTTAAAAAGATGGGATGATGAATAGAAATTAAGATTATTTTCATAAAAAGTAGGGATGCACAATATATTGATACCACATTGGATATTTAATTTATTGGTATTGGTTGGCATCAAATATTAATTAATTGGTCTATGCACATGACACGCAGACAAAAATATATCTAATGTGGCCACAATTTAAGAATTAGTTGCCACAAATTTTTTGTTTTAGTTAAATTGTGGTCATAAATGATTTTTTAGTTTCTTATTTACGTTTATGTTAATCATAGCCTTTTGTGTTAAATCAAAATTAAAACCATGTTTATTTCAATCAAAATGAGAGAACTAATTAGAACACTATTTACTACAATGTGCAAACAAATGAATAAGTTGTCGAATTCTTAATTTGTGGCCATGATTTATCTAAAACGAGGGAACAAATGAATGAAATAAGGAAACAAATTTTTAATTCATAAGAACTATTTAAATTGTGGCCACAATAAATATATTTGCAGCAACCTGATCTCATGAAGAAAATGTACCAGTGGGAACTTTTTCGCAAGATGCGAAATACATACCAATAAGTATATATCACTGTGCTTTCCAACAAGAATGAACACTAGAGGCGGTAAAACAACGAACACTTGTTAACTTGTTAGCGCGCATGGAATTGGATTTAGGATGCGGAATCCTTGGGTACAAATCCTGTGAAAAACATGACTTGCGATTGTGTTTTTACGTCACATTTGCTTTTGTTCTTACTATCAGGTAGGTTTAGGTGTAGTGCAGATGGTACATTATTTTAAAACGTCACATACCATTAGAGTTACAGCACCACTCAACAGCCTTTTTTTAAGTCAGAGCTATGGTGACAGGCACAAAACCAATGTCACATTAAACGTACCTTCATCTGTTCCATAAAACACTCTTTTAGCACCACTCAGAAGACATTTTGCATAGAATATGTCATAAAACATACACGGCGATACAGTACGTATTTCGTATCTTAGCAAAAAAGTTCCCACTGTTATGCTTTTGTCATGAGATCAGGTAGCTTTTGTCTTCATGTCATGTGTCATGTCAGACTGATAAATATGTGATATGGAATATTGTGCATCCCTTTTCTTGGAATGAAAACCTAAAATTAACACTTCTATTGGTCTCTGCACATTACATTGGGATAGATATATTTTAACATGGAAAAAAAGTACTAACCCATGCAATGGTCTGAATCCTCTTGGCAATTTTCAGCAAAAGTTTACCGAAGCTGCCAGGTGGAAATGTATTAGCTGAGTGCTTGATGCATAGACAAAGCAAATATGCTGGTGTCAGCTTGTGGTCATCTCCGCTCGGCTCAATAAGCGTCAGCACACGGTTCACCAGTGCATCCTCGTGAGCCCGCTCAAATTCCAGCGCGAGCTTTCGTTTCTGTGCACCACGTGCAGGAGCCTTAGAGCTGCGCCGAGACGCCACTGGTTCGTGCAATACGGCCCCACACATACGACATGCCTCTCCTTTATCAGGCACGCTCCCCAACTCACTATCGCATAGTCGTGCCAATGCTCGAAGTCGAGTGAGAGTTTGGGCAGGAAGAGGTTTCGCACTTAGTGGGTCTTTGTACAGGAAAATATAATGAGCACCAAAGGACAGCAAATCCCCATGACGTAGTGGAGTAGGCCGCTCAATACGCATGAAGTTAACCAGCACATTGCCATGGGCGACGGGCTCCAGAAGTAATCGCTGGTCTGAGGAAGAGCGCCGTTGGGGTGCCCGGCGTATTCGGCAGTGAAGTGGAAGCACATCCGGAGATGACAGGCAGATATTTGGTCGTGCTGATGCTGTTTCCTGACCAACTGTGTGCTGCTCTCGATTCAACAGGTAAACGAGACAATCCTGGCAAAGAAATGGAAAGTGGACATACACAAACATAAATACAATAAGATGGGAGTAATAAAAATCTACAAAACCGTAACGGCTTTAAAACACATTATTACATGACATATCAAATCAAAGTTATCCTTTTTATGATGTTGTATAGTTTATATGCATTTTTCAAATGTTTGGGGTTTGGACAATTTTCTCTTTTTTAAAAAAAGTCTCTTTATGCTTACCGAAGCTGTATTTATTTATTGAAAACTACCGTAAAAATTGTAATGTTGTGAAATATTATTACAATTTAAAATAACTGTTTTCTATATTATTATGTTGTAACATGTAATTTATTTTTGTGATATCAACGCTGAAATTTCAGAAGCCATTACTCCAGCCTCCAGTCACATGATCCTTAGATATAAATATACAGAACGGTACTTCCTTGATAATTAGGAAGTTCAAAAGGACTAGAATTATGCCTTCACTGCCACTTTTAATTCATTTATTGCATCCTTGCTAATTATACGTCATTTTAGTGCCACGTTAAAAAATAAAAAAAATCTAAGATTACAAGATTAAAGTCATAATATTTTGAGAATAAAGTCAAAATTACAAGAATAAAATCTAAATATTACGAGAATAAAATCTAAATATAAAGAGAATAAAGTCTAGATTAAGAGAATAAAGTCAAAAATTTATGAGAATAAAGTCAAAATATTACGAGAACAAAGTCGAAATTATGAGAATAAAGTCAAAATATTACAAGAATAAAGTTTAAATATTATGAGAATAAAGCCGAAATGACGAGAATAAAGTGGAAATTATGAGAATTAAATCGTAGCAATTAAAGTTGTAATGTTTTAAGTGTATAGCTTGTGCATGCAAATGGCCCAGGATTGGGAGCACCGGGAGAAGTTGCCAGGCCACCGGAATTTATTTAAATATATGTGGGATTTTTAGCAGAAATCATACCATGTGTTCTACTTGCAGGGACAGCATGCTTGAAAATACAATTTCATGTCTTTGATTGCATTCATTAGGCCTATTTGTAGAGTGCCAGCCACCCAATAATAGCAATAAGCTTTGTGCTTTTGGTACTTTTAACATAGAAAGAAGTCTCAGCTTTCAAAATCTGATACAGTATATAATATATACTGTATCAGATCAAATCAGTATATAATATACAGTATATATTACAGTAAATTATTGAAAATAAAATTTAAAGTCTAAAATATGAATAATAAGAATATGAAAAATACAAATAAATCTTGTAATTTTGACTTTATTCTCAAAATATTTTGACTTTTCTTTTTGAAACATTTAGACTTTATTCTCAAAACATTTTGACTTTTTTCTTATAATTTTGACTTTATTCTCAAAATATTACAACTTAAATCTTGTAATCTTAGATTTTCTTTTATTTTTAATGTGTGACTAAAACGCTGCAGTATAAATAGTATTAAAATCTTTAACAAATATTTACTGACCCAAAACAGTAATGTATATATAGATAGACAGATAGGTAGATATTTATAGGTGAGTTTCTCTTATACCTGTTGGTTGTACCCTTGAAGGAGCAGCAAGTGTGGCGATTGGTAGAGAGAGTGTTTAACTCCGCCCCCATCTCGTTCTTTACGGGTCTCTGCATCTCGTGCTGAGCGTGTTCTGATTGGCCCTGGGAGGGTGGAGTAGTACCGTTTAGGTTCCTCACCGGGCAGACCCACTAAGTTAAGGCTGGTTTCACTGAGGCTGCGGCAAAATGTGGAGCCGTGCTGGAGTGTCATTGTTCCTTTAGCACGGTTTCTTTGCAGCTTTCTTGCTTGAGCATTGATATCTGTCAGGGGAGAGAAAACCACTTAGGTAATTGTGACTCATTGTCAGCAGCCACAAACTAACCTTATGGGGTTTATTTGAAGAGCGGAGCTTAACAAAAGAAATAGACTCAAAATTGATTGTTCAAAAATAAATAAAATAAAAGATCATAAAATACAGTTGAGGTCAAAAGTTTACATCCTCCTTTTAGAATCTGCAAAATGTTGATTATTTTACCAAACTAAGAGGGATCATACCAAATGCATGTTATTGTTTATTTAGCACTGACCTGAATAAGATATTTCACATAAAATATGTTTACATATAGTCCACAAGAGAAAATAATAGTTCAATTTATACATTTTTTGTTGTTGTTTAGTTCTTTGGTTTTCCAGCATTTTTGTGTATTTCCAACAATGATTGTATGATTTTGAGATCCATCTTTTCACACCGAGGACAACTGAGGGACTCATATGCAACTATTACTGAAGGTTCATCCAAAAAGATGGATATCAAATCATACAGTTATTGTTGGAAAAACACTAAAATGCTTGAAAACCAAAGAATTTGTGGGACCTGAACGATTTTTCTGAAGAATAGCAGACTGTTCAACAGTTTTTGTAATTTTTATAAATTCAACTATTTTCTCTTGTGGATTATATGTAAACATCTTTTATGTGAAATATCTTATTCAGGTCAGTACTAAATAAACACAGATTGTGAAAGGGGGATGTAAACTTTTGACCTCAACTGTACATTCAACCTTACGTTGTGTTATTTGTCAGTAAAAAGTTACAGTGATCTTAAATCATGATAATACTGCCAAAACTAAAACACACAAGTATATTTAAAGCATTAGAGAACAACAATGCACAAGAAGGAGTGAATATGGAGGTGAAATGCAAAGCATAAGGTTTTATGCCATGCTATGTAACCTCAGTTTAAAGTTATTTTTATGACATGGAATATAGTGCATAAGTTGACAAATTGTATGGTACATTTGGTGCTTTTTTGTAATATCTAAGCCTGCATCCCCATTCGATGTCTAGAAAAAACACTGCAAAAACATTTTTGTGTGTTTCACAAAAGAAAATTAGAAATTCATTCAGGTTTGGAATGACATAAGGGTGAGTAGGTGATGAATTTTCATTCTTTAGCCCCAAACTAAATTCTGTATTTATATATCTATATATTACTGTTATGCTGTCATGTGAGACTAAACACTTGAGTAATGACTGCTTAAAATTGTTGCCATCACAGGAATAAATTACATTTTAAAATATATTTAAATTGAAAACAGTTGTTTAAAATAGTAATAATATTTCATGATATTACTGTTCGACTGTATTTTAATCAAATAAATACAGCCTTGGTGAGACTATTACATTAGAGTCTGCATGTCATGGTTGAAGGCATGCATCTGAATTCAAATTGAGAGCAAGGCAGCAATAAAATTAAATATATAGAGGCATGAAAAACTGAGACATATTCTTGTCCTATAGGGACATGCAATGAGGGCTATGACTAATAATTGCATAGGGGATAATAAATGGTGGTATAATGCTGGGTATAGGAAGTCAACACTTAACTGGTGCATGAACCAATACAGTAAATTATGGGTCTGCAAAGTAATGGTATTGAATATGGAGGTGGGGCTGGTGGTCGACACCATACCTGAGGACAATCCCCACCTTTAACAATAGTTGTACAGGGCTGTATCAAACGCCAGCCCCTGGGGGAGCTCCGATGGCATCTACCATGCCCACTTCTACTCAAGGTTGCAGATAGCACAGGGGAGTTTGTGTGGGTCCCTGGGCATGGGTGAACACCATAACAAATACAAATCACCAACAGCATACATAATTCCATTCATTCACTCAAGTAAGCAAATTATACCATTATCCACCATCTAAAAGTTCTGGTGATGCACAGCAGCATATAGATGTTGAATCTGAGCTCATATTTAACACCATCTCTACTCTTAACAAATAAATGCTGTTTAATTGGCATCTATGGTTTCACCATTGCTCAGAAGCATATTGCTAAAGGTCCTTTAAAATGTTTTTCACACTGTTCTTCAGAACTGTTTACTTAAGAGTTCTTTGAGTAACCAAAGTCATTCTTCTGTGGCATCGCTTTGAAAACCTTCTTTTGGAACCTTTATTTTAAGGCGAGACACTGCAGGTGAATAGGGTAAAAAATTAACCTCTAGTTATGACTTTACTTACCCAGTTGATTACATTGATAATTGTATTACAAGTTTTCTAAAATGTTTAAAGGTTTAAATATGCAAATGAGCATATGAAATATGCACTAATTTGCATAAATTTCTAGCACAAAAACCTAAACACTTGGATGAAGTCAGGTTCAAAATTCTTTTTTAATTTTTTTTTTTTTCAGAGGGGATTTTGGGTATTTCATATTGTCATGCCATAATAAAAAAAAAACAGAGAGAAAACGTGTAAAAAAATTTTTTTATTTTTTTACCATTTTGTGGGGAATAAAATGTTGTATAACAAATCTCTCAGTAAAAACCTTCAGGATATAGACAGGAATAAAAATGTAAAGTTTGGTGTATGTAAGTGCTACTGAAGTGGAGATTTATCGCTTAGTGTAGGAGATAAAACTCATTTTGAGAAAACGGCCTTTAAAAATATGTATTGTAATTGAAATCTATTGACACAAATAGATAAAGTGCTATAAAAGAAACACTTAACAGTGTCTTTTGGATGTTTTCTTTCCAGTAGTCTGAAAAACACTACGAAAAGCCAAAAAGCCCAAAATCTCAAACTTGACAGGTGCATGAAAAAACTGTTTTTGCCTGCAGTGTTCATTTGATTTTGATTCTATAATAGATTCTCCAATGATTTAAAATTTTAGATACTGGAAGCAAACAAAATAACAACCTGGAGTTGATGTAACAGCAGCTATTTGTTATTCCAGAAACTGGAAGAGGTACATTTAAATATTGTTCTACAATATCCTGAAATGGCGCTGATGCAGACGTAACTGCCAATCCAAACCTGTTATAAAACGTGCATGTGTTGGTAAATACCTCAACACTATCCATGAACCCCCCAGTAGCATCTGTCACCAAGTAATATGTGTTTGTGCAGAGGGTGGTGGTGACTTGCAAATGTAATCCCTCACCCCTTCTTCACCTTTACTCATCTGTGACCTTCATAAACCCTTGTTCTAAATGCCTCCACCTTCTTAACCATCGCTGCCCTTTCGATTGACCATAAAAATCACTAGACACAATCATTTTTGAGAGTAGTCCCAAGGTGAGGAGCAGCAGCGTCTCTTTCCATGAAGAAACAGCAGGACATTAAGCCAAGTTTAAGAAGACTGCTCTGAAAAAGCTTTAGGACTAAGATCCCCAAATAAGCCTGTGACATTTTCATTAATTAAAATGCAGTCACATGTAGACAAGAACAACAATAATGGTGTATATACAAGATGCACCCCTTGAGAAATTATGCATGGAATAGAACAGTAGCAAGCTTACGATAATTGGAAAAATTCCCAGGATTCAATAATGCATTACTTGAGCAGATGATTCTTTCAACGAGTAAGATTAACTGGAGCTTCTAGTTACACAAACCAGACTCATTTTAGAGCTAACTAGGTGTAAAGTGACCTTAAAGGGCCAATTCACTGTTGGAAAGAATGTTTTTTAATAAAACTTGTGATAACTATGTGATAAAACAGCCATTTTTTTAAATCTGCGCTACATGACTACAGAAAGCAGAGAAAAAGGGCTGTGGCAAATAAAGACAGGAAAACTTCAACACCCATAATGCACTGGATTTGATCCAAATGTCTGCTAAATGATATAAAACAACATCTGGCTGACTGTTTCTGACAAGTAAATGATATCTTGGTTTATGTTACAGAGAAAAAGTACAAATTGTCAGTGTCACATGATCCTTCGGAAATCATTCCAATATGCTGATTTGCAACAAGATACATTTTTTAAAATTATTATTATTATTATCAATATTTAAAACAGTTGAGTAATTTTTTTCTATACCATTCAAAAGCTTGAAGTGAGTATAATTTTTTTTCTACTCAGCTGTTCTCAACATAAAAATAATAATAAATGTTTTTGAGCTGCAAATCAAAATATTAGAATGATTTCTGAAGGATCATGTGACTGGAGAAATTATGCTAAAAATTTAGCTTTGAAATGACAAGAATAAATTACATTTTCAAATATATTCAATTATTCAGTTATTTTAAATAGTGAAAATATTTTAAAATTTTACTTTTTTACTGTACTTTGGCTCAAATAAATGCAGGCTTGGTGAGCTGAAGAGACTTCTTTAAAAAACATAAAAAATCTTACTGTTCAAACTTTTGACTGGTAGTGTATATATAAAAAATCCAATTGAGAATGTCCCCAAATGAAGGTTTTGTCAAATATAGCACACTTCTGAGGACAAATTTGCCCCCAAAGTACAGCTACACTAATAACCCAACACACACATGCATTCTCTCCACCCCACCAAGAAGAAAAGCAGTTCAACCTGAGGATAAATTATCCTGAGTAATGCGCCTGCTGATATTGATTTAACTTCCACCCTGTGTTTTGGCTCAATGGCCACCTTGTTGAATTTGTAATTTAGTACAACAGCATCCAGGCACAAACAGAAGCAGAGAGACAGAGTGGGAGAGACAGAGTGGGAGAGAGAGAGAGAGAGAGAGAGAGAGAGAGAGAGAGAGAGAGAGAGAGTTCCATGGCAGTGTTATGACTAGTCTGCAATAAAAGAGCACAAATAAAATAGTGAAACTGAGACCTCAATTCAACTACTGGAGGCCGGCCATACTACGGCAGACCCAATCGCGCACTTATCTCTGGCACCTGCTCTGACATCTGTGTGCCGGCATTAGTGAACCTGAGCAGCCCTGAACGTCAAAGAACAATTAAGATGTAGCAGCAGTTATCATAGCACCACAGTGTTGATAGTAGTGATACGTTCAGCACAACTCTTATCTTCAGCTATCAGCACTTAAACAGAGTAATGTGGTAGTAGATTTTAAGCTTCTGTTTTGCAAGTGTGGGCAACCGAATGTTTAAAAACAAGATTATAACTCAAAACAAGAGAAGCAGCATTACATTTTTATTTTAATCTTAAAGGTCCACTGAAGTGCCTTGAACCACGCAGCGTTATTCTATGTGGTGACGTACTTTTAACTGAAACAAAAACATATCGCCCAGCCCCGCCCACTTATTTTGAATAGCCAATAGCGTTCCATTAATATCTGCTCGGGCCAGAGCCGTTGAGCTCGGTAAAGCCGCATTTGTAAGCTTATGACAGCCACAGTCTAATAAATTACCCCATAGATTCAATATGAAACTCTTGCTAAAACAAAATAGTTATCATAATCATGCTGAGGCTGTGTAGTTTAATACATGCCGATCGCACATATGAGCGCAAATGATCTGCTCCGGGTTATTGCGTCTCTGTGTAGGGGGCGGGACACTACGGACTCTAGAGAGCATTTGATTGGACAGAACGTTTGATGAGAAACTGAAGTGCACGGTGATATCATCAAAATCCTTGATTCATATTGGCGGAAGTGACGAGACTGTAAGATTTGAATGCCCATATCTTGTAAACGCGAATTTTGTCGTTGTTTTGAAGCACACTAGCTTATAGATAATCTTAAGGCTAATATATTCATACTAAAAGCCAAAAAACTTTAATTTTGATTTCAGAGGGACTTTAACAATGTGATTAGTCTGGAAGCTAACAATTAGCTTAAAGGGATAGTTAGCCCAAAAATGAAATTACCCCATGATTTACTCACTCTCAAGCTATCATGTATGACATTTAGAGTTATATTAAAAACACCCTGGCTCTTCCAAGCTTTATAATGGCAGTCAATGGCTGTTGAGATTCAATAGTCTAATTGAAGTCCAATAAAGTGCATCCATTTATCATAAAAAGTGCTCCACACAGATCCAGGGGCCTTATAAAGGCCTTCTAAAGTGAATCCATATGTTTGTGTAAGAAAAATATCCATAAGCCCCACTGAGAAGTGAAAACAAAACACTGGTCGTGAGATAAAAGTACAAAACTAGGATTTGTACAGAAAAATGACAAAGGATTTCGATATAAGCCAAAAGGAGACTGGTTTTCCTTTGCTAAACAAAAGAAAGCTTCGCTTCCTTTGCTTCTGTAAATAAAACTTGGTTCTCACCAGAGATTACGCTATACCTATGTCCTTTGTCATCCGCTATGGATATAATATGGATATGTTTCTTACACACACACATTGATTCACTTCAGACGGCCTTTATTAACCACCTGGAGCCATGTAGAGTACTTTTTATGATGGATGGATTCACTTTATTGGACTATTGAATCTCAACAGCCATTCACTGCCATTATAAAGCTTGGAAGAGCCAGGGCATTTTTTTATATAACTGACTGCATTCGTCACGTACACCTAGGGTAGTTTGAGGGTTAGTAAATCATGTGGTAATTTAAAATTTTGGGTGCATAATATATAAAGATACCTTTTTTTGCTTAGTGTAAGCTATTTTTACTACTAATGCAAGCATTAATCTTAATTTAAATAAGTTATTTGCATTCTAAAACATCTTTAAACATATTTCAACTTTTCAAATAGTTAAAATGTTTTTGTCTTGGTCCAGTAATTGTAATATAATGTTTTCATTCAGATATTAATTTGAAAATACAATCACACAACAAGAACGTCTGCTGAGCATATGTTTCTTAATGAATGCATTTGTGAATTACCTGCAGTGACTGTGTCCTTCTCTTTCGCTGCCAGTTCCTCAACCTCTGCTCTTCTTCTGAGCTCAAAGCGGCGAGAGTAACCCTCCTTTGGCTTCCAGAGGTCCTGCAAGAGTAGGGGTTTTTCATTGTTTCCTAACGCCCGTAGGCACTCAGTCCGCCACCGTCGATCTGGGCCTTCAAATCGTCCAATCACATCACATAACACGTAGCTACAGGACGAGGCCTTGTTCAGAGAATAGCGCTCAAGCGCCTCTTTGATTAACTCCTGGGCACTGGAACGAGGTGTGGCGAGAACGCTTTTGTAGTTAGCGCCGGCGCTGATTTCATCACCAAATATCTTGAGCACACCTGGTGCAGATGACTGGGTGGAAAGCTCTGCTGGATCGTCCCGTACCTGTTCAGGTAGGTCGGTTACAGAACGGCGATCCCGATAGCTTAGTGTCCGGTACAGAACCTGTGTAAAAGTGCGACTTTGGCGCTTCAGGCGGTTCTTGGATGGCAGAGACATGCTGGCTGATGAGGAACCGTAGAACATGGTGCCAGAACTTGCATTGGTTAAAAAACTCCTGGAACTGAGAAAACAACCAATTGTAACAACCAGAATCAGAGAACTGTCAGGTCTCTTGAGTTTTAATATATATGTGCAGTTGAGGTCAAAAGTTTACACCTTGCAGAATCTGCTAAATGTTAATTATCTGACCAAAATAAGAGGGATGATACAAAATGCATGTTATTTTTAATTTAGTACTGACCTGAACAAGATTTTTCACATAAAACACGTTTACATATAGTCCATAAGAGAAAAGAAAAGTTGAATTTTATTGAAATATAAGTTCCCATACACTTGATTCTTAATATGGTGTTGTTGCCTGAATAATCCTGCTGTTCTTCAGAAAAATCCTTCAGGTCCCACAAATTCTTTGGTTTTCCAGCATTTTTGTGTATTTAAACCCTTTTCAAACAATAACTATGATTTTGAGATCATTATTTTCACACTGAGGAAAACTAAGGGACTCATATTCAACTAATATAGAAGGTCAAACGTTCACTGATGCTTCAGAAGAATCAGGGGGTGAAAACATTTTGAATTTGAAGATGAGGGTAAATTTAACGTATTTTGTCTTCTGGAATCTTCTGGAAAGAATCTTCTGTAGCTTCTGAAGAGCAGTACTAAATTTTACAAAATATGAAAAATGTACACATCTTCATGCTGTTCAAAGGTTTACACCGCTGGCCTTGTTTCCCTTCTTATGCATCAGTGAACGTTTGAACCTTCTGTAATAGCTGCATATGAGTCCCTCAGTTGTCCTCAGTGTGAAAAGATGGGTCTCAAAACCATACAGTCATTGTTGGAAAAGATTCAAATACACAAAAATGATGGGGGAAAAAAATGTGGGACCTGAAGGATTTTTCTGAAGAACAGCAGACGTTTAACTGTTCAGGACAATATATATATATATAAAACAAAAGTTTACTACAATTAGATAGCAGATAGGCTAGATATGCAATAAGGTACACTATAATAATCTTGCCATCTTATTTTAACTCTATATTGTAATATTGGTTACAGTCAGTGCAACATGGCAGTACTGTACATCTAAAGATATAGATGAGTTTGATATACACACACACCTAGAGTCACAAAGACAGATAGAAATAGACAGGATGGGCAAGGCTGAATTTTTGTACAAAGCAAACATGGATGTTGCCAAGTATATGTAATGACGGAAAATACAGTTTGATGGAAACTATGAGGAATAGTTCTGGGCAGCTATGCTACAATATTTAATAATCCACTAAAGAACAATAGCATTTATGCATTAAGAAAAACTAAAACAGCTATTGTACAATGATTAGAGAGATTGGTGATTGAATAGATAGATAGATAGATAGATAGATAGATAGATAGATAGATAGATAGATAGATAGATAGATAGATAGATAGATAGATAGATAGATAGATAGACTGCAGAGATGAGTGTCTCCAATGCTGCAGACATGAGAAACACCTTCTAAGTGTGTGTGTGTGTGTGTGTGTGTGTGTGTGTGTGTGTGTAAGAGAGAGAGAGAGACTGCATCAGCTAAAATCCCCACTACTCGGCAGTCTGAACGGAGACCATCTGCTCGTGCGTGAAAATACTTGAAGCCTATTCACAAACTGCATATAGCCTAGTTGACATGCTGGCCTTCATTTAAATAATCTATCAGGTACTGCGTACGTCTAAACTACTCATTCGTTCCCTGGTTTGTATCCGCCTGTTATGCGCACAATTATTTAAACCGTTTTATGAGTCTTAAAGGTACAGAACATTCACAAATGTGAATGAATAATTTAACCTTCATCAACATTTGACACTATACTGAAATAACTGCGCGTGCATAAGATGAGCACTTTTAAACTGAGGTACAATAAAGAAAGTTTCATTTTTGTTCTTGAAAAGACTTGCAAAAACATCAAACTCGAGGCTGCAGAATATGTCTTACCTGTCAAGCGCGTTTTAGTCCCCGTTTGCTGAAGAGACGCTCATTTGGAGGCATTAATTTTGAAGAAGCGCGTCGGGCTACTGCGGGTCTCCACTAGCAACGGCGCGAGCCAACAAAGGCACCTGCTCGCGAGTCCTAATCCGCTTGTGCGTCTTAACGGGGCTCCGCCAGCCAGTCTCAGAGCTCTGATCCCTCACAAGCCGCTCGCTTGACTCCTGTTATTGACATTTGCCAGTATTTCTTCTTGCTCATGTGTTAAATTAGCTCTACGGGCCGGTGGGATACAGTTTAGGTCCGCCCAGTCACTGTCATGGAATGCGACAACGTCTACCTGTACAGTAATAGTGAGGTGTCAAACATATATCAGTATTGAGAAATCCATTGCTGGTATGTTTCTTAATGATTTACCTGCTGGTTTTATTTTTCGCCGCTCTTCTTAGGTAATCGCAGGAGCTGTTTATCCCTTTTCCCCTTCTTTTATTTGCCCGTCTCCACTGGCTACACTATGGTCTGCATGCTTCGGCGTCTGCATTCTCTGAGCCGACTGCAGCCGGAAAAACCCGAAGCGAGAACTTGAAGCTCTCGCGTATTTGCAATGTATTGTGGCATATATATGTTTAGACAGGCGGTGCCACATAAAAACAAGGCTGTATTTTAACAGATTTACAGTCTGTTGAACCGGTCGTAATGTTTTTCAACTTTGCTGTCGTTTGTTGAGGAAAAACATCTGGAAAACCTGTCGTGAAATTTACATCTATCCCTCACAGCCTCGTTTTCAATCGTGAAAATTAAATACCAGCCAAAATAAATATTTTAAAATAAACTTCTGACCAAGGATTTAATTTAATTTAATGTTGATAAACTGGTTAATTTTCTACAAAACCTCAACAGCTCAACTGTATTTAATGTACATTGGATATTTCAAATCTTAAAAGTATATAACTGAAACAAAAGACCACATAAGTGTATTTAGTAAACACACTTCAGTACACTTTGAAAAAGAGCATTTTGTTATTTTAAATTAAAAGTTTAACCTTTAAAATCACGTTTTTGTCATGTCAAACCAAAAAATAAAAAATAAAAATGAGACCCCAGATAAAAATTATTATATATTTTTTTACTATTGGGTGCAGGACACTATAGTTCATTTATGTAAGTGAAGATAGCGAAAGTAAAGTAAACTGTGACATATTATACCCAAAAATTCTTCATACAGTGGACTACCCAAGATAAAAATCTGGGGCGAAAATTTTGCTTTGACACTTTGACCTGACCATGTTTTGTTGCATACCTTTCTATATCAAAGTTATTTGACATTATCAAGATGAATTTGTTCTGACACATTTGAACTCTTTAGTTCTTATATTGTATTACCATTTTCTCAAAATATAGATAAACTGTGATAATGTGAGAAATGTTAAAGGTGTCTGAATAAATTTGGGTTTGACTGTATTTTGATGTGTTGACTAACATACTGAAGCATACGTAAGTATGGGATTATAATTTTAACTGTGGTTTTGTTTAATTTTAGTTTTAATGTTAATATATTTCAAATGACCTAACCTGCAACTTCATCATTGATGACAAACATATTTGTGACCCTGGATGAATAAAGAAGCTTTCCATTGATGTATGATTTGTTAGAACAATATTTGATCGAGATGCAGCTAATTGAAAATCTGAAATTTGAGGGTGGAAAAAAAAAATCAAAATATTAAGAAAATCGCCTTTAAATTTGTCCAAATGAAGTTCTTAGCAATGCATATTACTAATCAAAAAATACGTTTTTATATATTTACGGTAGAAAATTGACTAAATATCTTCATGGAACATGATCTTTACTTAATATCCTAATGATTTTTGGCATACAAGAAAAATCGATAATTTTGACCCATACAACGAATTTTTGGCTATTGCTAAAAAAATACTTGTGCTACTTATGACTGGTTTTGTGACCCAGGGTCTCATTTAAAAAGTGCATGACATACAAGTTGGGTGGGTAAGTAAGCACTATTAAGTTCTAATTGCATGTATTATAAATGTAAATTACCGTACATGTTCATAATTGCAAATAACATGCAATACATATACACTTAAGTGCAGAATATACTTTAAATGTATATGATTCTACTATCTTTGCACAATGAAGAGTTAGCAATACATTCACTAAAAAATGCCACACCAGCTGATGAAAATTCATTGAAAAAATAGAATACTTTACCTTTTGGTGTCACTGTATGTGTGCAAATGCATAGCCTAGTTCAGCTCTACTGAGCTATATTCAGATGGCTATGATCCATATTTATCTACTCGCTGTTCTGAGAAAAATAAGGAGAGAACACCCATACTCTTAAAGAGAACACTCACATTCAAAACATTCATAAACTATGAATTAATTAATCTACTCAACACCTACGTTTTTCAATACCATGTAAAATGTTAAAGCCATACCCATTAATCTTTATGGAAAGTAAGTTAATGTATGTATTTATTTTTATTGCAATATTACTTATTTTAGCTATGCTATGTTTGTTTAATAGAAACTGCAGTTAAAATAATGTAGCCTAACTGTGATATTGTAAGTCAAAATGGTTTTACCATGACAAATACAACGGTTAAAGAATGGATGTTATGCAAATGTTCATACGGGAGATTGGGAATAGCCATTTAATGTAATTTGGGCACTTTACTGAAAATGTCTTTTAAGAACATGGCAGATCTTTATGAATAATTCAGGCCAGTGGAATGACTAATAGACTTGTAGTTTCCTGAGGGTGTAAAGTGGGGCCCTCTACTGGGACATTCAGCAGATCAGAAAGAAATCCACACTCATTTAACTCCCAGGACATTTTGGCCCACGCTCATTTGTGAAATGAAATGCTAGTGTTTAAATCTGTACAGGCAGAATATTCAAAAAGAATAATCCTTTAAAGCAAATGATCACAACAAAGTAAAACCAAACTAAAACTGTGACATCTGCTGGTGTGGTGGTGGAACTGCTAGCTAGAGATATTACAATTATTTATACAGATGTTAGTTGTATGTTCTTTTTTTTTTTTTTTTTACTAAACTTTATTTACATCAAATGAACACATTTGTCTATTTTAGCAAAAGAACATGGATTTTATGTATAAAAATTTGGTTAAAATGTGAAAACTGTCCTGCAGTAGGACTGTATTCAAAATTAAAGGAGTAGTTCATTTTCAGAACAAGAATTTAAAGATGTACTCGACCCTTTGTCATCCAAGATGTTCATGTCTTTCTTTCTTAAGTCGTAAAGAAATTGTTTTTTTTTTAAGAAAACATTTCAGGATTTCTCTCCATATAATGGACTTCTATGGTGCCCCTGAGTTTGAACTTCCAAAATGCAGTTTAAATGCAGCTTCAAAGGGCTCTAAATGATCCCAGCCAAAGAAGAAGGGTCTTATCTAGCGAAACGATTGGTTATTTTCTAAAACCATTTACAACTTATATACTATATGCTAGACAAGACGAGCATTTGAGGCTAAAAAGTATATAAATTGTAATTTTTTATTTATTTATTTATTTTTTTAAATAACCCATCGTTTTGCTAGATAAGACCCTTTTTTTCCTCGGCTGTGATCGTTTAGAACCCTTTGAAGCTGTATTTTGTAAGTTCAAACACAGGGGCACCATAGAAGTTCATTATATGGAGAGAAATCCTGAAATGTTTTATTAAAAAAAAGTATTTCCTCACGACTAAAAGAAAGAAAGACATGAACATCTTGGATGACAAGGGGGTGAGTACATAATCTGTACTACTCCTTTACCTGTGACTAAAAAGTATTATATTAGTAGGCTTAAACAATGTAATGAACATCAGTTCAAAAGCATGTATAATATTTCAACAGTGTGCATTTTTTCTTTGCATTTATTGATTAACCACAGACATACAAAATGCATAGAATGCAAAACTCAAACAATGATTCGGAGAGGAGGATGTTTCTTCGATAAAAAGCATTGGTATGAAATAACATAGTCTTAATACAATACAAAAACTGGGGCAATACAAACATTGCAGCAAAATCACAATCACAAATACCTTCATGTGAAAGGTTCACATTTTTTATGCAGAGCAAATCAGCAGAAACAACACAAAGCCTCAAAGTGTTCTGAAACACACCCAAACTAGAAAAGGCACAAATGATATTTACAGTGAGGTCAGGGTTAGGTTTCAAGTGGATTTGGTTTCAGTAGAGGATTCAGTCATTTTACTGAATTAATATTTCTTGTGTCTCAAGGACAGCCTGATGTATGACAGTTTAGTGTCAAGTGTCATAAATAGACTACGCCAAATTCTACATTATACATTATGTAAGATTTGTCAGGGCAAAACAGTATTAAATTGTGCTATATTTGGTCTTTTTTTTAACTTGGTTAAAAAGCTTGATTCGGAGGTAAACAGTAGGCTTTTAATCATTTTAACATGTTAAAACTATAATTAATCACTGCATTTATAAAACATCAGCCATCCAGCATATTCTAGTGACTCAAAAGCAAGAGGAAGGATTTTGTTACATTCATTATGCACTCTTACTAACAAACACAACTCCTCAAGCATCATACAAGTTTCAATTCAAAACTAATTGTGTCGTTTTACTAAATTTAAGGTCAATGGAAATCTAAATGTATTAATCTCAGGCTGAGTGGCAGTGAAAGCTGTATGATGGATGTAAACTTCATATTGCATCAACTTAAATGCAAGTAAACACTGTAATAAAGCATAATACACCAAACAAAGATATCTAAACGGATAAAACAGTGGCAAAAACAAAACACTTACAATGCAACAGAATAACTAAAAGTCATAATTTAGAAACATACACAAACATATTCTAGATTTAGATATACTTGCAAAACTGAACATTATAGGAAACAACTTCCTTAACACCAATGATATAACAATTACTGAATTAGTAAAAGTATCTCTCATGTATACAGAAAATTATATCATCAATGCGACTTATATCATCAATGCACAAAAAAAAGTTCAAAGTAAAATACTATTTAAGTCACACACAGCCCTTACTATCATCTAAATCCTTAAAGGAGTAGTTCACTTTCAGAACAAAAATGTACAGATAATTTACTCACCCCTTGTCATCCAATATGTTCATGTCTTTCTTTCTTCAGTTGTAAAGAAATGGCGTTTTTTGACTAAAACATTTCAGGATTTCTCTCCATATAACAGACTTCTATGGTGCCCCCGAGTTTGATCTTTCAAAATGCAGTTTAAATGCAGCTTCAAAGGACTCTAAACGATCACAGCCAAGAAAGAAGTGTCTTATCTAGCGACACGATCGGTTATTTTCTTTTAAAAAATTACAATTTATATACTTTTTAACCTCAAATGCTCATCTTTGTCTAAATCGGCAAAACGAGCATTTGAGATTAAAAAGTATATAAGTTGTAAAAGTTTTTAGAAAATAACCGATTGTTTTGCTAGATAAGACTCTTCTTCCTCGGCTTTTTGAAGCTGCATTTAAACCGCATTTTGAAAGTTCAAACTCGGGGGCACCATAGAAGTCCATTATATGGAGAGAAATCCTGAAATGTTTTACTCAAAAAACATAATTTCCTTACGACTGAAGAAAGAAAGACATGAACATCTTGGATGACAAGGGGCTGAGTACATTATCTGGAAATTTGTGTTCTGAAAGTGAACTACTCCTTTAAGGGAGCAAAAACGTACCTGACAGAGTGTTGCAACACTAAAAGCATAAATACATGTTCACTTACTAAGGCGAGGTGTTTCAATAGCATACACATTTCAGCTGAACTTCACTCATCATTAAATAAAACATCTTCATCAAAAAGCACTAATGAGACACTTGTTTAATTTTAACACAGCAAACATAAATATCAACACTATAATGAATTTGTAGCTAAATTTGTGTACACTTGGATTACAACTACTGACCAAACACTTTCTATATTCATAATACATGATGTAAAGCAATAATAAATACACTGTAGAAAAATTCTGTTCTGTTAAGAGTTTTACATGATTGTGAAGGCCATACAAATTTAAATACTTGTTTAATAGACTTTAGTTAAGTAGTTTGAGAAGTAAAAACTTGACAATCTGTGGTTGTGCCCCGGATCTCCTATTAGCCCTGATCAAAAATACAAGTTATCTACAATGTTCAAGTCTATTTTAAATGCTAAACAGTTCTTAAATTATGTATGGCCTAAGGGAGCGCAACACAAATGGAATGCTTAAGAAATTGTGATGGTTTCAGCCAGAAAGATGGCAACCCTGAGAGCAAATTTACAAAACTTGACCAGTATAGACGATGAAGCGCAGAGTAGTAGTAAGTATTATCACAAAGTGCGCTAAATGTGTATTATAGCTCATACAAAAGTGAAAAATCTGCCATCGTTTACACTCTTGTGTTGTTCCAAATCTGTATGATTTTCTTTCTCGCACAGAATACAAAAGGAGGTATACAAAGAAAAGTATGAATTGTGAAATGCACAAGTTGCAATTGCGAGAAGTTTAAGATTTAAAGTCAGAATTTCAAGGAAAAAAGTCACAATTGTAAGTTCACATCTTAAAGGGATAGTTCGCCCAAAAATGAAACTTTGAGGTCTATCAGTTTACCCCCAGGGCATCTAAGATGTAGGTGACTTTGTTTCTTCAGTAGAACACAAACAAAGATTTTTAACTCAAACCGTTGCAGTCTGTCAGTCATATAATGGCAGTCAATGGTTACCAAATCTGAAAGAGAGATGTAAACGTGCTCCATACAGCTGAACTTTCTGTTGGATCAGAGGTAAATAATGATATAAATACTGTTCAGTTTCTTGCGCAGACCGATCATTATGTGTCTCAAGACCTCAATGTATCATCACGAGCCGCAAGGTTTAATTTGGCTTTGTCTGTGTATGTTTTTTTTTCACTCTTAAAGATTTGGCAACCATTGACTGCCATTATATGACTGACAGACTGCAACGGTTTGAGTTAAAAATCTTTGTTTGTGTTCTACTGAAGAAACTCAAAGTCACCTACATCTTGGATGCCCTGGGGGTAAGCAGATAAACATCACATTTTAATTTTTGGGTGAACTATCCCTTTAAATTCTATTTTTATTCTCATAATTTTAAAAGGTAAAGTCCAAATTGTGGGACAAAATGTCGCAATTGGCTTTTTTATCCATAAAAAAGAGCAGCCTGGACATTCTGCTAAACATTTAATTTAGTATTCAACAGAAGAAAGGAACTAAATGCAGTCATGGAACTGAACAGGGCTGAATAAATGATTACAGTTATTAGTTTTGGGTGCACTGTTTCTTTAATGTTTCTTTAATGTAGTTTTTACTCCTTTTTAAATGATGAAGGCAAGTAGCTGAGGATTTTCAGTGTATGTTTTTCATACCCTATGAAGTACTCATATAAAATGATCTATAATACAACATCTACAGCAGCTGTAAGTTGAAATGAATAAATAACAGCTAAAACAAAACACTTTTTGTTTTCAGATTTTCACTGAAGTGGAATGCAGTAAAACATTGGCACCACGCAAGTCTCAATGCTGTAAAAACAGTCAAAAGTGAGCTATTTCTCAACCTAACCCTTGAAATGATTTGTTGATTTAATATTATTTAAAATATTAAATAATATTTTGACGTGATGTGTTAAGCACATTTTAAAGACACCACAAAAAGTGCACAATCATAATACGAGAGAACGTTTCCAATAAACCATTAAATCAGATGACGTGTCCAGGCCAAACTTTCCCTGGACATTGTCACCAAGCACTTGTGGCTTTTTCCAAAGACAATACACATCTAAAAATGCAACAGACTAACATTAGACTAGAAGCATGGAGAACTTATACTGTGTCCAGTAATATGAAATGTACTCATATTTCTGACATAAATAAGACAATCTCCACTCTGGCAGTGGCAGAATTAGTGGATTAATCCCAAGTCGGTTTAAAGACACTACAGAAAAACCTTTAAACTGTAGTCAAGTAATTACTCTCCAGGATGAGTGTTTTTACAAATATCTGGCAGTGATTTTACCTCTTAGTACATTTTTTAAAAATTGTAAACTTTCATGCAATACGTCCATAGTTTTTCTAGAAACGTTCTTGTTCTGGATCCTTTATCAGTCTCAGGATTGCACACGGCCTCAGGTCCAAAATGACCCCTGCGGTCTCACAAAGGCTAGATTTCTGTTGTATGTGCTAGTTAAAGACCTATTAATAAGTGACAAGAATTACATCAGTCAAACTGTCTGCTAGCAGAAACACAACAGAAAAAATAAACAATACTGTTTGTGCTTTAATAGCACTTTAGTGACAAATATATATTCAAATGATTAGGTGTATGCATATGTGTGTCACCGGGCCGTACTGGTTGGTAGATTGACAGGTGTGTACAGGTACTTCCAGATGGCATAGTAATGGATGCCTGCTCCCATTGCAACAAACAGGTGCCATATAGCGTGAGCAAAGGGCACTATTCCATCACTTTTAAAGAACAGCATGCCCAACACATAACACCCGCCACCAGCCAACAGCTCACACAGACCTGACCTGTCTGCCTATAAAAAAACAGACAGACATTTAATTTGCTTCTGATTAGTCTGTCATAACGTTTTCAACTAGTAAGCGTTCATTTTCTTACCATGGAGAGGATGACGAGAGCAGGGAAAACACCCATTGCAATGTAACAGATGAGCTCTACGACTTTAAACCTGAAACACAATAGATGCAAAAAACCTGTAGCAAAAAAAATGTTCAAGATGTTCTTGTTTCATTACAGAAAAAAGATAACACAGCCGTGCATCTTAAATAGGATGCCAAAAAAGACTAATATTACTTGATTTGTTGATGCTGAATATAAAAACACCAGTAAAAACTTTACATCGCACACAGTTTTGTTTCTAAAACTGTTTTTAATTGTATGTATTATAATACAAATTATATGTATTAGCATTGTTTCGGGATTTTTTTTAACTGATATGTATCAGGTTTAAGAGAACATTTTACCCAAAATAAAAATTGCTGAAAATGTACTCCTCTGGCATTGCAGAGGATCCATTGGTGAGCAAGTGATGTGAGGTTAAGTAAAGTTTCATTTTTGTATAAACTAATCCTTTAATGCACCTATTAAAACAACAAAAGCAGTCAAATGTCAAATGTTTTTTTTTTTTTTTTTATAATAAAAAGTAGTATTTAAAATAATATTTAACTTTCAATTTGCAAAGGAGTGGAAATCAGGTTTAGGCATAAAATAATGTTTTCTGAATCAGTCATATCAAGTGAAAATCGGCTACAAATAGTGGTAAACTGGCTCAAAAGACAGAAATCAAATATTTGTGGCAGTTTTAAGAATTGCTGCTTACATTACAAGACTTCTTCACCTTACCAATGTTTGTCGAAAGACAAACTACACTACCAGTGACGAGTTTTTGGACAGTAAGATTTTTTATGTTTTTTGATTCAGGCTTACCAAACCTGCATTCATTTTTACTATTTAAAATAACTGTTTTTTTAATTATATTTTAACATCTAATTTATTCCTGTGACTTCAAAGCTGAATTTTAAGCATCATTACACTGTAAAAAGTTTTCACCCGATTCAACTTAAAAACCTAAGTTCAGCAGCTGCCTTAAGTTTTGAAGTTAAATCAGCTTAAATCTACAAGTCATTTTAACTTATTACAATAAAAATGAGTTGATATACCTTGTAAGTTTAAATGCCTTATTTGATTTAACTAAAATCTTAAGGCAGCTGCTAAACTTACGTTTTTAAGTTGAAACTGGTGAAAACTTTTTACAGTGTACTGCAGTCACATGATTCTTCAGAAATCATTCTAATATTCTGATTTATTTATTATTATGTTGAAAACAGCTGAACAGATTGTTTTCAGGGTTCTTTGATGAATAGAAAGTTCAGAGAAACAACATTTATCTGAAATAGAAATCTTTTGTAACATTATAAATGTCTTTATCATTACTTTCGATCAATCTAAAGCATCCTTGTTAAATAAAAGTAATAATTTCTACCATTTCTTTTCCACAAAATATTATACTGACTCCAAGCTTTTGAATGGTATAGTGTATAATGTTACAAAAGCCTTTTATTTCATATAAATGCTTATCTTTGGATCTATTCATCAAAGAATCCTGAAAAATTTAATCAACTGTTTCAAATATTGATAATAATAATAATATTAATACATGTTTCTTGAACAGCAAATCAGCATATTAGAATGATTTCTGAGGGATAATGTGACACTGAAGACTTCAGTAAGGATGCTGAAAACTAAGCTTTGATCACAGGAATGAATTACATTTTAAAATATATTCAAATAGAACACAGTTATAGTACAAATATTTCACAATATTACTGCTTTTGCTGTATTATGGATCAAATTAAATGCAGGCTTGTTGAGCAAACATTAAAACTCTTACTGTCCAAAAACTTTTGATTGGTAGTGTACTGTATGTAATGCACATAATATTTTATGGGAAATTGTACAAAACAGGCACTATTTTTGGAATCAGCACCACAAAATGAGTAAGAAACAAATATTTGTTTGCATTCAGCAAATATTATGCAGGGTACTGTAATCGACAAATTAGAAAAATCAGTGTTATTTCTTCCAAATATCTAATTTTGTGAATCTAAAATTTAGAAATGAACACTCTTAATTATTATTAATGATTATCAATAGTCTTAAACACATGCTCACCTTTCATGGAAGAAGAACACATAGGCAGTTCCTACAGATGCCATTACCCAGACCACCCAACGCATATGGGCGGCCCATGGACCAAGATCCCGCAGCGTCAGCCTGACATAAATACATTCGATTTTTAATTAATGGTATTTTTGGACATCAAACTATCTGTGAAAGTCTCAGAGTTTAATTTTCAGGGAATATAAATATTCATAATTGTAAATCCTGAATGCACCGTACAATATGTCAATTTGGATTAATTTTGGCATATAATAAAAAAGTATAATTGAGATTCATAACTCAAAGCTATGCAACTGGGTAGGACAAGATAAAACTACTAAAACCTAAAGCACTGTTATAATGTAATTGATAAAATACCTAAATTTCTTAAAACACTGGTTTGGCTTGACATGAAATTTTAAATCAAGTCAATGCAACTAAATAAAATGTTTAACAACTAAATAAAAGTTTACAGTGAGGAACATTTTTTATGTGGCATCAGAATCTTTGGCGCCATCAGTATTTCTGCTAAAAACTCTCCATTCAAACATCTTAATGGAGACAAACTGAAAATTACTAACATGAACCCTTGGTCACCTTTAAACCGTTGGTCTTTACATTGCTATCCATCTCCTCATCTGAAACTCAGTGTCAATTTGTGACAGCCAAACACAAATCCATTAATCCCTAATGCAGACTGAAAACCAATTTCTCAAATTGATGCATAAAGAACATTCAGTCTCTCCATGAGCTCACCATGGTGTGTAGGATGCTGCAATGAAGAAATAGATCACCATCCTGTCACACATGTGGAAACAGTGCTCAACTGATCTATAAAATAAAGTAACACTTATTAGATTTGTCTGAGTTCACAGTACACAAACTGAATATGACCTATTCAAAAAGCTGATTTAGGTCATACTCTTACCGGAGATGAGACTTCTTCCAGGAGACAGTATGGAAAACTGTGGATATGATGAAAAGGCTTGATAGTCCTGCTCCGTAGAGCCATGCTGAAATCTCCTCCCAGTGGTCATCAGATAAAAGGTACAACAAGATCCCACCAACAATGCTGGGAATGATCCAGAGCTGGGAATAAAATTCAGTCACAGTTCGTGATCATCTTTGAACTGTAGAGGAAATAATTTTAATGTTGTATATACATGATTATGATTGAAGGAATAGTTTAAGCAAAAATGAAAATTTGCTTAAAATTTACCCACCCCCAGGCCATGTAAAACGTAGATGAGTAGGGTTGAAAAGGGGAAGAAAATGTGTGAATCTTTGCAACAATATAGATGAGTTTGCTTCTTCATCGGAACAGACTTTTAGAAATGTAACATTGCAACACTTGTTCACCAATGGATCCACTGTGGTGAATGGGTGCCGTCAGAATGAGAGTTCAAACAGCTGATAAAAACATAGCAATAATTCACAAGTAATCCACACAAATCCAATTAAAAATATCTCGTGAAGTGAAAAGCTGCTTGTTCATAAAAAAATCATATGCAACTATTACAGAAGGTTCAAACGCTAACTGATACTTCAGAAGGAAAAACAATGCATTAAAAGTCATGGGTGTAAACTTTAGAACATAATGAAGATGCGTACATTTTTCTTTTCTTGCCTAAATATCATATTTTTTCATTTAGTACTGCCCTTCTGAATTTGTCTTGAACATGTTTCCCAGAAGACAAAATAAGTTTTAAATTTACCCTGATCTTCAAATTCAAAAAGCTTTCACACCCTGGCTCTTAATGCATCGTTTTTCCCTCAGTGAGTGTTTGAACCTTCTGTAATAGTTGCATATGAGTCCCTCAGTTGTCCTCAGTTTGAAAAGATGGATCTCAAAAATGCTGGGAAAAAAAAGAATATGTGGGACCTAAAGGATTTTTCTGAAGAACCTCGGGCAGTTTAACTGATCAGGACAAACAAGGGACTCAACCAGCACTAAACCAAATAAAAAAACACAGCTGTGGATCATTCAGGTAACAACACAGTATTAAGCATCAAGTGTATGTAAACTTTTGAATGGGGTCATTTTTTCTTGTGGACTATAAACATCTTTTGTGTGAAATATCTTATTCAGGTCAGTACTAAATAAAAAAATAACATGCACTGGTCCCTCTTAATTTGATCAAATATTTAACATTTTGCAGGTTCTGCAAGGTGTACGTTAACGTTTTACCTCAACTCTATTTTAGCCAGAAGCAACAGTTTGAAGAAATATCTTAATGATCGATTTGTTTTTTTACAAACATGCACCTTTTCACTTCACAAGACTGGAGACATGTTGTGGATTACCGCATTGTTTTTATCAGCTGTTTGGACTCTCATTCTGACGGCACCCATTCACTGCAGAAGATCCATTGGTGAGCAAGTGATGTAATGCTAAATTTCTACAAATCTATTCATATGGAGTAACAAACTCATCTACATTTTGGATGGCCTGAGGGTGACAATTTTAATTTTGGGGTGAACTATTCTAATAAGATTGTAAACACATAACTCACCGCATGTGTGGCACAGTTAGCAGCGTGCTCATATTCTGTTGGCTGATATCTCTTATTAGATGGTGCACGATTGTTCATAAATCTAAAAAATAAAGGATAAAATACAGAACGAAATAAAGCTAATTAAAAACCAAAAAAGGAATACATGACTAACTATTACCTCCCTAAAGCATATTTTAAAGGACAAAGCGTTACTCCTGAAATTTGTGATTGAATGTTGTTTAACAAATACAGTTCTTTTGAAATTGTAATTTCAATAAAATCTTTTTAATAAACTCTAAAGTTTCCATGCATGATGTACAGATTAAACTGATACATGAAAACAAAAAGTGAATTTATGCATTATTGCGTTGTTTTATAGTATGTATTGCTTTATTGTAATTGCTAATGAGTTAGTCACCATGTAGGCCAAATAATCATGTGACTGACAATAACGTTTGCTGTTGGCTGGCAGAGGCTGGCATAGAGAACCACAGCAGAGGAGTCTTTCATCCTTACACACATCCCAGCACAGCGCTGATGTCACTGTTGTCATGGAAACATATGAGACTGTGACGGAATAGGAATGAGGCTATGTGTGGTTTCTTTTTTTTTTCTTCTTTTGTACCACAAAAGTGACACTTTGAATTCAAGGCCACTAGTTTACGTTACAGTTTCTCTGCCAACAGAGAAACTCCAGTTGAATAAACTATCTTCCTAGAAAGTGCATTATAACAAATTAGTTGTAGCAATGTATTACAAATGAATTAACTTTGATCAGTACATAATATTTCTAAATGCAAGTCTCACGTTCATGTATAGAGGGGTGCAATTTGCGATTAGTTCAAACAAAACTGATTTGATTTTAGTACAGCGGTTTCTCCTAATGACCACATCTAGTTCATCACATATAACACACACCTGCCCTCATTTCTATTGTTAGTAAGCCAAATAACATGGCCTAAATTTGTACTAGTATTCATTATACATGCCATGGTCACTCAGTCAGCATTTGCTTAAACTTATGTACCCCACAAGCAAACAATCCGTTTAATATTTTAGCGATGCTGGCTTAAGTATCCAAAAAAAAGAAAAGAAAAGAAAAGAAAATCACAAAAATAATGTAAAAATCTTAAATAAACAAGTGATTAATATTTTAAAACACAATTTGGTAAATCAGGCAATACTCAAATTAATTCCAGTTTTAATTAGATTTAACCCTGACATTTTTAATATAAGCTTTTTAAATATATATTGAAAACAACAAACCCATCCTTATCTTAGACATTGAAAATGATAAGAGGAAAATTCAATTCTGTCTCAAGTCTGTAATGATGCATTGTTTTTTTTGTTTTTTTTACTAAAGTCATAATTGAGCCTAAACAATGTTAACTTGAAACCACATTAACTTGAAACCATATAGAGCCAGTGCAGCATCACTCAAAATGTGTCTCTTCCCATTAGCACTTGCTATCAGCAGCACATCCTCACGAATCCAGGAATAATGAACCGAGCCGATCCAGATGTCAGCTGCTCGTGCACGTTACTGAATCCCTCAGTTTGATTTTATATGCTCTCGGATTACGTTTATGGTCGAATTTGAATAGTCACAATTAATTGTTCGTTAAGCATCAAAACATCGTCTTGTTCTACCACTCCCTCAAAACATCAGTCAGTCAACACAAATCTGTTTAGGGAACATCGCGTTTTTAAATTAACGATACACAACTCATTTATATTCAACTACCGTCGTATAAACGGCATAACACGACTTTAACAATAAAGATTAACATTTTCCTTGTAAACACGCAACGTTTAGCCTTTGTGGCGTGGGTGTCACATCACAAAAGACAGCTCGACTCCATTGACAACACGCTTACTTGCTAATTACAAAACTGTCGCTAACGTTGATTGAATACAATTTCACATTTCATCTCCTACGACGGCATATTTACTCACCTTACAAGTTTCATTTAAACGCGTAAATCCAACAGTTGCGCCAATCCAGATGAAAACGTAGTGGAGATGGGTTTCAGAGCTTTTACAAACAGCTCCGTCTTTCAGACCAACACTAATCTTAAAACAAACGCTCCGAAATCTCATTCGGGTGATGAGCTACACAATGAAGCGAACATTATGAGCAGTAATCCGGAAGTAGAGAGCAAGTAACGGTCTCAGGAACCCGGTCTTCCTGGCGTCAGAAACGAGTGGATCATCCGTGTAGGATGCTGGGTTTTATACAATGTATTGTTGATTAGATCAGTGTGTCCACACTCAGATATTGGACGCATGCCATATGCTCTTGCATTTGCTAGCAAATTAATGGTTTTAGGAGGATTCATAAATGGTAGAGACACAAATGAGTGTATCATTTTATCATCAGAAGACACCAAACTTACAAGTTAAACCTCCACATGAAATGTGTCACACCACTCCAGTATCACTCAATGTCCAGACAGCGATACACAACACAAGGTTTTTTTTGTTCATATTTTATTGAAAAAGGCATTGAATCCAAATATATCAACAAAAGCACATACATTTAACACTATATTAACGGTTTCAAAATTACATAAGAACATTAGTCCCAGAAGCCGAAGTGCCATTCCGAACATGCCACCAAATGGATTTTTTGGTCTTCTTACATCTGCAAATAAAGACCAAGATGTAAAAGGTGCACCATAGCAAAGCTTACATTGAGTTGGTTGCGCAGCCTCAACCACTCCAAAGATAAATTTCTGGCTCTCAAATCTGATTGGCTGATAAGAGTGTTGATATTAGAGTCCAACAGAACTCCAAAAGCAGTTTTACCGTTTCTATTACTCCACTTGCTGAAGTTGCCGTAGTTCTCAGAGTGTCATGGAAGCCCAAATCCACTATAAAAATACGGTTTTGTGTCATGGAAATTTAGTTTTAGGAGCGTTTTAGGTGAGAATATACTTGTTTGAAATTTAAATAGTTTAACTACATCTATTTAAAATTTGCATGTGAGCTCCAGAGCATCACCGCTGGCTCTAATGTCTCTAGTGGTTAAATCTAATGGCAGTCTTTGGTCTTGATAATATATTTGTTCCAGAACAAATAGTTTTGCTTATCAGAAAGCTGACTTTGTACTTTTAACCGAATTGCCTAGCAACTCATATGGCGGTTGTGTTTGTTAAATTTTCAATAAATACATTATATAAAATGGTAGCATTTCATAAGTGTTTAGTCTTGAGAAATGGCGTGTGTTTGTGATGGTGATTTTAGTTAGAGCAGTAAAGACTTTTATACTGAAAAATAAACCCCAACTCTGACAAAGACAACGTTTTTCTCAGCAAATATTTAAAAATGTTTAATGAGATTGATCTGAAGAATTAATGCTGTAACAGATGCAGGTAATCACACTCACCCAGTCCATCGATCATAATATTCTACTACACACAATACTGCTTTTAATACAGTAATACAATAAGCTTTTAATAAAGCAACTTTACATTCCTTCGTTATTAGTTTTAGATTAAAGTTTTCAAATTAGTAACAGAGGCTTGGGCTTAACTGTTAAATGGTCATTTTGTTTATGCATTTACACACTTGTGCAGTCAAATTGTTGTATTAATGCAACATCACACTCACAGACGAGATACGGCTGGATATCAGGACACTGCGATTACATATGGCACTCATGCCTAAGGCACACTGACTAACATGAACCAGAAAACAAACAAAATATAATTTGTGGGAAGAAAACGAAAGGGTCTCACCTCTTACGAGGCCACATTGTTCCTGAGGTAGTAACATTTCTACCATTGGTGAAAGCTGACAGAAACAAAAGAACATTAGCAGCAAGCATAACCTAAATGCCAAACACCACAAGTCAAATTTCCACACTCTGACCAATGAATTTCCATGTCTCTTATAGCAAGACATGGAAAGCAATAATGGTCTGGTTCCTAGACCAAATTTACGAAAGCAAAAATCAAATCATCTCATGTACAAAAATCACATGTATAAAGCAAAAGAGCCTCAGACTAGAACTTATAATCAGCTGCTGCATTGCAGCATTCATACGAGGTGTCAGAAAAGTGTTAGAAGTCATCAGTGGCTCAAAGTCACATTCATTCAATATCAAACATAGTTTGTTGTTCAAGCTCAGTTCACTTACCACCAATTTAACTCATCAAATTGACTTCTTGGTCTTTCATCTGCAAATAACAAAGACTACGATATAAAAGGTGCACCATAACCAAGCATACATAGATTGACTCAACCACACCAGAGATTCATCTTAGCATAGTGTTCAGCACAGCTCAGGGAGAGAGTTTACAATCAGACTCATTAACCATGAATCAGCTTAGCAAACGTTTTTCATCATTGCAGTCAAAACCTGTCATTATAAAAATGCAATTCATTACCACAACCTGGATTGAAATGAACCAGGCAGAAAAAAAATATGTTAAGAGTAGAAAATTAAAGGTTCTCACCTCTTATGAGGTCATAACACTTTTGCAGTTGGGAACTTCATTCTTATCATTGGTGAAAGCTGACAAACAACAAGGAATGTTAGTAACAAGCATACTTTTAAAATGGCAAACAAAAGTTTACAAACTTTGACCAATTAGGTCAAAGAGGTGCTTCTCTAATTGGAGCTTAATTTCACAAAAAAGGGGGTTTAATCACATTTGCACAACAGATGGTAATTTTCACATAGAACCACATCAGTATTATCAAAAGACTAACAATAATTGGTAAATTAAAATAAAGCACAACACGCATCAAGCAAAAGAGCCTCAGACTACAATTTATAATCAGCTGCTGCAACGCAACGTTCATACGAGGTGTCAGAAAAATGTAATAAGTCATCAGCGGCTCAAAGTCACATTTATTCAAGACCAAACACATTTTGTTGACCAAACATAGCTCACTTACCACCAATTTAACGATGCATCGCGTTAATTGCGATTTATAATCGATGCATCAAACGCAGATGTTCAACATGTACAAAAGCCTATGGCGCAAATCATCCAAGGCCACGTGCTTCAGCACTCCCATCACGTGGCAGGCTGGAGAATCTACAAGACCATAAAGATAAATTACATAAGTTAATGCAGTTCATGTGTAAACCCAACTCAAGCCCTCAAACGACAATCTAACGGGATGCTTGGGAGTTTAACGTAATCACACACAATAGAGACAATACTTATACATCCATTACTATATCTTCACAATGATAGTCTTAATTTACAAACACGTGTTGAGGCGGTAAAGAAACGCTGAACAAAAAAAACAAAACTTACATGCTTACAACCACAAAGCGGTTTCCTAAAGAGGTCATGTTGTGTTGCAATATTTTCACCTCCCAAAAGTTCGCTGAACAAAGAAAGAAAGGACAAATGTTGCGCCACGCCTTTTTATAATAAGTCTTCTTTGCGACATCCACCAGCGTAACAAAGATGTGTTCAAAGCTCATGTATGCCCTCTGCTGGTTGTCTTGAGTCCTCACATACAATATAGATACTGACCGTCAAATAACATGCATCCAACAAGAAGTTTGTTGAGTTTATTATGATTTTATTTAGATACACAGTTTATGCAGACTTGTTGAATTCAGAATAGCATACCATGCCTTCTCTTGTCATTTTTACATGGCTTTTTATTCTATGACATTTTCTATTTACATAACTATTAATTTTGTGAGTATATTAACATTCAGCCTTTTTCATTGAAATTGGTTTGTGCTTTTGTAACATGAAGCAACATGCTTGGACAGCTGGAGCAAATTGGATGCCTTACAAAACTTAGTGGTACTTCAAAAGTATGATGAGCGTAGACAACTACTTTTTGGGTCATACCAGCTTACTGCTGCAAAACCAAAAGGCTAGTTCTTTGGAAATTTACTGTGTAATTTTAAGATAGTGGTTTATAATTAATGAGCAAATATCATTTCTTGAAAAGACATATTGTTATTAGCATTTTTCTATCACGTATAGTAGAGTTATATAGGGGTTATATAACCGAGTAAAATGATAGTATGTTGATTCTCTGCTACCATGATGACCTAGATGCTGAATGAGCTAAAACGTAATGCCAGTTGATAATAAAAATTATGTAATTGCACAATAGTTCAGTAGGGAGCAAAATGCACAAACTTATGCATTTTATGCAGAAGAAGAGCAGAAAAAGGCAAAAGACAAAAACACACACACACACACACACACACACACACACACACACACACACACACAAAAAAGACAGACTTGTTGCCAGGATAATAAACCAAATACAATTACATCTCAAGGAGACACAAATGAAGAATATAAGGATACAGTTTTCAATGCTTTCAAATTAACAGAACTTTGGATAGTTTCCATATACTTTCCCAAGTCCACTCTGAACAAGAAGAAAAGAGGTTTAGAGCCAGTAAATTTTTGTTTGTGAATGTGAAATTTAGCTAACAGCAAACATAAATTAATGATGTAATATTTCCCTATATTCTCTTTTGAGTATCCAAACAATCCAAAGAAAGCATCTTTAACCCCCTGGGGACGAAAAACGCCCTGGGGCGTTTTGAGGCAGTTTCCCAAAAGGAACTTTAATTACTTTGTCATTTCTGATTGTACAGATAAAAGCAGTACATCAATCGAATCTGTAAAGGGTCTACTTTTATTTGTATATACTCACAAAATCAAAAAAACATTGTGATTTTGCAAAATAAAGAAAACAAAAAGGGTGTGCTGTCTGCCGCGTTGATCTCCGTGATCTTCATTCAGAAACGCGTCGGTAAAATAGACTATAACTCAGCCAATATACAACACAGAGACATGAGCAATATGTCTAGACAAAGCTTGATATGTATACTTTTAAACGAAGTAAGTTTTACCGAAAACAAATATCCTGTGATAAAATAATCAATATGAAACCAACACGATGTCCAGTCTCTCCGGTCTGCTTCATTATTTTATAATTAGATCACGCCCACGAGCTGTTCGCTATTCATATTCAAATCGTCCACGTGAGGGCGCCGCGCCAAAAGTAGACGCCCACATCACGGTAAACAAAGGAGAAACTTAGTTCAAGTTAGTCATTTCTGGAAGAAGACTCTGTCAGGAATAAAACGTACTTCAGAAGACATGAGTAAGTTTTTTTTTTCTCTTATTAGCCTACTTGTTAGTTATTACTTTGACAGAATGTGCAAACATTTTACCAGTTAAGACTTTTTGCCAACTATAATTCCTGACTACAGCAAGTGAAACATTATAAAGTACGTTTCATTTCACTGCATCTAAATGACTAACGATGCCAGTATGTTTTTAATAGTCTGTTCAATAAAGAATGATGCAATATAAAGGTTATAGTGTTCACATTTAAGCTTAACAGTTATAATATAGCCTAGTTTCTTTGTATTCACACAAAGCATGCTTATGTTTGACTATAAGATCATAATTATTTATTTAGTAATTAATGTATCTTACAACAGTAGGATGTAATATGAGGGTTTACACTTAGTGTATGTTTTGACAATATGTATTAATACTGTGTTCTCGAATGGATGTTTAACACGATAAACTTTTTATTAGTTTCTCAGATATAAAATGTCCTTTTTACGTTTGTACAAAATGCGTGGGTCTATGACTACAAAATCATAATATATATATAAATAAATAGTATGATGCTGTTGATATTAACATGCTCACAGATGTTTTGTTTTGTTGTTTTTAGTGATTGTAAACCTGCTCAACACATGAATCCTGCTGACATTTACTTGTGTCTCCTCAAACTGTTTTCCTGAGAGCACTGTACCATCTTCAGATGTTAAAGAAGTTCACAAGTGAATCTCAAGTTATTTTTCTTGATAAATAAATCTATTCAAAATAAGCTACAAACATATTTTGTCCTTATATTCCTCCTTCATTCATTCCTTTGTTCCTCTCAGTCATCTGACTGAATAACTAATTATGCGGCTCATTATGCAGGTCTTTGTCTTCTCAGGTGTGAATCACAGCATTATTCATGATCATTCACGCCTTCTTCGCATACAGCTATTCTAAACAAAAAGTGTCTTCAAAAATTTAAATCAATATACTGTTTTGTGTAAACAAGTGAACGAGATGATTTTCACATCATTTGATAGAAAAAACTCTAGCCTAACACATCCAGTTCTCAAAGTCTTGTGAACAAATATTCTGTATGTGTTTCATGACTTTATTTCAGTGACTTCAAAAATTTTGTTTTTCACTAAGCACGCATAAACGTTGTTTTCTCAAAAACACCAACATGTACATTCATGTTGCTTCCATATTATTGTAGCCCAAATTGTGCTGATTACAATATAATCAGATTTGGGCCATTCATATGTTTTTAAGATACTGAAAAAAGCACAAATGTCAGGGCATGTCAAAACTTTTTCAGGGCCCAAAAACACCCTCAGTCCCCAGAGGGTTAAAGCAAAAAGAAAAGTCACTTACAAAATAAGTTTGAATAAATATAACAAAATCTGACCAAAATTTTTCTGTATAGGTGCATTGCCAAAACAAATGAATGAAGTCTTCTTCAGAGGAATGACAGAAGCAGCAGTTCACTTCAATATCTGACTTATATGAGGAAGTAAAAGTGTGCACAATCTCCTGTGAGGGCTAGGTTTAGGTGTAGGGTAGGGTTAGGGCGATAGAAAATACGGTTTGTACAGTATAAAAACCATTACGCCTATGGAATGTCCCCATAAAACATGTAAACCCAACATGTGTGTGTGTGTGTGTGTGTGTGTGTGTGTGTGTGTGTGTGTGTGTGTGTGTGTGTGTGTGTGTGTGTGTGTGTGTGTGTGTGTGTGTGTGTGTGTGTGTGTGTGTGTGTATGATGATGATATACTATCATTGATGGTTTTGTCCTAAAAACTCATAAGCTGGAAGCACCACGCCTCAGTCTTGCATTAGCAGAACGCACAATCTGATCAAATGCCTTGAGAATCAAAACATCAACATTATCATTTGTGTTAATCTCATCATGGTAGTTTTTCACTGGGAAGATGTGGCTCATTGACACACACACTTTGGTGCTGCACAACTCCATCTGGACAGGAACAGAATGCAAAATTGTTTGCAAAAATTTAGAAGCAACATGCATAGATGATCAAATGACCTACCTTCTCCTTGACCTTCTTGCTAGTGTAGATCTTCTTTAGATCACTTTTGACCAGTGAACATACTTCATCCACTTTAGTCATGACAATCACTTGTGGAATTACCAGAACAAGAAACAATGTCTAATTGATTTTAACCCAAATTTATTTATATATATATATATATATATAGATAGATAGATACACACACACACACACACACACACACACACACACACACACACACACACACACACACACATACTATAGAGCATCTGAATCAATTGTTGAAATGTACATCAAATATTTATAAGTTATCTTTAAAAATAAGATAAAAAGTTTTTACCATTATCACTGATTTTCTGGCGGATGATCCTCAACTTTTCGACAAGTATCTTATCATCTGTAAATTGTATTGTATTTGCATCTATGACGTAAACCATGCAGAATGCTTGATCAGACAGTGAAGGGGTTTCATTGTAATGTTCATTGCCCTTTTTGAGTGAATCATCTTTGCTGAACTATGTGAAATAAAGTCAAAATGCAGAAAATGTGAGAGATATTGCACATATTTCATTTAATTTAAAATCAAATGAATGTAGTGAATATATTACTTTATATCCCTCTTTCACATGGCCATATATGGCATTGACAATGTCATCTGGTTGACATTCAGATATTTTATCAGGTTCTAAGCCTGCTATGTCACAGATTTCAAAAGGCAAATCTGCATTTGCACTTCGGATGTGGTATACTGTCAGCTGTAAAAGAAAAAATAGCAACACAATGCATTTTTAAATATCACACAATGCTTACGATTTTGAACAAATGTCTAGTTTGGATGGTGATTAAATTCCTACAATCTTAGCAGCAAAGATGTATGTGCAATAAAAAAAATCAAATAATGCCTACTCTTTGTTTAGCTGATCCCAACCCATCAGCTAGTGCTTCATAAACTATTTCTCCTTGAAAGGCACTAATGACAGAGTTAATAAAGCTGGACTTCCCTGCTCCAATTTGTCCAGCCAGCAGGATTTTGATGTTTTTCACATCTGGATTACTCAGAGTAACATTTTCTAAACGTCTTTTCAGCACTTCCTTCTCTCTACAAAAAACAAGTGACAAAAGTATCTGTACACGTAATAAATAAAAAATAATGCATGAGACTATAGAAGAAACATTTGAATCTTTTTGTTTGAGGATAATTATTCAAAGGTTATTTATTTAGCTAATATTAAATATAATTTTGTCAATTTCCACAAGTTTTCCAAATGTTTTTTATAAAATCCCCATTTTTAAAAACATTTATAGTTTATGTTTTAAAGTTAATCATTTAAAACCAGATGTACTTCATTTTATAATTAAAAGAAAAAGCCTGCACACAATGACCTTTAATGTAAAAAACAAAACAAAACAAATTAAAAAAACAACAACATCGACATCAAAAGAGATTTATTCAGAGGTCAGATATATTCAAAACAAATATGTATGAAACAATGTATATTTTACATAGATAGGCCCAAATATAATTTTAGTTTGTATTTGGGCTTTCTACAGAAAAAAAGCACTTGTCCACATAACCTTTATACATGTAGCTTACCCCCAGTCAAATGTCCTCATGCTTTATCCAGTTCTGTAAAAAAAATGTACATATAGTGTGTAATCTACTTAAAAATGGGAGACAGAGGATGCTTGTAACACCAATAGTATAATTCATTAGAAATTACGATGGGATGCACTCAATATCCATGACCACCACCAACTTGTGGTCAACATAAGCTGACATTTGTTACAGTTGTGTAATGGACTAACATAACATGCGCTTGCTGTTTTGAGGTTAAGTAGCCATTACCCAGCATGTCCATGATGTGTACAAGACCGAATGGGTGCCCTATTTGTCACATTAGGTTTCAGAAGTGTGAATGCGAGCGTCCTTCTTGAGGTTGCTATGTGCCTTATACACACTTTTTGCCACTGAGCCTGACAGTAGAAGACACATGACGTCATGTGGTGTGGATTCGAGTGGAACAAATAGGATCCCTTTGGAACAGGGTGCGGTTCATGTAGCCAAAGCAACAGATAGGAACGGAAAACGGAAAGTATACCACAACAGCCAGCCACTTTTCTATATACCTGACAGTCTGCCGCAGTAGAGCGCTATTTTTTCCATCAACTACAGATTAGATTTGTGTATATTACATACTTTATATAGATAATTTCTGTGTGTAATTATCATTACAATAATGTATTTATTTGCTATTAACTTATTTGCTTATTTCTGTTTCAGAACTACGCCAATTCTTGCAATCTAATTTGGACATTGTATGCTCAAACTGATAAAGTTAAGTTAAATACTTGAAGTTCAGTCCTTGCCTGGTTACTGTATTCTGATAACACCTGGGAGTGATCCAAGCAGATTAAATCAGGTCATTCAAATACACTGTAAAAAAGTTTTCACCAGATTCAACTTAAAAACCTAAGTTCAGCAGGTGCCTTAAAATATTAAGTTAAATCAGCTTAAAACTACAAGTCATTTGAACTTATTACAATAAAAATGAGTTGATTTAACTTGTGAGTTGAAATGACATAAGTTAATTTAACTTAAAATTTTAAGGCAGCTGCTAAACTTAAGTTTTTAAGTAGAAACTGGTGAAAACTTTTTATACGTAGATTTTGAATATTGTAAGTTAATTTTGATAAACTGATACATTTTATGAATTTATATTAAATAGATCAAATTTAAATAGATTAAATAGATGGAACATTTATTTGAAAAGTAAATTATCATATCAGTTATCAGAGACAATCCCATTATTCTAAAGGTATGCAGTACTTACCATCATTTTGCGTTGATTCACCTTGCCCCATTTGCAAGCTTTTGTCTTTTTCTCCCTTATAAACTCAAAAGATAACACCACACATCAGAAAACCACAAAACCCTTTAAATTGAACAGAGTAATAAGAAGAATCACAGAACTATTATTAACTGTCTTGTGCTCCTTATGATGTGTAGGTGTGATGTGATGCCAGTTCTCAGAGGCTGTATTTCTACATGCAGGTCTAACTTTCATTTTCACTTTAAAGGGGTCCTATTATGCTTTTTCACTTTTTGAATTTTAGCTAGTGTGTGGTGTGAATGTTTGGGCATAAAAACATCTACAAAGTTACAAATCTCAAAGTCCACTCCAAAGGGAGTTTATGTTTAGTTTTTAAAAAATCCCTTTTCAAGAACTACAAAGAACGGCTCCTTTGGACTACAGCATTTGTTTTCGGATGCTATGATGTCACAATGCAGTCCATTAGAATATCATTCAAATAAATCCTGCCTACAGAAATTCGAATCGTTGGCGGGTGGGGAGCGATGTAGCGTGGACAGATGCTTGTGGGATGTTTCAGCGAGCCGCAGGGCGGCTTGTATAAACGCGAGCATTGACTAAAGTGTCCGTGAACTGCTCCAGTAGCTGCGCTGGAGCCGCGCCGTTGACATGTGCAGTATAGAGGGTCCAAACACATGCGGAGCCGTGGCTGAAACACATGCGGAGAGTGACAATCATTGGTGGCCACATAGGAGCCGCACCGTAGACGTGTGCAGTGTGTGGTAAGAGATGGGGAGAAAGCTATTGTAATAATGTACACTGTAAAAAAAAAAAAAAAAAAAAAAAAAAGAAAGAAAAAAAGTAAAATACTGACAGCTAGATTTGCCAGCATAAAGCTGTAACATGGAACAACAATTTATTACTGTAAAACATTTTACAGTACTGTGCTGTAGAAAATATAAGATACAGTATAACACTGTGTTTGTTTTCCATTATACTGTTTTGGTATTATTAATGTAATCTCAAACTTTAGACTTTTATTAAAGCCAATAGTTCTGAGTGGTCTCAAGCAACAGCTTCGCCCATGTGACTAAACTTAAAAAATACTGTTGTTTATCAAGAAGTAGCTTGCAATTAATAAATCGTTCCTCAAATGTATCCTTATCACAGTATACCACTGTATTCAAGCAAAACGGTGCTTTACTGTAGGAAAATTCTTTCATTTTTACAGCAATTTTTTACAGCGTAAAGTTTTTTGAACCACCAATCATAAGAGCATGTTCTACTGCACCCCTAAAACAAAATAAAGACTTTGTAAGGGGCATAATAGGACCTCTTTAAATAAATAATATTGTAAAGTAAAGGACAACTTATGAGATCTCCAATTGTTTCAGAGGTCATCTGTCATGATTATAATGGGTGGAGGTCAACTAAAACTACTTTTTGGAGGAGACCTGGAATATATGTTATGGAGTTACACTCCTTTGCAGATCTATTAGATTCACTATTCCATGTATTTTTTACAATGTGTTTGTGTTTTGTGATGCCAGCTCTCATCTGAGGCTATTTAACTCCATTGCTTGTCTTGTGCTGCTTTGAAATAATGCAATTTTGGGGTCCGAAAGAGCCTATCCACAGCGCTATTGGCATATCACATTATTGGTTCCTCCCAAGAAATCAGACATATCTTTACAATTTAATTTACTACACTTGTGCTCACTGACTCAACTGTGTATATAAATCACGGCTACAAGCAGACGCTCATTTTATTATTTTATTTTCATAAATCATTACTAAATATTCACAAAAATTTTAACTCCACATGAGCATGTAAAGTAAAATGGTAAAAATATAATGACACGTAAGTGTCTGACCATATATTAAGCCACAAAATCAAGCATTTAAGATCCTGTCATTTAGATAACATATTTGGTCACTAGGCATGTCATTAAAATGAAAACCACAGAATGTATCTTACAACTGTAAACAAGCTGGAAAAAAATGAAAACATAACAGACTGAATTATATTAAATTATGAAATGTAATGTTGTATGTAATATTACTTATTCTTTTGATTTACCATTTATTTAATGTAATTATTATGATTTATGCATACATTTTACATCCATGAATTTAACACGCATCTTGCATCAGTAAACCATAAGCAATATGTCAAAGAACCAACAATAAACAAAACCAAATTAAGATGATTTGATACTGTAGGATTTATTCAGTAATTACATCATGGCCATATTTAGGTAGTAGTTTAATAGTTTTAATGATGTTAAATGAGCAAAAAAAAAGTTTGTATTTTGTTAGCGCAGAAACTTACTGCACGTTTAATTTTCTTAATTTTACATAACTTTTCTTTTTTTTCAGAATCTTTCAATTAATTTCCATGTTTAAATAGATTTTGGATTTCTGAATGACATTTATAGAAAGACCTGCTCCAAATGCAAAAAGTACAGTTATCAAGTAAAATTACTTAAGTACTTCACATCTCTGGTACAGAATTATTATAAGGGCTACAGAACAAAGTAGCAGGCTATAGACTAATAAGTAATAGATTAACAGGTTCCCTCTGATAATAAGACAAAGCTGATGCAAAACCAAAAATCAATACAAATGTAAAGTAAAAAAAAAAAGCATTAATATAAAGAACGTGAATACATGAATAAATGCTTGATAAAAACATATATATGAATGAACATAAATGCATGAATAAAATACTAAGGAATGTAAAATGACTGAATGCAATAAGAGCTTGGAATATAAGCACAATAAGACTCCTTTATCTTTATGAGAATGACTTGCATGCACATGTTCAAGCAAGCTTCTGAAATGTGTTTAAAACAAACACACTGGGGAAATAACAGTATTAACATACTCTAATTTGTTTTTATTGCACATCCATTCCTTGGATTATCTCCAATCTATCATTGGCGAGGTGCACAATCTGATCCAGTGCCTTTAGTATCAGAACATCAATGTCATCTTTTGTGTCAATCTCATAACTGTAGTTCTTCACTGGGAAGACGTGGTTCAGTGGCACACCCACTTTAGCACTGCACAACTCCATCTGGATAGGAATAGAATGCAAATAAAAAAATGAATGCCCAAATATTCAACAAAATCTCATGTATTTTAGTATGTACTTTACATAAACTTACACAAACACTGAGTATGTTTTAATATAATTTAAGATTTAAAAAAGGAATGAGTAACAATACCACTATGATCTACCTTGTCTTTGATCTTCTTGCTACTGTAGATCTTCCTTAGATCATTTTTGACCAGAGGACATGCTTCATCCACTTTAGTCATGACAATCACTTGAGGAATACCTACAGCAAATTCAAAGTGGGCTATATGAACTGCAATCTTTCATCTCATAAAATAGACAAAAACTCTTTTTCTTTTGACTTAAAGGATTAGTTCACTTTCATAACAACAATGCACAGATAATGTACTCACCCCCTTGTCATCCAAGATGTTCATGTCTTTCTTTCCTCAGTCGTAAAGAAATAGTGTTTTTTTTGAGGAAAACATTTCAGGATTTCTCTCTTTATAATGGATATGGAGGGCGGCCCAAAGTTTAAACTTCCGAAATGCAGTTTAAATGCAGCTTCAAAAGGCTCTAAACTATTCCAGTCGAGGAGGAAGGGTCTTATCTAGCGGAACGATCAGTTATTTTCAAATTGACAATTTATATACTTTTTAACCTCAAATGCTCGTCTTGTCTCCTCTCTGCGTAGCGCATGCTAATGCCGCGTTCCAGGCAACTCGTTACTCGTGTTTTTCCAACCTTCTACCCGTGAAAGTGCACCGGAACGGCAGTCAAACTCGTGACTTCCCACTCGTGAACTCGTACTAGATCGATGTACTCCCAGTTCCGAGTTCCGACGTGACATAGCCCGCGAAACCACTATGTCAGCACCTACGGGTGCGGTGTTTATGCAAGTGCTACACAGTGAAAAAATAGCCTTTAGGACAATATAACATTGCAAACAAATGAATAATAATGTAAAAATAATACATGCGCTCAGGCAGTTTGGGGTGACTTGCCTGGAACGCTACAAAGTTGTGAGTCGTGATTTGAAGTCGTGATTTACGAGCTAAAAAACCTGCCTGGAGCACAGCATAAGTCTGTGTGATTCGGGTAATACAGTTAGGGTATGTCTAAAAACTCCCATCTCGTTTTCTTCCCTAATTTTAAAATCGCCATAGATCGCCGACATAGTGTTTACAAAGTGAACATACAAAGAAACTCAAACTCCCTTTACAAAAAAGGGTAAAAACAGCATTATAGGACGATTTTGACATTGAAGACATAAACGAGATGGGAGTTTTTAGACATACCCTAACTGCATTGACCCGGATTCTACTGACTATACATTCTCTGCGCAGAGACGAGACAAGACGAACATTTGAGGTTAAAATGTATATAAATATTCAATTTGTTTCGAAAATAACCGATCGTTTGCTAGATAAGACCCTTCCTCCTCGGCTGGGATCATTTAGAGCCTTTTGAAGCTGCATTAAAAGTGCATTTAAAATGCATTTTGGAAGTTCAAACTTCGGGGCGCCATCCATATCCAATTATAAAGAGAGAAATCCTGAAATGTTTTCCTCAAAAAACACTACTTCTTTACGACTGAGGAAAGAAAGATATGAACATCTTGGATGACAAGGGGGTGAGTACATTATCTGTACATTGTTGTTATGAAAGTGAACTAATCCTTTAAGGCAGTGGGCGACCACCCAGAACACCTTAGAAAATGCCACAACATACTAGGGCAACTTTTTAAACATATTTATTTGTCAACAACTCAAATCTAAATTGTTTTGGACTTGACTTTGGAATAAAAATGTCATTGCACATGCATATTTCAGATATTTTGTGGTAGATTTATGATATGTCGAGGAGTCGCACACACTAATTTACTATTTTTATTTATTGTATAATTTATTGTAAAGTAATAATAATAATTTTTAAAACATTTTAGTTATTATAGTACTATATCATTATTTAAAAAAATCCTTCAGGTTTACCCTTTTCACTGATTCTCTGACGAACTGTTTGCAACTTTTCAATGAGACGGTCATCTGTGAGTTGGACTTTATCAGCATCTAATATGTAAACCAAGCAGAGCGCCATTTCAGAGAGGTTGGGGTCTCTGTTGAAATCAGGACTCTCAATAGTAAGTGGGCTCTGTGGGTCAACCTGTAGGAAAGAAAGTCATAATATGTCAAATGTAAGACTTTGCACAAATGAAATGGTATTACGATTATTATGATACATTTTTCTCCAAAAAAATTAAAAGGGGTATTATACTGTTATATTATATTATGTAATATTATATTATATTATATCATATTATTATACCTTATACTGTTCTTTCACATGGCCAAATACAGCACTGACAATGTCTTCTGTTGAAGATCCACACAATTTTTCAGGTTCCATGCCCATTATGTCACGAAAGACAAAAGGCAATAAACTGCCTTTGCTCCCATTTCTGATATGGTGTGTTATGTACTACAAAACAACCCCAAAAGGACAAATCCATATTAAATATTTATCAACAGTTTCCAAATCATCATGCAATTAACCAATTTGCTCATAAATAATCATAAATCCACTATTAGGTGACCATTATACCTGTTTTGTAAAACTATGACTAGAACCTGAACATGAATCAGCTAATGCTGAGGAGGTGATCCGCCCTTGGAAGACATTTTGGACAGAGTTAATAAAGCTGGACTTTCCTGCTCCAATTTGTCCCGCTACCAGGATCCCAATATATTTCATGTTTGGATCATTTAAAGTGAAATCTGTCAGCCTCTTTTTCAGCTCTTCTTTCTGTCTGTATCAAGACATAACACAAATTACAAGTAAGGATCAAGTCAGAAGAGCTTTGTTAGTGTGTTTTGTTAAAAAAAACAGATTGATACAAAAGCATATGTTTATGGCAGCTTTCAGAGCCCGGTAAACTTGGCAAAAGTGGCAAGAGGATCTTCTAAGTCTTTAGCTTAATGGGCTGAGCTGTGCATCTGCAGTTGTTGCTGTTGAATGCATTGTAACACGCTAAGACTTTTAATGTTGAAGTTTGGCATCACAAATATTGCCTGCAATAATATGGCTATGCTGGTGCAGGAAGTTTTTAACCCAAAACATCACGTGATTTATGTGAAAGTCTTCAGCCAGTGTCAAATCACAAGAGGCTGAAAGATACCACACTACTTTGGTCTGCATGCAAACATTTGCCTCTTCCTTCCTGACAATATTTTGTTGTAGCTGTAACCCTAATTTAACAGAATTACTACATCAAGTGTATCATAATAATCAAAATGACTATACATGATTGTAGCAATTTGTAAGGGAACAAATCATTATAGATGATATAACAATTTAAATAAAAGAAACCCATTATATTTTTTAGCTTTATATTAATTGGCTTAATTTTTGTCCTTTCTGAATGGATCAGTTTTTGTGTACAACGTATAAAAACTGAACATAATAATGAAGAAAAAAAAAGGATCTTGGTCTACTTATAAATATAACACCTTATGCAATAAACTTACGCCCAGTTAAAGTCCCTCCATGGTTTTTCCAGTTCTAGAAAATAAATAAATGAATAAAAATACAGATCATATAAACTATTCAATTAAATAAAAATGTAAAAAATAACATTAAATATGTTAATGTAAATGCTCTACTTACCAGCTGGGTTTTGAACCTCATTTGATTTTGCCTGTCCCATCTTGTATAGTAACACAGAAGCCAAAAGAAGATGCTTTGTTACGATTCTTGATTATATACCTAGTTCATTTTCACTTTCAATTTTGCAAGCAATGTTTGTGACATGTTCCACATGCATGTCTAACAAAAGACCACATACATTTTCTATAATAAATAAAAATATAATATAATAATAAAAATAGGAAATACCTATGCAGTGTTAACATACATTTTAATAACATTTAAAAAGAAGTTTTTACACTGTTAGTCAAATCAAATGTTGATATCTAACAGGATGTAGCTTTAGGGCTTGCCTGCTAAACCACAGAAGCTAGATGCATCAGAACAGCTGCAACTAAGAAAGAAGTCTGACAAGATCCACTTGCTCTATCTCTGCAAGTTCACTGGGCACTTGCAATTAATTAAAAAACAACTAAACATTTGTAAGTACGCCACACGTACTGTAACAAAGAATTTGCTTTCCAACTTGATCATTACCTGTAATTTGTGTTGTGTTGCATGTTTAGATAGACTTTATAAGGAGTTTCTTATTTCCAATGTTGACTTTGGCTTGCTCAGTGAGGGTCTGTAATGCACTGTTCACTGTAAAGCTGTTTTGGAAGATGTATTTTGAAAAGCATTATATAAATGTGTAAGAACACTTACACAATACAGCAGACAGCCTGAGAAACACTATAATCAAATTTACAGCAGATATACAGTGCCGATAGAAAATCATTATATCCCTTTGAAATAGTTACAGCCTGAAATCAAACACCATTCCAAATAACTTTTCCAGCTTTATATACAATTTTGGTCTTACAACATTGAACCAATGAAAGACAAAACACAACAGTTCTGCAAATTAATAAAGAACAAACAAAAAGTCATCAGCCCCTTGATTTAATACTTCATAGAGCCACCTTTTGCTTTAATTTCAGCCGTCAGTCTTGTTTGATATGTATGTACTAGCTTTGCACACCTTGATTGGGATATCAGTCAAATTCTGTGGTGAGAGGCAATGGACTGCTCTCTTCAAATCCATCCACAGATTTTCGATTAGATTTAAGTCAGGGCTTTGACTTGGCTACTCAAGGACATTCACCTTCTTATCCTTAAGCCATTTTGTTGTTGTTTTGGCAATATGTTTAGGGTCATTGTCATGTTGGAAGGTAAATAACCTGGCCATCTTCAGCTGCCAAGCAGAGGGACGCAGGTTTTCCTCAAGAATTTGGATGTTCTTGTCAGCATGCATTTTCCCTTCAATCCTGACCAAGCGCCCAATCCCAGCTCAAGAGAAACACCCCCACAACATAATGCTGCCATCACCATGCTTCACAGTAGGTATGGTGTGTTTTGGGTGGTGTGCTGTGTTTGCTTTTCGCCAAACATAGCGCTTGGAGTTTAGTCAAAAAAGGTCAATTTTGGTCTCATCAGACCATAGCACTATTTGCCAGAAGGTATTAGACTCTTCCAAATGTGTTTTTGCATAGCACAAACAAGAAAGGCTTCTTTCATCCCACCCTGCCATACAGGTCAGCTTTGTGTAAAGCTTGTCTCATGCACAGGCTGACCAGATCTAGCCAATGTGCTGGTGGTGCCATATGCTTTCCACTTCCTAATGATGCTTTGAACAGTACTTCGAGGGATAACTAAAGCCTTTGAAATGCTTTTGTAGCCTTTTTAAAAACGTTATATTTTGTTCATTAAAATGCAAATCTATTTATTACTTTTTTTGAAATGCGTTTTCCTGGATTTTTTGTTGTCATTCTGTCTCTCACAATTATAAATTGATAATGTCTTTGTCAGTGGGCAAACGTATGAAATCAGCAGGGCCAGGGGATCAAATATTTTTTTTCCCACACTAGAAATATTGTCCCCTATTTGAACTAAGCCTCCAGTAAACTCAAAGGACACTGACCCCTTTTTTAAATAGGTCATTACATAAGAGTTTTTATTTCAAAATTCCAATCTGCTATAAACCTTGTTTGAACTTGAACTTTTTCTGAGGAACTTGCTATATCAACAAGTCTAATGCAGAAGAGCACATGAACTACAAAAATTTGAAACAGAACAAATACTAATATCATAAATGCATAACGCTATGCTTAATATTCTAAGCATGTTGAATATCACTGATATTGGTACACTCTTCAGTTTCAAATTTTGGATATTGCATGCCTGCATGGTTAATTTTGTGCAAATGTGTGTCACTTTTTTTATATTTTACTAAAGGTTATAAAATGCCAGAGTTGTGTAGGTGTGTGAGTACATAGTTCTGATAGTTAGCTAAGTGAGTTAAAAATTAGTTAAAAGTGAAAGTAAAAACTTTTATATCAAAGTTCACATTATAAGAATCACATGATCTTCAACATTGGTCTTCAGAGCTGCGGTAAGTGGGAAACAGGCCACTTTGTCATTGGCTATAATTTCAAGTATATTGCTTTTTTGAAACATCATAATTTAGGAGAAAAACAACATTTTGACTAAAATGGGCTCATCAGAATCAAAACCTCAACCTGATTTAAAATCTATGCTTAAAAGAAAACCCAAACCAGGTGAGAGGATCTTTTAATTTCAGAATTTATGTTAATATAAGCTGTATTAATATTTCTGGAGACCATACACAAAAGCTTAATTGTATATCTTATATCTGTTATTATTCATAGAACTGTCAGCCCCATGGAGGAAATTCGATTGGAGGTAAGTTTTTATATTTTGCCCTAGAATATGTAGACCATGATGTTGATGATTTTTTTTATTAACTGTGTTTGTCTGTACGTCTTATTTTCATGCGTAGTTTATTTATTTAGTGACACTTTTTAATAAGAGTACTTGAATAATCATGTACCAATATCTAAATTTGAATGAATAATCATGTACTAATAGCTAAATTAATACTTCATAAACATAAACTAACAACATAGCGAAGGCCAGAATTAATCATGAATCAATGAAGAGGGTACTTTTTATTTTAGGGTACTTAATTTTTCAAAATCCTTTATTCCTATATTAATAATGTGTGTAATTAAAAGATAGGGTGATTTGACACAGCGGTAAACATGCATCTGTCCCAACATTTTTGGAGTGTGTTGTAGTCATCATAATCAAAATTTGTTTATATTTACAATAGAAAATTAAGTTGGCCAGTAAAAACATTGGATATTTTTTCTTTGTACTTTAGTCAGTTAAATTAAGTTTAGAGAGAATGGACAAAATGTCAAAATGGCAACTTAATATGTTATACAGATGATCCATGCATATATATACAATTCTGAAATGTGTGTACACTGCACAGTATACTGTACACATACACATATATACTAGAAATATGTGTGGTGTGGAAATATGTTATTTCAGACATATAATGTTTTAAAGAAGTCCCTTCTGCTCACCAAGCCTGCATTTATTTAATCCAAAGTACAGCAAGGATGCTTTAGATTGATCAAAAGTGATGATAAATACATTTATAATGTTACAAAACAGCCATTTTCCAGATAAATGCTGTACTTCTGAGTTTTCTATTCATCAAACAAACCTGAAAAAAAAATCTACTCAGCTGTTTTCAACATAATGATATAATAATACATGCTTTTTCAGCAGCAAATCAGAGTATTAGAATGATTTCTGAAGGATCATGTGACTGGAGTATTGATGTTTAAAATTCAACTTTGAAATCACAAGGATAAATTACATTTTTAAATATTTTCAAATAGAAAGCAGTTATTTTAAATACTAAAAATATTTCAGATTTGTACTGTTTTTGCTGTACTTTAGATCAAATAAATGCAGGCTTGGTGAGCAAAAGAGACTTCTTTAGAAAACATTAAACATCTTTAATTACAACAGTGTACAAGCTTTTGACTGGTAGTGTAGCCAATACAACGACACAAAATTTCTTTCATTGAAGTTCATAGTGCAGTGAAGTGTGTTTTATTTTGACAGTCAGAAAGAAGCCCTAAAAGAAAAGCTGGAAAGCTTTTCTCCGAGTCATCCAGATGTAACGGACATCAAGATCCTGGTAGCTGGACAAATTGGAGCAGGAAAGTCCAGCTTTATTAACTCTGTCAATAGCGCCATTCAAGGACGGATCTCCTCTAGAGCGCTGGTTAATTCATCAGCTGGTGACAGTCGTAGTTTCACACAAAAAGTAGGTATTTGTCACCTGTAGTTCTTTTAGAGTTATATCATATAAGGGTAAGGCCTTTCCCAGAAAAAACAGAATGTTTTGTTAGCATGGTAATGTAGGTTTATGTGAATACGTTCACACACATTTGTGCTTCTGTTTTTGGTCTTGATTTGTAGCTCACAGGATTCGCCATCAGAAATGGGAACAAAACTTTGCCCTTTGTCTTCAAAGACATCATGGGCTTACAACCTGAAGCACTGGCTGGGTCGCTACCAGAAGACATTATCAGTGCTGTGTTTGGACATGTCAATGATGGCTATAAAGTAACAAACCACTATGTTAATTGACCAAATAACAGATTTGTATGTGTGCAATATGTCTAACATTTAACATATTTTGCTCAATTTCCAATCTTAGTTCAACGAAGAGCAGGCACTCACTTTGAACGATCAACATCACACCTGTGACCCCAACCTGTCCGACCAGTCTTTTTGCCTGGTTTATGTCATAGCCGCAGATACAATCCAATTCACAGATGATCGACTTCTTGACAAGATGAAAATCATCCGCCAGAAAATCAGTGATAAGGGTAAAACTGACTCCTAAATGTTTAGTTTCATTAATGAGCCTATTGTATGTGGATCAGTTGTTATATAAAGGGCTGGGCAACTTCAGTCCTGGAGGCCTCTGCTGCAGAGTTTAGCTTCAACCCTAATCAAATGCACCTGAACAAGCTAATCACAGGCATATGTGTTGGATTAGGGTTGAAGCTAAACTCTGCATGACCAAAGTTGCCCAGCCCTTTATGTATACATAATACTTATATATATTTTTGCTCAGTTTTTTGGGGGGAAACCACCTTTACATTGCTTCTTCATTTACTGTAGGGATTCCTCAAGTCCTTGTCATGACCAAAGTGGATGAAGCATGTCCTCTGGTCAAAAAAGATCTGAAGAAGACATACACTAGCAAGAAGATCAAGGAGAAGGTATATGGTTCATAAAAAAAAGTAAGGGGTGTGAGGTTTACCTGCACAGCACCTACTAGCTGGCCTCTGTTACACTAAGACATACATGTCACACTTGCTGTTGATCTGATTTTGTGTAATATAGCCTTGTGTAATGTTCTTACCTAAGTTTTTGCTTGTGTCCAGATGGAGTTGTGCAGTGCTACAACTGGTGTGCCCTTAACAAACATCTTCCCAGTGAAGAACTACCATGATGAGATCGAAACAAATGATGACATTGATGTTCTGATACTAAAGGCACTTGAACAGATTATTCAGATTGCTGATGACAGATTGGAGGATAGAGAAATCTACTAACAAATATATAAATATATACACACACACACACACACACACACACACACTGGTTTACATGTTTTATGGGGACATTCCATAGGTGTAATGGTTTTTATACTGTAGAAACCGTACTTTCTATGGCCCTACACCTACCCTACACCTAAACCTAGCCCTCACAGGAGATTGTGCACACTTTTACTTCCTCAAAAAAACTCATTGTGCATGATTTATAAACCTGTTTCCTCATGGGGACCTGAGAAATGTCCCCACAAGGTCAAAATTTACTGGTATTCCTATCCTTGTGGGGACATTTGGTCCCCACAACGTGATGAATACCAGGTACACACACACACACACACACACACACACACACACACACACAAACACATTACATTATACATTTTAGGTAATTTAATCAGACTTCTTTTGATTACTTTTAGATTACTTTTGACCTAAATCTATTACATTGATTTAAATAGAGTAATCCTGTACCATAGTGATATAAAAAAATGCACTATAAAAAAGGACTTAGAATTTAGCTGTGGTTAGCTTAGTCTTCAGCTTTGACAAAACCTGTCTATGGGGTGTGTTTTATTGTTGTCTTGTCATAAGACTGCGAAATGATATGCACACATTGATACCTAGTATGTCAAAAATAGCTTTATCTTGTTACATTCAATGATGAATCTCTTGATCTTGACAAGATCACCTGTAAAAGAAATTGTAATAAAGGTGAAATTGATCTCTGAATGTTTATGTTATGTTTATTTTCATTCATGAGCTCACACACTGAATAAACCCAAATTAATTAAGTACACTAAACATAAACATTACCATTTTTTCAGTATTATGGGAGACTGTGGGGCAATTGTAACACACTCAATCCCTCCAAACAGAAACAAGCTTGAGTGATGACACTTAATCTGCACATGCTCAGTAGAATTTTCTGAAAATACTGATTTTAAGGGATGAAAGTTACTTTTTGGAAGTAGAGTATTTTCTTCTGCTGTCTAAATATTAGATGACTACTAATTAATAACTGCGCTGATGATGGCGAATGATTAACAGATCTTGAGAATCACTGACGAGCTCAACTTGTGCGGTAAGAAGCACTCCCTCTGCATTGTAACTTTACACAGAGCACATGCATCACAGTATGAGCATCATGAGACTAAAATGTCGGCGATTCAAAACGGCAGATTCAACAAAATAAATGCATATTAAAAGCGGCTAGAGCTCCTAATTAAATATATATTTTTATCCATGTGTGAGCTATTGAGCTCTGTGAAACAGCCAATCAGAGCAGAGCTCATTAATATTCATGAAGCTTCCAAAAAACAGAGCATTTCATTCTAGGGGCAAATCCTAGGGTTGTAAATGGACCTGTAAAACCATTTCTGGAGATTTTTTGCCCTTTCCTATGCCATATACCTTCTGTAGGAGCATTAAACTTGTTGTTATTTTTCTTATTGGTTAATCACTGTCACGAGGGTCCTCAGGGAACAGGGGTTACATACGTAACCTAGACGTTTTCTATATTTTATGTGGCGGTTCATTTGTTTGTAGGATTGGCGAGTAGTGGGGCCAACTTTCTGTTGACCGTATTGCTTATTGTTTTGGTATTTTTTTGTATCTGTTTGTCTTCGTGTGTTTCATTTAAAATAAATCAATGCAAGCAAAACTTAGCAAAGATACTCTTTAATACGGACAGCAAACGAGTCACGGAGGATCCCACTATCTTGCCTGTATGTGGCGATTGGACGCCGCTTCACCTTCTATGTAGATATCAGAGAACAATTTTAAATATTCTCTCAATGCATTCTATGGCACCTTTAACAAAAGGTTCTTTGTGGCAAATAAGGTTCTTCACATTATAAAAAAGGTAAGCTAGAAGTGGTTCTTTAAAGAATCTTTGACTGAATAGTTCTTTGTGGAACCAAAAATGGTTCTTCTATGGCATCACTTGAAGAACCTTTTGAAGCACCTTTATTTTTAAGAGTGTATTGGCATGGGCATTAAACAACGTTGGCTAACATTAAAAACATAGACTGAAATATAGTAAATTTATGAAACATGCATGAAATGTTGTAATGTTGTTTGTAATATTACTTATTCATTTGATTTATTAGTATAAATTAAGGTTTATAGCTTATGTAATTATATGTATCTATGCATTCATTTAATTATTTTACATTCACAAATTTAGCAGGCGCCTTTTTTCAAAGCATCTTTACAATAAGGTAAATAAGTTACAGCAAACATGAAATGCAAAGAAGAGAATCGATTGCAACATAACTTTTATAAAAGTTGTTGAATTACATTTCTCTCAGTCTGAATTGCTTCACACATCCTAATTCGTATGTATTGGGGACAGGATAAATACATGTATTATTGAGACAGACAAACAATTTTAAATACTAAATACTTTAATGCTGTTAAAGGGATGGTTCGGAGTAGAATTGACTTCATTGACTAGTCTCAAAAACTACAAGTCGACGTCACTTCCCTGGTTTGAAAAAAGCACGTAAAAGTCCTCCTACTACATCTGTGTGCATGTCAACTTGTAGGAGGACTTTTACGTGCTTTTTTCAAACCAGGGAAGTGACGTCAACGTGTCGCCATTTGTAGTTTTTGAGACTAGTAGGGATCGGCTAAAACGTGTTTTTAAAACACTCATGGTGGACTTACAAATGTTCCGATGCAGCGTTTTGTGAGTACATAACCTATTTACACTGCTGTACAAGTTTGGTAAGATTACTTGCACATTTAGTGGTGCAATTTACGAGATACATCACATGTACCATTCACTCCTGTAACAAGCTATTCGAAAAACTCTAATATCTCCATAAATGTTTGACTAAGGTAAAAAAAAAACTTCGGATGGGGTACTTACATGGGCTTCGGAGTGCATAGCAATGAAGTCAATTCTACTCCGAACCATCCCTTTAAATGTGCCCAAAAATGCTTATATTTTATTATTAACCTGAAGTGTGTGTCACAATCAGGCGGGTTGAGGAGTGGAGATGGAGGAGAACCGGAGTAAATGAAATATAAAGCTTATTAAATGAAACACTGAAATTACAAACAAATAAACAAAAACCAGGAACATCAAACGAGAACATGTAACGTTATCGACGGACCACAGGGAGTGAAGAGACACAGACTTAAATACACTGAAGACAGGGCGTGGTTACAAACAAGCTAACAAGGCTAACGAGGGGGAAGTACAAATAAGGGCAAGACTAAACCAACTGAACATGAACCAAAAGGGGGAGACAAGAACTAAACCATTATCATAGGAAACAATGAGGGAAAAACACTAGGAAAACAGAACAGGACAAAATACTGACATTACACCCCCCTCCCCAAAAGGCGCGTCTCGCGCCGTCTAACATCCATAGGGGAGGGAGGGTGGGCGCCCTGGAGACTGCTAGACAGGGATACAGGGAACACAGGATACAGGGGCGGTCTCCAGAGCAGACGGTCCAAGAGGCCATGGCGGGTCTGGGGGATCTGGAAGCCATGGCCGGGTAAACAGTCCGGGAGGCCATGGCGGATCTGGGGGCTCAGGAAGCCATGGCCGAGTAAACAGTCCAGGAGGCCATCGCGGATCTGGGGCTCAGGAACCTAGGGCATAGTCCACCCAGGAGAGCTTGGAAGGGCATGCTGAAGAAAGTGCCGGCTCTGAAGGGCGCGCTGAAGGTGACACCGGCTCTGGAGGGCGCGCAGGAGAGAGCTCCGGCTCTGGAGGGCGTGCAGGAGAGAGCTCCGGCTCTGGAGGGCGCGCTGACTCTGGAAGGCGAGCAGGAGGGCGTGCTGGAGGCGTCGGCTCTGGACGGCGCTCTTGAGGAGCAGGCTCTGGACGGTGCTCGGGGCGAGCTGGCTCTGGAGGGCTGGATTGATCGCGGAGAGGAAGCCTGAGGTACTGGGCTGAGGACCATCGTGGAGCTTAGGATGACTTGGGGACACATGGGGGACAAGGGAGTGAGGTCGCTAGAGTGATATGTGGAGGGTTTTGGTTCTTGGTGAGATGGGGTGACTGCATGCCTCCAGATGGGAGGAGGATTACCATCCTCCACCTCAACTTGGAAATTGGAACCACATAAATCGAGAACAAAGTTGACAAAATCTGCTACGGGATGGTAGCAATCATTAGGAGTTATCTTTTGAAACAAAAAATCATCTTTGAGTCCCGTCTGGAAGCATGCGTTTATCATTTTGTCACTCCATCTCACCAGATGGTAAACACTCAAAAACTCCTCCACATATTCTTCCAGCGAACGCTCACCTTGTTGAAGGTTAAGAAGGAGGTCCTTAGCCCAGGTCATTTTCTGTTATGGTCCGTCGTTCTGTCACAATCAGGCGGGTTGAGGAGTGGAGATGGAGGAGGAGAACCGGAGTAAATGAAGACAAGGACAAGGACTAAACCATTATCATAGGAAACAATGGGGGGAAAACACTAGGAAAACAGAACAAGACAGGACAAAATACTGACAGTGTGCTGAAGTGTGCAAAAATACATCTAAATTTTTTCTTGACTTTACACAACTCCATTTACAAAAATGTCCATGTTTTGGATTTCTGAATGACATTCAAAAGAAAGCAATTATTTTTTATATATGGTCAGTAGCTTTCACTATCCTCTAATCTATCATTGGCAATCTGAACAATCTGTTCAAGTGCCTTTAAAATCAGAACATCAGTGTCATCATCTGTGTCAATCTCATCATGGTAGTTCTTGACTGGGAAGATGTGGCTCATTGGCACACCTATTTTGGCGCTGCACAACTCCATCTGGACAGAAACAGAATGTTAGGTCAGAAAATTGGACATGGCTATTAGACAAAACTAGATCAACATGTGCAATATGTAAAAGTATATGTCTTTGTATTATATCACATACCTTCTCTTTGATCTTCTTGCTTTTGTAGATCTTCCTGAGATCATTTTTGACCAGAGGACATGCTTCATCCACTTTAGTCGTGACAATCACTTGAGGAATCCCTACAGCAAATTAAGAGACAATATGGATATTATAAAATTGAGAAAAACTTTAGCAATGTTTGTTAAAAGGCATGTACTGTATGTGTCCATATAACTAAACCACATTTTCTGGATCGTCATATACTGTAAACAGTCAAGCAGAAAAGTGGAGATCTTACCCTTATCACTGATTCTCTGGCGGATGATCTTCATCTTATCAATAAGTCGATCATCTGTATACAGGACTGTATCTGCGGCTATGACATAAACCAGGCAGAAAGCCTGGTCTGAGAGTTCAGGGTCACAGGTGTAATGTTGATCCTCATAAGTGAGTGCCTGCTCCTTGTTAAACTACAATTAGAAATTCAGCAAAATATGTTAAACATCAGATATATTGCACACATACAAAACTGATATTTGCTCAAGTAATGTTGTGGTTTATTACTTTATAGCCATCCTTTACGTGGCCAAACACAACATTGATGATGTCTTCTGTTTGTGACCCAGCCAATGCTTCAGATTCCAAGCCCATGACGTCTTTGAAGATAAAGGGCAAGGTTTTTTTTCCCCCACTTCTAATGGTGAATCCTTTGAGCTACAACTCAAGAGCAAAACTGTGAACAATTTCAAACAAATCCTCATTTGATTAGTCAAAATGCTTACAACACTCAAGTGTGGGTCAACTGGTCATTTCTGGATCTTTAAAAACAAGAACCTACATTTTTAGTGAAACTATGATCAAAACCAGCTTTTTAAACTGCTCTCTAGAGGAGATCCGTCCTTGAAAGGCACTGTCGAGTTAATAAAGCTGGACTTTCCTGCTCCAATTTGTCCAGCTACCAGGATCTTGATGTCCTTTACATCTGGATAACTTGGAGAGAAGTTTTCCAGCTCTTCTTTTAAGTCTTTTTTTCTTTCTATTAAAACAAAACACATATGCTTTGTTATATGTGGCACAATTGCCTTGCTGCAGTTACCAAATAGCAGGGCCGCTAAGGCTAGACATTTTAACATAAACGTCAAGGTACTTGTCTAGATTTCTCTGCTTACTTGGGTTTATTATAAGCAGCCACTCAAATAACTAATGAAATATAAAAAATATTTTTTTTAATAACAAATTAAGGTTATATATAAAATACATATTTCATAAAAAGACTTCAACGTCAACCACATCACATGACTTTCTGTAAAGCCCACATTCAGAAAAGGCTCTCACCTCAAAAAGCTTGAGCCGCCACGCTTGCTACGTGCCAGTGGAAACGCACCGTAACGCACCAATGTTCAGCAAAACGACTGAACAATCGAGCCGTAGCGTGTTTACCCACCACGCAAACCACGCAAATGTGTGGGGCCCCGCGAGAAAAACAGGAAAAACTGTACAAACACTGGAGAGCCAAGCACAGAGGCTTCCATCAAAGGTGCCATCTTGATGGTTGAATGGTAGAATGGTAGAGATAAAATTATACAGAAATAATTAAAACAAGGAAATTATAATATTAAAGAAATCTTGTAAAACAAATTGCCTTATAATTTTGTTTTCATTTCAAGGCTTTCCATTTGACATATTTTTGCTTGCCCAATGCTTTGTTTTTGTTTTTGTCAACGGATCCTCAAATTGTTTATTTTCCTTTTTTATCTGTATGATAAAGCACCAAAGTTATGTAAATTCAAAAGAGAGGCAATAACTATAAGGAGAAATGCTATGAATGTGCAGTGTTGGGAAGGTTACTTTGGAAATGTAATAGGTTACAGATTACAAGTTACTTGATTTAAAATGTAATAAGTAGTGCAACTTTTCAATTACTTTATAAAAGTAATGTAACTTATTACTTTTAATTACTTTTTGATTACTTTTCTAAATTTCGAATATTTTCAACTGTTATTCATTTTGAAACATTTAAAGTTAATCATTAACTTAACTTTTAAGTTAATCTTACAGTAGCACTCAGCATTGATTATTGTCAAAATCCTTCATCACTTGAATTAAGTAAGGGATAATATACATCTTTATTTTGCGGTAACAACTGGCTACATTATCAGCAACATTATCCCACTTATTACACAACTGCTTCATAGATTATTTAGATTAGTTTAGGTCAAAATTATTAGACACGAAACACTGATCTGAGTGAAATATTTGAACGCAAAGCTTCCATGAAGAAATCATTTGCTAGCAAATAGCAAGTTCAAATTAGACATTTTACGTATACAGTGCAGTCTTACCAGTTTTCTTACACAACATTTCACCACATAAATAATTAAGGAAGTAGTTCTAGTTTGTTAGTTATCTTATAATCCATTACAGTGTACAAAAAAAAAAAAAAAAAAAAATGGCAGCAGCTGCGTTTGTATAAAAAAAAATTGACAGAATTAAGAAATTGTCCACATAATATTGAATTAAGCTTTAATAATTTATTAGCAAACCAAACACAAAGCTTCCACCAAGAAAAATTATCAAGCATATAGCACTGACTTAAGTTGCCCTGAATGTCGTGATTGACCAATCAGAATCAAACATTCCAGAGTTCCGTGTAATAATTTAATTTAAAGCACAGCCACAGTCTTTTTATGCTTTTTATTGTGATAGGACAGTAGAGAGCTGACAGGAAAGAGCTGGGAGGAGAGAGGGGAGCGGGATTGGCAAAGGACCTTGAGACGGGAGTCAAACTAGGGTCATCGTGAGCGCAGTTACACTATCTGTCGTAACAAGATCATAACATAAATAACACTATAAGAAATAGTTTAATAGCTGTGATACTGGGTTTGAAATAAAATGTTTGCATAGTTATGACAGGAAACATGAGCATCTAACAATGCCTTGGAAAAAACAATCTTAAAAAATAAAGTTTATTTATAAACCCAAATAGGAAATAAATCAGTTATCAAATAAGCATGTGTCCTATTCTGTGTCCTAAACTCCTGAAACATTGGTGTCTCATTTTAGAGCAGTCAATGCAATTTATGAAAGAAGTCAATTAAACCTGTAAGTGGTGGTGATTGTGTGAAAAAATTCAGATGTAATCCCCTTTGTAATCGCTGGCATTTTTCAGAAGTAACTGTAATTTATTTACAATTACATTTATTTTGTAATTAAATTACGTAATTCTGTTATATGTAACTAGTTACTCCCCAACACTGTGAATGTGTTATTCTTATGTTCTTCTGTGTCAAATGTACAACAGCCAGAAGAATAGGACTGAGTACAGGCAGCCCAGAGATTTTGAGGGGCCTACAACATTCTTCCCTTATGGTTCCCTGGCATGTTAACCCCTTAGCATTCCTGTCAAACTTAACTCAATGCAAAACGTTTTCACTTTTTGTGATATATGGACCCCTTAGCATTCCTGTCAAACTTAACTCAATGCAAAATGTTTTCACTTTTTGTGATATATATGGACCCCTTAGTATTCCTGTCAAACTTAACTCAATGCAAAACGTTTTAACTTTTGTGGTATATGGACTTATATCCAAAATATAAATGTCATAAAAAAAAGGCATGACCAAATTCTCAGATGCCACTGTGGTTATATTCATAACAATTTATTTATATTAATTCCACATATTCGCAATGCTTTTTACATGGAAGAGGTCTTTGATGACTTTTTTCACCAGGGTCAGACAAACACATTAGCCATCTGAAGGTTTACACAAAATAACAACTGATTATTACACAGTTTTACACTGTAAAAGATTTTATATTCCAACATCTATTCCAATGACTTTGCAGGGTCATAATCAAGGACAACATTGTCATGATTGTCGGAAAATGTTCAGTTCTGTTGTATCCCAGATGGCTGGTTTTAAAGTATCACTTATAAAGCTAAATTAATAACATGGTGCATGGATAAAAAATATTGCTCTGTAGTCTTATACATCTTGAAATGACATACTGTAGTCTTATATTATCTAATTTTAGCCACTTGTATAGAATATGCAACTTCTCCTGTCAGCAAGTCTTTTTTGTTTGCATGACAAAACAGGAATAATTGCACTGTCCAAGAGATCAACACACACTCAGCCCTTACAAAAAAGTACTGTGGTGGTACTATGGTATCAGACGGTAATACAACAGTACTTGGTACTGAACCATGGTACTGTATGATTACCATATAAATGTACTGTATGGTACCATGTCCAAAAACATGGCACGTTTTTGTAAGAGAAGACAAACATACAGCCTCTTTCCCGAAACTATAAACATACACTTCCTAATTCTCTCACTCTCAAACTGACCTCCCCTCCAAACACACAAACAAACACACACACATAAACACTTATTAGAGCACATTAGGAATGAGCAGGTGTCTGTAGCATTCCATATTGATGCATTCCATACTCTAGACTATCAATGATAACTATAACCTATATGTCATATATACACTACTCTTTCCAGCATCTTATTCTGTATTCTGTCTATATCTATGTATTACACCTTGGGCAGGGTGGGATTTGTCAATGCAAGAACTACACTACACAGTCAAACATTCACACACACTGACAACAACAACAACAACAACGGCAACAACAATAATAACATACATAAAGATTACAATATACCTTTTTAAGTCCAAAGCTTTTCTTCATTATACTTCAAGGGAACAAAGAAATCTTGGACAAAACTGTCCAAAAAAGTCATAAATGGGGTTGTGCTCTTCATATATTTAGTCCAAACCAAACCAGCTCAAGACCACAAGGCGAAATTCAAAGTTCCCCTTTACATGTGGACAAGCTCTCAGCAGAGATGTGGAAAAGACCAATAGTGCTTTCTTAACATCCTAAAAGAGAATTTGACGTAGCTTTACTGCTCTTAGCACTGCCATCAAGAGAAATATTCAGTATTCAACTCTCACCCCACATGTAGTACACACTTATACACACACTCATACATATTAGTATTTCTCTGTTTACATGATATTTAGAAAGCTTGTCACATAGTCTCTCTTAAAATTGTGCTTATCTCTGGAAGCAGCATGACAGCAGGTCATATTTGCAGGTCAGTATACATACTTGCAGTACTTACTCTGTCCACTAGAGGGAAGGCTGGTGGAGAATGAAAGGGGTTTGAGAAAACTGTTAGTCCACATTTAGATCTTAGGCTTTTTCTCAGTTATGGTTGGACTTTTAAACACGTTGGAATGGAAGAGATTCATTTGCCCTATTGAGTTTCCAATCCTGCTGAGATGACATCCCGGAGGTCCTCATAGAGATACTTCAAAAAGTTTAAGTGTGTCACACTCCCTATGGAATCTGGTATACCTCCTGGTTTTTAATCTAACATGGCCTCTAACTGATCCGCAAGATCATCAAACATGCTGCCAATGTCATCGAGAATGTTGACTGTGCTCTTGTTGTCCACAATGGAGCTGAAGAGGAAACGAAAGAGAAACTTGAGTAAATAGAATGGAAGAGGTTTCATCAAGTAACATCATTTTCAGAAATAAGATGATTTGAAGAAAATGTTTTAGTGTCTAGAACAGGGATCTACAACCTTGTTCCTACAGAGCTATCATCCTTGGTTCAAGTGTGTTTGATTGGGGTTGGAGCTGATATCTGCAGAATAGTAGCTCTCCAGAAAGAGGGTTGGAGAATCCTGGCCTAGAAACACAGCTTTACATACCTATCATCCTTCTTAATCTTCTCTTCCACTACTTCCAGAGCAGCAGCCAGGGATGCACTGGTCTCCTCCAGTCTGAGTTGTACCATGTCCCCTGAAGCAGAGCCACCCATTTCGGCAACCTTCAATAACCCTTGGCTTTCCACCTCTGTCTTACCATCTCCATCTTGAGATTCACCCTCTACTTGTGTCTGTCTGGCTACACCTACCTTCCTCCTTCTCATGACCACTGGTCCTGCTCCCTCCCCTGTCTCTAAAATCAGGCCTTGTTCGTCTCGAAACATTGGATCCACCTGGATCAGACCTGTCCTTTCCATTCTAGCAATTCCAACCTCTTCTACTCTTTCATGCTTCCTACAGTCATCTTCCTCTCTTTGTTTCTCTACTTCTCTTAGCTTCTTAACATCCACTCCAGGCAGTTCCACTTCCAGAGGGCTTGGGATGTCCACTGAGAGACCAGCCATGGAAGACCTTGGGGGCTTCACTGGAGCTGATCCTGAACCTGGTGTAGAGGGTGTTTGTGGGGTTTGGGGAGTCTGTGGCGTCTGCGGGCTCTGAGCTGGAGACGTTGCTGCACGTGGGGAAAGCATGCTCCCATCCATTGGTTTTGGGGTGACTGGACTCAAAATCTGTGGTGGATGCTCCAGTTGCTCATATGGAGCTGGACTGAAGGAGGCACTGGATGGGCTGAGAACATCTGCCTGAGGAGAGCCAGGTGTTCCGATGCTATGGATTGGTTTGATTTTTACCGGTTTGGGTAGTGTAGGAGGCGGACTTGGCTTGGGAGATACTGGAGGAGGGATTCTCTTGACCTCTACTATAAAGAAACAAAGAAACTATAATATACAACTTGTCCAAATAATTTCAGAAAACACTGGTTTATGCTAACTTGCCAGTTTGCTACAGACAGACCAGTTTGCAGAACAAAAAGTGAAAACTGAAAAGTGAAATAGATTTAGTTACCTGGGCTGTGTTGACCTTCTGGTCCAGGTAAAGGAACTCTCCTTGAAGGAGTTGGAGGATCTGGTTTTCGAAGGGCCATTGCTGGTTTAGGTGAAACTGGGGGTTTCAGTATTTGTCTGGGAAGAGAGCCAAAGCCATCATGATGCAGTTCTTCCTCCCTACCACCATCTCCAATACAAGCTTCTGATACAGGCCTTCTCCTAAAGTTCTCTAGTCCATCTCCATCAGTTCCATTACTCTGTGGTGGAGCCAACGCTTTGGGCCTTCGCTTTATAGTACTTGTTTCTGTCAGGTTAAAATGTTCACCATCTGAGTGATGTGGTGGTCGTGGTCTTCTCAAAGTTGCTGTAGCATCCATCCGTGACCACTCCTCTTGTGGCAGAGAGGAGACTCCTCCTTCCAGATGAGTGATCATGGAACGTGGACGTGGTTCAGGGGCCTGTTTAACTGGTTGGATTTCACGAGGTGCTGGTCTGTGATGCGTGGGGTCCTGCATGACTCGGCTCATCTCTGACTCTCGTACATCATCATCAGGCTGCTTATGAGAGTCATAAAATTCGCTGATTGTGCGGCGGCGACTATCCGCATCAGAATTCAGAACTTCACGGTTCTGCCGCAGGAGGTTATGGCTTGCCTGGGGAACAAGTAAAACATCAAAACCCAACTCACTCTTGAAAATGTACGCATAGCATAGTACTTTGTCTATCCAGTTACATGGTGTATGCATCAGAACATGCATGTAAGATCAATTTTATGTGCTAAAACAATTACCTGCAGATAGCCACTTCCTTTACCACTGCTCCCGAGATTGGACATTTCAAGCATGGCAGCAATGTCTCTAACGCTGCCCCCAGATGAAGTTTTCTCAGAGGCAATGCCACAGTCACTACGTCTGCGCTCCCTGTATGTCACATTGAGTAGCAAATTGTTAGCCCTATTTACAGACCTTCCATCATCAGCCACAGCCTCATCAGCCAGGTTACCAGTGGAAATGGAAGAGCATGAACGTTTTGGTGGAGTTGGAGGACGAGTCCGTCTGCGTGGCCGAGCCGTAGCGAATGACTGACTGCGATTGACACTATTGATGTCAAGAGTTTCACTGGAGGCTCTCGAAGAGTTGCTGGGTGTAACCCTATGTCCACCTAGTGTGGCGTATTTCACAGAGGAGTCTGGCATGGGTAAGTCATGCTCAGCATCAGTAACTATGGACTGGCTACGTCTTGGCTGGGGCAAAGTTTGACTATTGCCCTCTTCAAGTTCTCCTTCAGGCGGTAGGCAAAGTAAGGGGACAGTACGAGCGTGAGCATGCGAACGGGGAGAGTCGCAAGGCCCTCTGGACCTGCTCTGTGTTTTTAGTGGGGAGGAAGGAATGTGTGAAGGAGAGTTTGAAGCAGAAGATGAAGTTCTGCCTTTAGTAGGGGTGTGTGGAGGTGTTGAGCTGGGGCTCTCTATTGAGCTGGGTTTCTTCAGAGGAGGAGGGGCATTAGCTCTTTGTATGCCTCGCCCTTGGGTGCTGTGCCGGGGAGAGCTACGCCCCTCTGAACGCCCTTCTGTTCTTTTACGTATCCGAACAGAGGGGACAGAGTTCTCATCTGGTTCTGTGCTGGTTTCTAATGATTGTTTTGAATCTGTGCTTTCTTCTAACTGGCTCTCCTTGGTTGCAATGTCTGCTTCTGGAGATTCACTCAGTTGTTTGACAGCTAACATCAACTTCTTTTGGTGTCCTTGATGGGAAAGAAAAGACAGTGGGGGCCAGTTATTATTTTTGTCTGTTAGGTTTGACCTATAAGCTTTTCCCTGCTGAGACCAAAATGAATGACTGGAAAAGCATGATTGGCACCTGGTACCCTGACATTGACAAGGTTCTTTGTAGTTTAAGTTAAGTGCTGACAAAAGTGGTGTGGCAGCATCTTCTTGAAAGTTCTCTTACCACCACAGAGGAACATAAAGAACTTTAAGGCTAAACAATGCATAGGATAAACATCTGATATCTAACTCATTCAACATCTATGCTTCAGATTATTCAAATGTCCTCTTATTCCTCATGACATTTAGAAGCAAACATGAAAATAAATAAATAAATGAAAACATGTATGTGTAGTATACATGCCTAGTTTAGTGATGCCGATCTCTTTTAAGTCCTCCAGGGTAATATCACTAATGAAGTCCATATTGTCATAGCCATTCTGAACCAATGTCTGGTAGTATTGATTGAGACCAATTGCTGACAGCCACTCAGCCAGATTTGACTATAAGGTACAACAGAAAGTTCACATTACACATCATGTACATGTGTATATAAATACAGTGAGGCACAAAAGTCTAAATCCTAGTGAAAACAGGCTAATAGTACTTTTGAACTTTTCTAATCATATATATTTTTATTAGAAATATATGATACATAATAAGCAAATTACTTTATATAAAAACATGAATGAACATACATTTTATGTAAAGCCTGATAATCATGTTCTACAATATAACTTCATAAATTTGCATATTTGATTCGAGACCTAAAAATAGTTACTTTTTCATTTTACTTTTATTTTTTGAATAATAAAGCTTTCTGTAGAATTTTATTCTTATTTCTTCTAAATTATATCTTAATATGAGTTCCAGATTTATGGAACCCCACTTTATTTTCCTTACAGGTTTCTCTTGAGGTATCCAGTCTGGGATGTTTATTTTGCTGATCTCTGAAAGCATTTTCTTCCTGTGCCCTGGTTTTGTCACCCCAATAGCGGTGAGGTCCTGTAGGGTGCACACACATACACACACCTTATAAAATCTCAAAATTGATATTAACAACTTTTACAATAATTGTACGCACAGATGTCAAGTTTACATACACCTTTCAGAATCTGCGAAATGTTAGTTATTTTAACTAATCAAGAGGGATCCTACAAAATGCATGTTAAATGCATGTTTTTTATTTGGTACAGATCTGAATAAGATATTTCACGTAAAAGATGTTTACATATAGCCCACAAGAGAAAATAATGGTTGAATTTATAAACAATGACTCAAAAGTTTACATACACTTGATTCTTAATACTGTGTTGTTACCTACATGATCCACAGCTTTTTTTTTTTTGTGATAGATGTTCATGAGTCTGTTGTTTGTCCTAAACAGTTAAACTGCCCGCTGTTCTTCAGAAAAAGCACTCAGGTCCCACAAATCTTTGGTTTTTAGCGTTTTTGTGTATTTGAACCCTTTCAAACAATGACTGTATGATTTTGAGATCAATGTTTTAACACTGAGGACAACTGAGGGACTCATATGCAACTATTACAGAAGATTCAAATGCTCACTAATGCTCCTAAAGGAAACACAATGCATTAAGAGCCAGTGATGTAAACTTTCGAACAGAATGAAACTGTGCAGTTTTCTTATTTTGCTTAAATATCTTTTTTTTTTCATGTAGTATGCCCTTCAAAAGATACAGAAGATACTTACCCAGAAGATAAAATAAGTCAAATTTACCCTGATCTTTAAATTCAAAATGTTTACACCCCTGGCTCTTAACGCATTGTGTTTCCTTCTGAGGCATCAGTAAGCATTTGAACCTTCTGTAATAGTTGCATATTAGTCCCTCAGTTGTCCTCAGTGTGAAAAGATTGATCTTAAAATCATACAGTCATTGTTGAAAAGGGTTCAAATACACAAAAATGCTGAAAAACCAAAGAATGTGTGTGACCTGAAGGATTTTTCTGAAGAACAGTAGGCAGTTTAACTGTCACAAAAAAAAATCCACACAGCTGTGGATCATTCAGGTAACAATTCATCACTTTAATACTTCCAGATACTTTAAATCTTATGTATTAAATGCTTACATAGACACATGGAATGAAGCTGACAGTATGTTTCTGAGTTTTTTGTGTTTGCATTACCTCTGGTGTCATTCTGCTTATGGCCTGCAGGTCATAACCAGCAGTGAGAAAGTTTGTTGTGTAGAACTGCAGCTGTGCACTAGTGAGCCATTCAACAACAGCCTCTGAGCTCTACAACACACACACACATAGCAGGAAAAGAAAGAAACGCATCAATAATTTAGACATTCCTTTGACAGATTCATGGTTCCAAGTCCTGATGTGTGTTATTAAAGTGTGTCAGGCAGTACACTCTATAACCACTGTGTGGCAGCAAATAACACACTTGCTTCAAAAGCATACTTCACTAATCAAAATGCATCATGGCAATACAGTGATTTTTGGGATATATTCTTTAAAATACATTGATATAAACCATAACATATGAAACTAGTAATTATTCAGCATTACAATACATCAAAGTACTATGGTTTTATAATCTGGCACAATAATGGACAATGATTCATATACTGTATAAACAAACCTGGTCCACCACACAAACACTTGCCTTGCTCTCAGCAGAAGCTTCATCTTTCCTCTGCAGCAAAGGATCCACAAAGGGTTTTTTCCTTTGCTGACGCGGGACAGCAGATGCACTCTGAGTGCGCTGAGAAGATACTATAGGTGGAAATAAATAAAAATGTAAGACAAATAAAACATTTAACAGCATTTCTCTTAATAGAAGTATGGGCTTATGAGAAGTATGGACATATAAGATGTGTACAAATGAGACATATGGATCATAGATAGATAGATAGATAGATAGATAGATAGATAGATAGATAGATAGATAGATAGATAGATAGATAGATAGATAGATAGATAGATAGATAGATAGATAGATAGATACTTAATCACACTTTAAGATTAAACTTATTGCATTATATAACAAAATATCAAACAATAACATGGGTATTTATTTTACATAAATAAAGCTTTTTTTAAACCAAATGATAGATAGTTTTGCTCTTTAGCTTACTTCACACATCCCCTAAAAACCACCTGGACACCATTAAATGTACAAAGGTAACTAAAATGGCTGATAAAAATAAAGTTTCTGAGAATACCGGTATATATATATATATCGCAGTACCTGAATTAGGATCTAAAGACTGAGATTGGTCCATAAGATGTTCTTTTGCTTTGGCTGACTGGGACAGCACCGTGGCCAACAGCTAAAACACACACACAAATGCACACATACATGATCAGCAATGTGAGAGATAAGGAGAAAGACAGACACATCTGTCCTTGTGTGCATCTATGGGCTTTGTGTGCGCCGCACCTTCACGCCCTCGGCCTGAGCATGCAGTCCCGGGACATTGAGGCCATGCGTGTTCACCCCGGGTGAGTGCGTGGGGGTGGTTGGCACAGGCACGGGCGAGTTGGTAAGGTGAGCGTTGGCATTACTGCTTTGTCCACTAGTAGATGAACGTCCACTGGTGAGACTGCCTGTGCTGCCCATACTGCCAACACTGCCCCCTGCTGGCAGATACACATTATCATGCAAGAAAAAAACAAAAACTGTTGAGTATGCCCATGTTTGTGCATAGTTGCTTTACTTGACAGATTAAAAATGCACATTTGGTAGTTGAGTGTTTATTCAGGTTGCTTGCTGACAAATAACATGAACATATTTATATATATTTAGTCTGACCCTAAAATAAAGGGCTGAAAAATCAGGGATAAATTACATTTATACAGTTGAAGTCAAAAGTTTTCATACACCTTGCAGAATCTGCAACATGTTAATTATTTTACCAAAATAAGAGGGTCACACAAAATGCATGTTTTTTTTATTTAGTACTGAGTTGACCTGAATAAGATATTTCACATGAATGACGTTTACATATAGTGCACAGGAGAAAATAATAGTTGAATTTATAAAAATGACCCTGATCAAAAGTTTACATACACTTGATTCTTAATACAGTGTTGTTACCTGAATGATCCACAGCTGTGTTTTTGTTTAGTGATAGTTGTTCTTGAATCCCTTGTTTGTCCTGAACAGTTAAAACTGCCTGTTGTTCTTCAGAAAAATCCTTCAGGTCCCACAAATTACTTGGTTCTTCAGAATTTTTATGTAAACAGTGTACATATAGTCTTATTATGTCTAAACATCTGTTTTTCTTCCATTGAGTACTGCCCTTTAGAAGCTACAGAAGACACTTACATGTTCCCCAGAATACAAAATGAATTCAATATACCCTGATCTTCAAATTTAAAAAATGTACACCCCTGGCTCTTAATGCGTTGTGTTTCCTATAGAAGCATCAGTGCCTTCTGTAATAGTTACATAGTTGAGTCCCTCAGTTGTCCTCAGTGTGAAAAGATGGATCTCAAAATCATACAGTCATTGTTGGAAAGGGTTCAAATACACAAAAATGCTGAAAAACCAAAGAATGTGTGGGACCTGAAAGATGTTTCTGAAGAACAGCAGGCAGTTTAACTGTTCAGGACAAACAAGGGACTCATGAACAACTATCATCACCAAAAAGAAAAAGCACAGCTGTGGATCATTCAGGTAACAACACAGTATTAAGAATCAAGTGTATGTAAACTTTTGAATTTTTGAACAGGCTCATTTATAAATGTAACAATTATTTTCTCTTGTGGACTATATGAAAACATATTTCATGTGAAATTATTCAGGTCAGTACTAAATAAAAAATAACATGAAATTTGTATGATCCCTCTTATTTTGGTAATACAATTAGCATTTTGCAGATTCTGCAAGGTATACGTAAACTTTTGACTTTAACTGTAGATCAGAATACTGTACATCAACTATCCAATGAAAAACTGTATTTACCAGCCAAAGGTTTCCTCAGTACCCAAATCTCCTCATTAGCGCTGCTCTGCTGGCCGCTGAGGGTTGGAGAACCATGAGGGCTGGAAACGGATCCCCTTGAGCCTGAAAGATATCACACACACAAACAAAGTGACGTAAGAATAAAAAGTTTACTTTGCAAACTCCTAATTGGCAACCACAGATGCACACCGAGGGAGCGGATAGCAAAGGGATCATTTAGGGCAGTTTAAATGGACCGTAGCATATCCGTCAGTAATCTCGAAGCCTTGCTGATGAAGATATACGTCATGTTTGCAAATACAGTTTCATGCAAAAATATTCAGACCCCTTACTGAATTACAAAACTCCAGCTAGCTGTGAAATTTTATGTCTAGAACTAAAACATAAAAGAGCCTCATTACTGTAATACAGTGATTTTCAGAAAAAGTGCTGTAATAAAATTAGTTTTATTTTAATACTGACACCAAGCCTGCGTTTATTTGATCCAAAATACAGCAAAAGTAGTAATATTGTGAAATATTTTTGTTATTTAAAATTTAAACTGTTTCCTCTCGGAATATATTTAAACATGTCATTTATTCTTGTAATCAAAGCTAAAAGAAATGATAGAAATTAATACTTTTATGCTTTAAATTGATCAAAAGTGATGATTTTATAATGAAGACATTTATAATGTCACAAAAGATTTCTATTTCAGATAAATGCTGTTCTGAACTTTCTATTCATCAGAAAAACCTGAATAAATCCCACTGTTTTCAACATAAAAATAATAATAAATATTTTTTAGCAGAAAATCTGAATATTACAATAATTTCTGAAGGATCATGTGACTCGAGTGATGATGCTAAAATTCAGCTTTGATTTAAATTTATTAAAAATATTCCAAAATATTACTGTTTTTCTGTACTTTGGATCCAATAAATGAAGGCTTGGTGAGCAGAAGAGATTACATTAAAAATCATAGTGTTCAAAAACTTTTGACTGGTAGTGTATATTTGAAAGAAATTTCTTATGCTCACCTAGACAGCATTAATTTGATCAAAAATACAGCAGAATAGTAATATTATAAATTATTATTACTCAAATATTTATATTTTAACATGTTTCAAAAAGTAATTAATTCCTGTGATGCATAGTCTCACATGATCCTTCAGAAATCATTTTAATATGCTGATTTGCTGCTCAAGAAACATTTCTTATCATTCTTATCGCTGCTTGAGGAAGCTGTGATATATTTATAGGTTTTAGGTTAAAACAAGCAGCATTTATTAATGTAATTTCTGTAACATAAATGTTTTTACTGTCACCCTTTCTCCTCACTACATAAAAGTATCAATTTCTATTAAAAAAATGACTGACCTTTAACTTTTGAACAATAGTGTATATGTTATATAATCATTAAATCATAAATAATATATGCTTTTTTCACATCCGAGTTTGCCAAAGACATTCAGATTCACATCTGTTTACCGCATTTTACTATGCTCATGAAATAAAAATAAAAAAGCCAGGTGTATGATATGATACGCTTGTGATGGTTAAATGTGTTTTTCTGACTGTGTTATGTATGTGTTTATACCTGTCTCTTTTTGTGGCTCCTCTGAGCAGGAGGAGGCTGGTTCATACCCAAATGTGCTGCAGGTAGGCATATTATAGCCAAATGAGGTGAAGAGGGGCTGATGGGTAAGGGGCAGGGTAGGAGGGGGAGGGGGAGTGAGGGGCAGAGAAAAAATGTGGGAGGAGTCACCGTTCACCAAGACAACTGAACCAATTGCTGGCGGACGGATCTGTATCTTAAGATACTGTTGGGTTGAGGGACCTGGGTACAACAGAACGGCAACACCAAAAAAACACAAACAACACCAAGAACAAGAACAACAAAAAAACAGGAAAGGAAACACAAAACAAAACATGTTCAAGCAAAAATGTCTAACTCTATTGTTGAGCTTAACTTTACCCTGTAAGTTAACATGCAAGGTGAAAATGAACTTATTTACATGTAAGAGTAGGAAAATTAAAAACAAAACAACTATACTCATGCATACTACTTCCACAAAACATTTACTTGCAATGCATTCCCTCCAAAAAAAAAAAACCCAAAAAAACATATTTATAACGTATGTAGTCTGCATGCATGAAAAAGGAAGATAATGGAAATTGAAAGTGTGTTGGAGTGTTGTCTATGTATACTACCAGTCAGAAGTTTTCAAATCAAAAAGATTTTTAAAGGAGTCTCTTCTGCTCACCATGCCTGCATTTATTTGATCCAAAGTACAGCAAAAACAGTTTAATTTTGAAGTATTTTTACTATTTAAAGTAACTGTTTTCTATTTGAATATGTTTTAAAATGTAATTTCTTCCTGTGATTTCAAAGCTGAATTGTAGCATCATTACTTCAGTCACATAATCCTTCAGAAATCATTCTAACAGCTGAGTATAATTTTTTCAGGTTTCTTTGATGAATAGAAAGTTCAGAAGAACAGCATTTTTTTCAGAAATAGAACATTTTGTAACATTATAAATGTATTTTGATCAATTTAAAGCATGCTTGCTAAATGATAAATGCTACTGACTCAAAGATTTCAAATAGTATAGTGTATAATGTTACAAAAGATTTTTATTTCAGATTAATGATATTTGGATCTTCTATTCATCAAATAATCCTGAAAAAATACACTCAAGTGTTTTAAATATTGAATATTTCTGAAGGATCGTGTGACACTGAAGAATGGAGTAATGATGCTGAAAATGTAGCTTTGATCACAGGAATAAATTATATTTTAAAATCTATTTAAATAGAAAAGTTATTTTACATAGTAAAAATATTTCACTTTTTTTACTATATTTGCTGTACTTTAGAACAAGTAAATGCAGGCTTAGCAGAAGATTAAAAATCTTACTGTTCAAAAACTTTTGACTGGTAGTGTGCATCAATCAGTATAAATTACAGTTCAATATTGGTGTATTTCAATATTGAAATAAAAAAATGTACAAAAAGTGTAAAGTAAAACCCAGCAATGGATTTTGAAATTGCACTGCCCATAGAGCCCCACTGGGTATCTATGGCATATACCTGTATCACTGATTGTAATGAAGCAATATCGATGTTCATCTGACAAGAGGCTCTAAACACTCTATTTAGGGTCTCAGACTTTAATGAAAGTTTATAAACGCATTGTAAGTGCTGTTCGCTTTGAAAAAACAATAAGCTTTCAATTAGTGCACATGCTCATGTACACTTTACTGTGAAACCTGCAGCGCTTTGCACCTTTGTGATTTGATAATCACATTAAGCCACTTCATTTTCTTTTGATTAATCATGCAGCCCTATTTTTGGTCTTGCCTAGAAGCCCAGCTTCTCTCAAATTGACTGGATCCCAACATAGCCTCAATGGCAAAACCCATGGAACTGGTTAACTGGTAGTTCGAGAAGCATTTTTTATATAACAAATTACAGGCACAGATTAATAAATGCAAATCTGAATACACATTCTGACACTTATAAGTGATGTTGTTTCTTCACTTTCGAGAAGCTGCAGCCGCCTGATCTGCGTGTAAAAATGTGTGAAAGCCTGTTTGCATGTGTGTGAATGTGCAGAAGTGAGAATCCACTGATGTGAGTTGAAGGAAAATAAATGGGAGCATGAAACGATGGTACAGGTGGACTCAGAGATGACCGAACAGCGACAGATAGATGAGCCACTCTCATCTGCCCTGTTTGTCAATCTCTCTCTTTCATCTCTTCGAGCTGACGTCTCTAATTAGAATCACTTGACTGGTGATAAAGGGCAGGACAGTTGGATACAGAGCGAATGTACAACCACCCACACATCCACACACACATACAGTAGGAATGGGCACGAGTATACATTTCAAAATACAAACAGCAATGATCAATAATCAGTTATGAAAATACAATAATTGTGTTTAATTTTGTTTGCAACATTTGAATGATTTAATTTTATTTATTTTATTTGTAATGTGCTGCTGTGTGGCTGCTTTGTGGTTTTATCTAAAGAAGATGAATTATGCCTCTTTTTACAATATGTAATATAAGTCTCAGGTGTCCCTAGAATGTGTCTGCAAAGTTTCAGCTCAGAATACCCCACAGATCATTTATTACATCATGTTGAAAATGGCTATTTTGAGTCAAAGAAGAAACATGCTGTTTTCATGCATGGTTCTTTAAATGCAAATGAGCTGTTTTTACAGCTTATACCTCAGATACTTTGCTGAAGAAAAAAAACATGTTTGATTATAATTATCACGTCTAAAAGCATGCATTTTAAACAATATGAGTTGAAACTTCTGATATACGATTTGACATCTGAAGCACGCGCACAGAAAGTGGCTGTCACACAACATGAGTGCTAAACTAAGCACTCTTTCATGTCTTATTGCACTTAAACTGTCAAATGCACACAAGTTTATTTTAAAAACACAAATGAGTTACAAAAACAGTCGGTAATGTCTGTGAAGGTAAACAGCTGGGAAAGAAATTGCATGCTAATATTAGATCAGTTTATTGATTTATATACAGTAAATAAATCAACAAATCCACTGCTCTCTTGTCTCCTCTGAAGCTGGGACTCTAAATAGTGTTCTGTGCTCGTTTGTGCAGCCAAAGGCAATTCTTTTTGTTCCTGTTGAATATCCTCAATCTGGCAACCCCCATAAGTTTTAAATGCATAGTGTACCCAAACATGAAAATTTGATGTTTATCTGCTTACCCCCAGGGCATCCAAGATGTAGGTAACTTTGTTTCTTTAGTAGAACACAAACAAAGATTTTAAACTCAAACCGTTGCAGTCTTTCAGTCATAAAATGGCAGTCAATGGGATCCACAGCTTTGGGAGTCAAAAAAAAAAAAAAAACACAGGAAAAACCTACTGAAGAAATAAAGTCACCTACATCTTGGATGCCCTCGGGGTAAGCAGATAAACATCAAATTTTCATTGTTTGGGTGAACTATCCCTTTAATTCGGCGGAGGCAACAACTCTCGCCAGTATTTTGAAGTACCAATTTCAACCACTAGCTGTCAATATTACATACTGCACCTTTAATGAAGTGCTATGCAGTTACTACAGTGTTTTTGGTGGCTAAGCAAACTCTCTACTCTTGTCTCTTTGATATTCTGGTCTTATAATCAATCTAGTTCTGTGGGATTTTATCATTTGTCAGGAAGTTGTGTCAGCAGGTTTGTTCCAATAGTAATAATGGTGTCTACTCCTTTAGTACTTAGTTGATTTATCTGTCTACTTCTTCTAAGTACTTAAGTGGATGAAATAAATAAAATGCCCATCCCTAACGCACACATACACACAAAAAATCAATATACACTCATATTTGTGCCGAAATGCATGCACTAAATCAAAATCATTCAAACACACTCATACACACACAGGCATTTATTTAAGTGCCAGGTAGATGAGCTTCAGATTTACTTTAATGTTAAATGTGCATATGTGCCGCATGATATCCTAGAAGGCTCATGTGATGATGCGATGGCACACCTGCCCTTTTGATGACTTCCACCATGTTGGACGGGAAGTAACCCACGCGGTCATTTCCTGTACGGTTGTCATGTATACAGCCCTTCCATCGTCCATCAGAATGCTGCTCCAAGACCTGAGAATCAAACGGAAATGTTCCAGAACAAGAATTATTATTTTAAAAGTTCAAAAGAACATTTGAAATGATTTGAAACAGAAATATTTTGTAACATTATATATGTTTACTTCTACTTTTGTTCAATTTAATGCATCCTTGTTGAATGAATTGAAAAGTATTATTTTTTTCAAAAAGACAAAACATTCTACTGATCTGAATCTTTTTAATAGTAGTGTATATAAAGAACCACTAAAGAGTTTAAAAAGTGTTTAAAAAGAAATCTATGCATGACATTCCTGGATGTAAGGGTTAGTTAAAGGGTTAGTTCACCCAAAAATGAAAATTAGCCCATTATTTGCTCACCCTCCATGCACCCTAGGTGTATATGACTTCCTTCTTACAGATGAATCCAATCAGAGTTCTATTAAAAATTATCCAGGCATTTCCAAGCTCTATCATGGCAATAGGCAGGTGATTCTCTTCATCAGTCCAAAACAAGTCCAACAAAGTGCGATCATCCTTAATAAAAAGTGCCTCACACAGCTCCGGGGGGTGAATAAAGGCCTGCTGCAGCGATTTTTTGTAAGAAAAATATCCACATCTAAAACTTAATAATTACTTTAATCTAGTTTGCGCTCAGTGTTGTACACGGAAGCAGGTCCGGAGAGACCAAAACAAAACAACGGTCATGAATTAGTTTAAAACGAGGATTTGTAGAGAAACGTCAGAGGATTTCGATATAAACCAAGAGGGGACTGGGTTTCCTTTGCTAAAGTCAGGAAACTTTGCTTCCTTTGCTTCTGTAAACAAACGCTGGTTTTTGCGAGACACAACGACGCATATGAACACCAACTTCCTACGTCATCAACCCGAAACGGCTTCTGTTTACAACAGTTTGCGCAAGCTAGATTAAAGTGGTTATGGTTTAGATATGGATATTTACAAAAATGCATCGATTCACTACAGGAGGCCTTTATTCACCCCCCAGAGCTGTGTGAGGCACTTTTTATTATGGATGGATGCCCTTTATTGGACTTGTTTTGGATATTTCTATTGCCATGATAGAGCTTGGAAGTGCCAGGATAATTTTTAACTAACTAACTAACTAATAATTTTAACTAACTAATAACTCTGATTTGATTCGTCTGAAAGAAGGAAATCATATACTGTACACCTAGGGTTCCTGAGTAAATAATGGCCTAATTTTCATTTGTGGGTGAACTAACCCTTTAAGCTTCAGAAAACACACTATGCTACAGTACACTGTTTCAGTTCAAAAATTGCTTCATTACCGTGATGATGTCGCCCACTTTAATATTGAGGCTTGTCAGGTCATAGTTGTTGCAGTAATCCTTCAGAGCCCTCACTTGCATGGCAGCCGATGCATCTGTATGCAGGAACACACACACAGGTACCAGCGAATTTAGAAAGCCTTGGACATTTCTATGTGTATTTGTGTTTACCGTCACGCTCTCCTATTGTACCTCTCAGCATCTGTTTGATTTCCTTGCTGGCTTGGGTAGTGGTGAACTGGTTAACAATATCCAGCGCTGTCTGACAGTATGTGTTCCTCACCCCGGCACTGATACCACTCTGAAGAGATGAAGAGAAAACACATTTGCATGATACATAGTGGTTATGCTGTGAATATAGACAGGCTAAGGTGCACACACTTTCATATATGTGAACATAACATAACATAAACAAAATGAAGTACTAAATGCAAGTAAAAATGGTTTTGGCTTTGGCTTTGGAGAGTAAATAAAACAAAATTTGCCAGTCATTTATCAAGAATTGCGACAGACTAACACAACCAGTCAAAAGTTTTTGAACAGTAAGATTTTTCATGTTTTTAAAGAAGTCTCTTCTGCTCACCAAGCCTGCATTCATTTGATCCAAAGTACAGCAAAAACAGAATAATTTTGAAATATTTTTACTAATTAAAATAACTGTCTTCTCTTTGAATTTATTTAAATTATAATGTATTCCTGTGATTTAATTACAGAATTCTTAGCATCATCTCTCCAATCATTCTAATATTCTAGTTTGCTACTCAAAGAAAACATTTTTATAATTCTTTTGTTGAAAACAGCTGAGTAGAATTGTTTCAAGTTTCTTTATTGAATAGAAAGTTCAGAAGAGCTAAATAAGATAAATGCTGGTCATTGGATCTTTCTATTCATCAAAGAATCCTGAAAAAATATACACTACTGTTTTAAATATTGATAATGATAATACTACTAATAATAATAATACATGTCTCTTGAGCAGCAAATCAGCATATTAGAATGATGATTTCTGAAGGTTCATGTGACACTGAAGACTGTCACATGTAATGATCCTGAAAATTTAGCTTTGATCACAGGAATAAAATATATATTAAAATAGAAAAAATATATATATGTTTTACTATTGTACTACTGTAAAAATGCATTATATTGATAAAAAATGATTTGTAAAAACATTTGTTAGATTTTTTTCTATTTCAAATAAATGCTGCTCTTTTGAAGATTTTTTTAATCAAAAGTCCTGTAAAATGTCAAATCAAATCAGCAAATCAGCATATTAAATAATTTCTGAAGGATCATGTTTCACTAAAGACTGGAGTTATGGCATCACAAGAATAAATTAAATTTTAAAAAGTATGAAAAAATTATAAAATATTCCCCAATATTGCTGTTTTACTGTATTTTTAATCAAAACAATGCAGTTTTGTCGAGCCTAAAAAAATAAAAATTATTATTATTATAACTCCAAACATTTGAATGGCAGTGTATATACATATATATATATATATATATATATATATATATATATATATATAAAACAATAAAGTAACTTAAAAATAATGCATACTGTTGGCAAGCAGTCAAATGAATTACTCACATCCAGCAGCAGTCGTACAGCCTCGGTTTTCCCGCAGAGAGCAGCTTCATGCAACGCTGTGCCTGATTTCGTCTGTCGGTTTATATCTATGCCAGCCTGTATCAGTAACCTGAACACATACACACAAGAAGACCCTTCACTACACTATTCGAAACAGTACACAATTTATCAATTTGAACATTAAAAAAGGAAGTCTAAACAACAATTTCCATGAAAAAGGTTATTAAAATATCTTGAAGGGGTTCAATTTTAATTTGGGTAATTATACATTTTCAGACTTTAAATCAAGTCTCATATGTGTCCTTTACAACTAAACACATTAATATTGATCCATAAACAGCCTAAAATATGCGTTGAGTAATGAAATCACTAATTAACGTTGTGCGTCACTAGGCAGTGATGGCACTGTCTATCAAAGGGAAAAACGAGGACACGCGCTTTGAATGTGTGTGTGCGAATCTAATGAATGAAGCCTCCATGGACCGATCGGACAGCCCACAGTGCCTTTCATTTCTCTCATCATCCCCGATCCCTTTGCTCCTGACCTGTCTTAGCACATCAGTCATGCAGTTTTGTGTCAGTGAGCTAAATGCTGTGTCAGGATTTCGCACCGTCAATGTCTGTCCCCTCGTACAGCATTTAAATGAAAGCAATAATAAAACTGGCACAATTTCTTATAAAAAAATGTTCATAACATTCTCTGAGTTTTGCAGACTTTACAGTATATACAGTACAGTTCAAAAGTTTGGGGTTGAAAAGTTTTTTAATGTTTCTTAAGCTTACAAACATATTATTACTATTTAAAATAACAGTTTTTTATTTTAATATAATAATTTTGATCATGTTAATGAATCTGTGCTCAATTGAATGAGACTCATTTTATTCATTTAATTAAGTAAATGAATACAATTATTTTAATCACCTTAGTGGATAGTTTGAGATTTAAGTTCTAATATGTGCCAAATTACATGTGCAAAATATAACACTTTTATAACAATATGCTCACCTGAACTCTACCAGTAAAGAGCACCTAATATGTGAGATGCAACTTAAATGACAACTTTCCCACTGTTATAATTTCAGCGCATATGTGTTTTAATAAGTGCAGAAGGGCAAACTCCAGCGAGCACCTACTTGATGATCTCGATATGTCCATTCTTAGCAGCCAAATGGAGCGGGCTGATGCCATTGGGATCGGAGGGCTTCGGTTCTAACATAGCAGCACACATGTTACTGCTCAGGAGCAACTGTACCACCTGTAGAACACAGAAAAGATTCATGTCTGCATACTGCACAAGCACAACTTACATAGGTGTGTAATGTGTCCTATCTGATTTGCTATGTATATATTCTTTGATTCTTTATTTATTTAAAGGGACAGTTCACCTAATTCTGTCATCATTTATTCACCCTCATGTTGTTTGAAACCTGTGTGAGACTTTCTTCCACTGAACACAAAAGAAGATATGTTGGTAATCAAACAGCTGGTGGTCCCCAACGGGGACCAGACACTGTTTGTTTACCAGTATTCGTCAAAATATATTTTTAACTTGAGGGTTATCCATAGAATCAGGGTAAAATGTGCCAGATTTAGCCAAAATGGTAGTCTTAAAACTAAAATCCATATAAATGTCCCAGAACTAAAAGCAGACTGAACGTATACAGTTGAGGTCAAAAGTTTACATTCACCTTGCAGAATCTGCAAAATGTTAATTATTTTTACCAAAATAAAAGGGATAATGCAAAATGCATGTTATTTTTTATTTAGTACTGACCTGAATAAGATATTTCACGTAAAAGACGCTTACATGTAGTCCACAAGAGAAAATAATTGTTGAATTTATAAAAATGACTCCGTTCAAAATTTACATATACTTGATTCTTAATACTGTGTTGATACCTGAATGATCCACAGCTGTTTTTTGGTTTAGTGATAGTTGTTTATGAGTCTCTTTTTTGTCCTGAACCGTTTACAGAAGGTTCAAACGCTTACTGATGCTCCAGAAGGAAACAAAATGCATTAAGAGCCTGAGGGGTGAAAACTTTTTGAATTTGAAGATCATGGTAAATTTAACTTATTTTATCCTCTGGGGAACATGTAAGTATCTTCAGTAGCTTCTGAAGGACAGTACTAAATGCCAAAAAAAGAAGATATTTAGGTAAAATAAGAAAAATGTACACATTCTGTTCAAAAGTTTACACCCCCACTTTTAATGCATAATTTTTCCTTATGAAGCATCAGTGAGCGTTTGATTCTTCTGCAATAGTTGCATATGAGTCCCTCAGTTGTTCTCAGTGTGAAAAGCTGGATCTCAAAATCACACAGCCATTGTTGGAAAGGGATCAAATACACAGAAATGCTAAAAAACCAAAGAATTTGTGGGACTTGAAAGATTTTCTCTGAAGAACAGCAGGCAGTTTAACTGTTCAAGACCAAATATCACTAAACAAAAAAAAACAAAAAAACAGCTGTGGATCATTCAGGTAACAACAGCATTAAGAATATCAAGAAGTCTGTTTAAAATCTTGAATGGGATAATTTTTATTAATTCAACTATTATTTTCTCTTGTGGACTACAGTATATGTAAATGTATTTTATGTGAAATATCTTATTTATGTCAGTACTAAATAAAAAATAACATGCAATTTGTACCATCCCTCTTATCTTGGTAAAATAATTAACATTTTGCAGATTCTGTAAGGTGTATGTAAACTTTTGACCTCAACTGCATGTATACGGTATGTCCAAAAAATGTGGTATTAGAATAACCACAGTAAATTCAGACCGGTTTACCTTAAATAACTGTAGGAAAAGGGTTTGATTGAATGTTGGCACTGTAGCCCACAAAATCAAACCATTATGTGCAAAATAATGAATTTGTACCTCAAACCACTCGTAATTCAACTATAAAAGTGCACAATATATTATACAATATATTCAATCTTTATTTTTTACACTCTTAAAAATGTCAGTTAATGGCGCTGTAAATATAATTTTACTGAGCAGAATGCAGTAAATGTCCTACTACCTGGCAGTTATCACTGAAATAGGTATGCTGAGATATCACACCTGTCTCTGTGACAGCTTTAAGCCCTGTCAACAGCGAAAAGGGATTTGATCGCTATTGTTTAGCCAATCAGAAGACTTTGAGGCGCTCACTGCCTGTCAGTCACTTTGAGCGTCAGGTAAGCTGACATCAGGTTTGCTGACATGTCTTTGGAGCGAGATATTTTGGAGAGAGGCAGTGATCTAATTCAGTATCTGAGTCTGGCTGGAAGTTAGGGAAAAAGAACATTATATATAGCAACTTTAACACTGAATATTTTTACTTAATTATTTAATATGAAAAATAAAACAATATGTCAATATAACAAACAAGAATAAAAAGGAATAGTTCCCTCAATGACTCACCCTCCAAACCCATAACTTTATTTCTTCTAGAACACAAAAGAAGGCTTTCAAGCTTCAAAAGAAATGGCAAAAGACCATAAAAGTATCGTAAATTCATATATGGACTCATATATAGTGCAAGACTTCTAAAGCTGATTTATATGAGGAACAGACTGAATTTAAAGCCACTTTCAATGAATCCAGACATCTGCCCTAACTCTCCCTAGAGCGTTCATGTGAAAGCTGTGAGTCATTCGCAAATGAATCATTCTTTCAAGTGGAATCTTCTCAGTGAATCGGCTCTAGTTCTTAAATGGACTGAATGGTTAATTCACAAATCAGACTGATTCAGTTTTCTGAATGATCTCAGGTAATTCAATGTTTCAGTTACAGGAGTTGAAAATTATCAGTGAAGGTTCAAAAAGTTTTTTTCAGGGATTCCACAAGCATTTTTGAGCCCCCCCCCCCAAAAAAAAAATTTCTTAGTGTAAAGAACATTTTTTCACCTTGCAGTGGAAAGATTCCATGGATGGTAAGTAAACGTTTTTCATCGTTTACCATCCATGGAAGATTCTGAGAGAATTAATTAGTTTTAATATTTTGAAATAGCATCCAGTACCATTTAAAAAAATTCTCCGGTTGTGTTCAAAGGAAGAGAGAAAGATCTGAGGGTGAGCAAATGGTGACAGAATATTAATGTCTGAAGGAAACGTTCCTTTAAAACACCCAAGTTAGAATAAACTGTTATGACAATCTCTTGAGCTCATTTGGAAGCAGTGAAAACCGGGCTGTGAGCGCATGAGGCTTTCCTGCATTTGGCTGAGAACGTGAGAAGAGGTGTAGTTCCCACAATCCCACAGGGGAGCACCGCTTCTCATCTATCTATCACAAACCCCCGCGTACACGCAGACAGACACGCACAAGCACAGCGTAACTGACCGTGACTCGTCCAAATTCGCAAGCCAAGTCTAGAGGGGTTTTCCCAGCGTGGTCTCTGAGGCAGGGGTTCGACTGATGTTGGAGCAGCATCTCGCTCTGCAAACACACACATGCAGTACAGTACAGTGAGTATGTGTCTGTACAGCATGACAGTCTGAAGCTTATTTGTGTGTACTCACTCCTTCATAATGGCCGTGTTGTGATGAGAGGTGTAAAGGGATCTGTCCCTCATCTGATTGGCTGTTGACTGAGGAGCCTGCCTTGAGCAGCATTTTCATGGGCTCACACTTGCCCTGCCAAGCGGCATAATGTAAGGGCCGCATCCCTTTAGAAAAAAGGTAGAGAGAAGTGAGTTTTTGTTTTATTCATCAGTGACACAATAAATTGTTCAAAAGTGACTTTAAAGTGGTAGTTCACTTCCAGAACAAAAATTTACAGATAATTTACTCACCCCTTGTCATCAAAGATGTTCATGTCTTACTTTCTTTAGTCGTTAGGAAATTATGTTTCTTGAGGAAAACATTTCAGGATTTCTCTCCATATAATGGACTTCAGTGGTGTCCCCAAGTTTGAACTTCAAAATGCAGCTTCAAAGGGCTCTAAACGATCCCACCCAAGGAAGAAGGGTCTTATCTAGCAAAACGATCTGTCATTTTTGAAATAAACTGACAATTTATATACTTTTAACCTCAAATGTCAATGTCTTGTCAATGTCTGCGTGAATTCATTTTTTTGTAGGTTTTACAGTTAGGGCATGTCTAAAAACTCCCATCTCGTTTTTTTCCTCAACTTCAAAGTCGCCCTACATCAATGCAGAAGTACCGACCCAGTCTTTGCAAAGTGAACATGCAAAGAACCTCAAACACCCTTTACAAAAACAGTTTTTTATGTTGAAGAAGAAAACAAGATGGGAGTTTTTCAACATACCCTAACTGTATTTACCCGGATTACACAGATGCAGAGATGAGACAATACGAGCATTTGAGGTTAAAAAGTAAATAAATTGTCAATTTGTTTCGGAAATGCCAGCCGAGAAAGAAGGGTCTTATCTAGCGAAACAATCGGTCATTTTCAAAACAAAACCTTGTTTTCTTCTTCAACTTCAAAAATGCCCTACATCGCTGTTTTACTGTTTTTTGTAAAGGGCGTTTGATGTTCTTTGCATGTTACTTTGCAAACATGGGGTCGGTACTTCTGCATTGATGTAGGATGACTTTTTAGACATACCCTAACTGTCTTGAACTGTAAAAAAACAGTTCACGCAGACATTGACAAGACAAGGTTAAAAGTATATAAATTGTCAGTTTGTTTCGAAAATGACATCGTTTTGCTAGATAAGACCCTTCTTCCTCGGTTGGGATCGTTTAGAGCCCTTTGAAGCTGCATTTAAACTGGATTTTGGAGGTTCAAACTTGGGGGCACCATTAAAGTCCATTATACGGAGAGAAATCCTGAAATGTTTAGGGTATGTCTAAAAACTCCCATCTCGTTTTCTTCCTCAACTTCAAAGTCGTCCTACATCACTGCAGAAGTACCGACCCCATGTTTACAAAGTAACATGCGAAGAACATCAAACGCCCTTTACAAAAAAACAGTAAAACAGCAATGTAGGACGATTTTGAAGTTGAAGAAGAAAACAAGGTTTTGTTTTGAAAATGACCAATTGTTTCGCTAGATAAGACCCTTCTTTCTTGGCTGGCATTTTCTAAACAAATTGACAATTTATATACTTCTTATCCTCAAATGCTTGTATTGTCTTGTCCCTGCGATGCGCATGCGTAGTCTGTGTAATCCGGGTCAATACAGTTAGGGTATGTTGAAAAACTCCCATCTTGTTATCTTCTTCAACTTAAAAATTGCCCTACATCGCTGTTTTACCGTTTTTTGTAATACTGTAGGTGTTTGATGTTCTTTGGATGTTCACTTTGTAAACACGGGGTCGGTACTTCTGCAGCAATATAGGACGATTTTGAAGTTGAGGAAGAAAATGAGATGGGAGTTTTTAGACATACCCTAACTGTCTTGAACTGTAAAAAACAAAGTTCACGCAGACATTGACAAGACAAGCGTTTGAGGTTAAAAGTATATAAATAGTTTGTTTCAAAAATGACAGATCGTTTTGTTAAATAATACCCTTTTTCCTTGCCTGGGATCATTTAGAGCCCTTTGAAGCTGCATTTAAACTGCATTTTCGAAGTTGAAACTTGGGGGCACCATTGAAGTCCACTATATGGAGATAATTCTGGAAAAGTTTTCCTCAAGAATCATAATTTCTTTATGACTGAAGAAAGAAAGACACAAACATCTTAAATGAAAAGGGGTGAATAAATTATCTGTAAATGTTTGTTCTAGAAGTGAACGAATCTTTTAAGAACATTTATAATGTTTCAAAATATTATTATTTTGAATAAATGCTGTTATTTTGAACTTTTTATTCATCCAAAAATCCTCTAACAGTGTATCATGGTTTCCACAAAAATATTACACAGCACAACATAACACAAAAACATAAAAAATATTTCCTGAGCAGCAAATCAGCATATTAAAATTATTTCTGAAGAATCATGTGACACTGAAGACTAGAGTAATGATGCTTTAAATTCAGCTTTACCCACCACAGGAATAAGTTACAATTAAAATATATATTACATTCATAAATTATGTGTGTTTGTACCTTTCAGATCTTTGATGTCTACAACAGATTGCGACTCGAGCAACAGTGAAATCACCTCCACGTTACCATTAAGAGCAGCATGATGCAGGGCAGATAACCTATTTTTAAAAAAAAGCACACAAACACATAATGCATTGACCATTTCCTGACATATAGAATCTGTATAGGTTTTTAGAGGGAAACCTGTGGAATTGATTTAAATATGGTATAATGTGAAAGTACCATTTATATGGAAATAGTAACTGTCCCTTTAACTTACTAAATAATAAGAATGACTTGAATATAATATCAAATTTAATACATTAAGTCATTGTCACAATAAGAGTGGTGCAATTGTAAGAAATTAAATTAACCCATTGTATCATAAATAAGGACAGAAACCCATTTTTATCATACTTTGGTAAATCATAATTGTGCCACAAAGTCATCATAATTATGAGATAAAGTTTAAATTATGAGATAAAATGTCTTAATTATGACTTGTGTCAAAAATATGACAAATAATTATAATTATGCTTTAAATGTGACACAAAGTCATGATTATGAGACAAAAAGTTTAAAATTTGATATAAAATGTCTTAATTATGACTTGTGTAAAAATATGACATAAATAATCATAATTATGCATAAATGTGACACAAAGTCATAATTATGAGATAAAACTTTAAAATATGAGATAAAAAGTCCTACTTATGACTTGTGTCAAAAATATGACATAAACAATTATAATTATGCCTTAAAAGTTTAAATTACGAGATAAAAACTAATAATTTTCACATAAATAGTATCTTATAATTTGTCATTTATGTCATATGTCATAATTTCACTCAGTATTTCTAATAACTTAAATGACTAAATACTTAGTCATGTTGAAACTGAGATACTAAATCATGATTATGAGTCTAAATTATAAAATAGGTTAAAAAAGTGATAAACAAGTCATAATTATGACAAAAAACTGAAATGATTGATTTTTACAGTTCAATATCTCAATTTCAACATGACAGTATTTCATAACTTTTTGTGTCAGAATTATGATTTACCACACTGTGGTACTAAATGTTTTAGCTATTAGAAATAAATTAAAGAGTTAAATTATTACATAATCAATTGAAATCATAAGCTACTCTTAATTATTAGTTTTTATCTCATAATTTAATTTTTTTATCTCATAATTATGACTTTTTTAACCTATGTTATAATTTAGACTCACAATTATGACTCTCAATTTCAACATGACTTAGCATTTCATAACTTTTTGTATGATAATTATGATTTAGCACAGCATGGTCCTAAATCTTTCAGCTGTTAGAAATACCAAGTGTTGAAAACAGAAGTAAAAGTGCACATTATAGGTATCTAAAATAAGTTAAAAAAAAAAATTAATAAAATATATTGACTGCCTGTTGCATCAAAACACTCTGCAAGCTATGAAATAGTGATGAAATAGTGATGATTGCACATATTATAGATTCACTTATTTATACCATTATACATTTTTATTTCATAATCTAAGTAGAGATACAGTTGCTCAAAACCTTAAAGCCATAAAAGATTTAGTACCATGCTGTGGTAAATCATAATTATGACACAAAAAGTTATGAAGTACTCATGCTGAAACTGAGATACTAAGTCAAGAGTCTAAACTATAACATAGATTAAAAAAGTGAGAAAAAAGTTATTAGTAGTAGTAATTATTAAAGTAATTATATGAAATTATGAGAAAAATGTAAACTGTACATTTGTCATAATTATGAATTGTTTCTTACTTTTTAAACCTATGTTATGATTTATGATTTATGAATTATTAATGAATTCTGACTTATTACAATTAGTATCTCAATTTCAACATGACTTTGTATTTCATAACTGTTTTTGTCAAAATTATGATTTACCATAGCGTGGTACTAAATCTTTTAGCTATTAGAAATACTGAGTTAAATTAAGAAATAATCAATTGAAATAATAAGATACTATTCATGTGATAATGGTTTGTTTTAAGTCGTAATTTCAACTTTCAAGGCACAATTATAATTGTTTATGTCATATTTTTGACACAAATCATAATTTGGACTTTTTATGTTATAATAATTTGAACGTTTTATTTCATAATTATGACTTTTTTAACCTATGTTATAATTTAGACTTATAATTGTGACCCTGAACCACAAAACCAGCCTTAAGTAGCACGGGTACATTTGTAAAAATAGCTAAAAATACACTGCAAAATTATTGATTTTTCTTTTATGCCAAAAATCATTAGGATATTAAGTAAACATCATGTTTCATGAAGATATGTTATCAGTTTTCTACCGTAAATATATCAAAACTTAATTTTTGATCAATAATATGCATTGCTAAGAAATTCATTTGGACAACTTTAAAGGCGATTTTCTCAATATTTTTCTTTTTGCATCCTCAGATTCCAGATTTTCAAATAATTGTATCTCAGCCAAATATTGTCATATCCTAACAAACCATACATCAACAGAAAGCTTATTTATTCAAAAATTGACTTATGGCTGGTTTTGTGGTCCAGGGTCACAATTATGACTTAAAAAAGTGGGACTTCATTATAAGTATCTAAAATAACAACCAAAATATATTGACTGCCTGTAGCATCAAAACACTGCAAGCTAGAAATTTTGATAAAATAGTGATGATTGCACATTTTATAGATTCAGTTTTTTATATACTGTTATACATTTTTATTTCATAATGTAGAGATACAGTTGCTCAAAACACTAAAGCTATAAAATCTGCTGTCAGTAATAGCCTTAGCATCTGTCATTCACATTAAACTTCCAACCAACAACCTAGATATTAAATAGTTATTACCATGGATTTAAAGACAACGGACATTCAGGCAGCAGAAGACGAAAAAACTTTTTCAAAATCTTTTCAAAATCTGTTTTTGATTAAATTTCTCTCAAAGCAAACGATCACACCCTCAGTCACATCTACTACACTCTTACCAGTAGCTGAATCATACGGAGCAAATATGTTAAAATTTTATGCCATAATAACATGCACAACATGCATTCAAAAATGCATTTAAAATCCAATTAAATGAGGAAAAACAAACTCAGGGTAGATGGTGTATACCATAGAACTTGTAAGCAGAAACCGGGAGTGAATAACAGGCGTTATTATTCTGCAGAAAATCTTTAGGTGTATCTGTGTGGGTTTACATATTGTCTTCAAACAGCCTGTATCTCCTTTTAATACCCTAATCCTAATATTTAATTTCCAGCCCAAGTGTTTTCAGCCTCCTGAGTAACTTTTTAGAGAGTCCCTAATCGGTCTTCATTGCACTCAACTCCACCACTTTACTCCGATCCCTCACTGCCTAACTGAGCAGGAGGCTATGACCTACTTCCATGAGTAAGAGATTTCTCTCTGCCAGAGCCCCAAGCCACGTGTGTACACACACACACACACACACACATGTTGGGTTTACATGTTTTATGGGGACATTCCATAGGCGCAATGGTTTTCATACTGTACAAACCGTATTTTCTATGGCCCTACACCTACCCTACACCTAAACCTAGCCCTCACAGGAGATTGTGCACACTTTTACTTCATCAAAAAAACTCATTGTGCATGATTTATAAGCCTGTTTCCTCATGGGGACCTGAGAAATGTCCCCATAAGGTCAAAATCTACTGGTATACTATCCTTGGTCCCCATAACGTGATGAATACCAGGTACACACATACACACACACACACGCACACTCTCTCTCTCTCTCTCATACTCTAATACACTGCAGCATTCTAACAACAACATACCTGTATTCTGCGGAGTCTTGAGAATTCATACAAAAGTTCATTCAACATCATACCCGACTTTGCAGTAGATAATTTAACCATTAAATGAAAACAGACTGTATGGTATTGACGTCACCAAGCACTCTTAAGTTTTAAACTCATTTCCTCCAAGCACCTAACGGCCATTCGGGTAAATACAATTCACAATCCAATCAACTGCTAATTAATTTAAAGTCCTGCCCTATTTTACCTAGAAATATATCACATTAAATTGAAACACAGTTTCCTGTTTACTTTAACATAGGCAGTGACTGAATAGTCCACATCAGCTGATCACTATATAATTTAATTGAAAATGTTACTGTATTACAAATGAAACTCACCCGTCTGTGTCCTGGAAATTCACATTCACCTTCTTAGCAGCACCCAGGAGCTCTGCAGGAAAAAGAGTTTTGATTAGTTTTAATGATTAGAATTGTGAGGAAAGATGTTTAATTCATTTGGCCAAACTGACACATCTGTTAAACCAGGGGTCCCCAAACTAAGGCCCAGGGGCCGAATGCGGCCCGCCCCCACATTTGGACCGGCCCTCTGAACAATGCCAGAGACATATTTTGAAAATGTAATTTTAAATATGTTTTACTTATATCATGTCGGTATTTGATAATAAAGGTTGGCTTTCAAACAAAAATTTCTCGTAGTTATTAACATAGCCTAATTATTTGTTAAATTCACCAACAGAATGGTACATTCAAAGTAATGTGTCACCGTGATCGAACAGGTGATGCGCGAGCCAGCTAGAAAAATCAGAGCGATGACAAAATGACTAGCATTTGAGGTGAAACTAGCACTGCTTGTGGGACAAGTGCAAAAGCAAGACTTCACTCATCTCCCAGTTACCCAAAGTTTTTCAGCTGAGAACCAGTTGAAAAGTCAATTTGACGTGTGATTCAAAAAACACAGTGGACCAACAGCCGCAGATGACATTGCACCCCAAAATCATCACAGACTGTGGAAACTTAACTTCTTAAACTTAACTACTGGACTTCAAGCAACTTGAGCTTTGAGCTTCTCCACCCTTTCTCCAGACTCTAGGACCTTGATTTCCAAATAAAATATAAAACTTGCTCTCATCTGAAAAGAGGACTTTCGATCACTGCAACAGTCCATTTCTTCTTCTCCTTAGCCCATGTTCAGGAGTGGCTTAACAAGAGGAATACAACAACTGTAGCCAAATTTCTTGACATGTCTGTGTGTGGTGGCTCTTTATGCCTTGACCCCAGCCTTTGCGCCAGTTCACCCAAATTCTTGAATCAGTTTTGCTTGACAAGCCTGTCAAGGCTGCAGTTCTCTCGGTTGGTTGTGCATCTTTTTCTTCACACTTTTTCCTTCCATTCAACTTTGTGTTAACATGCTTGGATACAGCACTCTGTGAAGAGCCAGCTTCTTTGGCAATCAATGTTTGTGGCTTACCCTCCTTGTGAAGGGTGTCAATGATTGTCTTCTGGACAACTGTCAGATCAGCAGTCTTACCCAGGATTGTGTAGCCTAGTGAACTGGGAGACTATTTTGACGGCTCAGGAAACCGTTGCAGGTCTTTTGAGTTGATTAGCTGATATGTCACCATATTCTAATTTGTTGAGAAAATGAATTGGTGAGTTTTTGTTAAATGTGAGCCAAATCATCACAATTAAAAGAACCAAAGACTTAAACTACTTCTGCGTGCATTAAATTTATTTAATACACAAGTTTCACAATTTGAGTTGAATTACTGAAATAAATGAACTTTTCCCTGACATTCTAATTTGAGATGCACCTGTATATCTTTTGAAAAGAAATGATCATTTGTCTGTCTGGTGCATAAAAAATAATAAACTATTCTAGCATTAAAAGGTATAATAAATACAGGTAAAATCATAATAAAATAATAATAATAATAGTAGTCAGTCCGGCCCATGGAATTTTCTTTTATAAACCGACCTGGCCCCCCATTAAAGAAAAGAAAATTATGTGGCCCGCTCAGAAAAAAAAGTTTGGGGACCCCTGTGTTAAACTAACAAAACATCTTGATTAGACATAAACATGATGTAATGTTTACCAATGAAAAAACTTTATATGTGACGTAAGTGGCAGAGGTATATTTGTAGCAATAGCCAACAATACATTGTATGGGTCAGAATGATCAATTTTCCTTTTATGGCAAAAATCATTAGGATAATAAGTAAAGATTATGTTCTATGAAGATATTTTGTACATTTCCTACCGGAAATATATCAACACTTGTTTTTTGATTAATATGCATTGCTAAGAACTTTAAAGAACAACTATAAAGGTGTTTTTCTCAAAAAAATTTTTTTTTTTTTTTTTGCAACCTCAGATTCCAGATTTTTAAGTAGTTGTATCTCAACCAAATATTGTTCTATCCTAACCATACATCAATGCAAAGCATGTTTATTCAGCTTTCAGATGATGTATGAATCTCAAAAATAAAAATGACCCTTATGATTGGTTTTGTGGTCCAGGGTCACATATAAAAATACATAATCAATCATATTAATAAGCTTTGTGTTTACTTTTAATAAAACATTAATATAATAATATTAATACAATAATATAAAATTAATTTAATAATATTAATAATAAGAATAAGAATAAGAATAATACATATTTAATTGTATTTATTTATTTATTTAAAAATAATAATAACTTAATCATTTGAGATGAATCTGGTCCTATGGAAGCCCATTTCTGCCACTAAATAAAAATACAAAAAAGGTAATTGTCTTTTGAATTGAAAATTGACTTTTTATCTCACAATTCTGACCTGTTTCTTGCAATTGCATGATACAAACTCACAATTCTGACTGTTTTCTCAGAATTGGGAGATATAAACTAGCAATTGCATGTTATGAAGTTAGAATTGTGAGATATAAAGTCACAATTCTGACTTTTTTTTTCCAGAATTGCCTGATATAAACTCAATTGTGAGAAATAGGGTCAAAATGTGCAACTCTTGACTATTTTTTCTTGAAATTCAGATTTTTTTTCTCAGAATTGTGATGTATAAACTCGCAATTGCGATTTATAAGGTCCAATTTTGAGGGGAAAGAAATACTGTACTAAAAAAATGTCAGAATTGCGAGATATAAACTTGCAACTGCGGAAAAATCATGAGATAAAAAGTCACAATTACCTTTTTTATGTTTTATACAGTGGCGGAAAAGGGATTCCATAATATATAAAATTTACCAGTTTAACAATATTATACAAGTAAATACTATAAAAGAAGTATAATATTGTTATAATATTACATATATAGACTACATGTCAAACACTGATAATAAATATAATTTAATGATTCTGAAAAAAACACTGTATAATGTGCAAATACATCAAATGTTGCTGAAAGTATGTCATGCTGAAAAAGTACAAAAATCACATAAAAATGTGCATTAACTTCTATGAATATATTGAAATTTAAAAAACATTCTTAATTCCAGTTTGAATGATTTCATGCTTTGAAGCAGAACTCTAATTAGCAGGTCTAAAGTACTTTCCCGCCATGTTCATATCGAGGACTAAGGTCAAAGCGAGATGTGGCTCAGTCACAGAGGGGATTCCTCTCAGTCAAAGCCAGCAGGTAAAGTTTCCATTCATTAAACTCAAGCGAAACTGTTTAATCACAGTTGGTTATGAGCCACACACAAGCACAAGCACATATTACAAAAACACTGACAATCCTAATCAAAATCAAACCTATGTATTAAATTCTGGGTGATATTTCCATCAAATGTCTATGGCTTGATATATTAATCTCCAGATGTATGTGCGTGCGTGTGTGTGTGTATGTGTGCTAAATGAAAGCGGTCCAGATGGCAGCCTTCTCAGAGGGTGAGACAGGCGATGGGGGTGTAGAGACAGACAGAAAGCAAGAGAAATTCATAATGCAGGAAAATATCACTAAACGGTGAAATAAACAACCTGTGTGTGTGTGTGTGTGTGTGTGTGTGTGTGTGTGCTGCTCATTTGACCTTAATAGCAGTCTTATTCTACTAAACATGCTTAAGAAGCTATTCATTATGCATAAATGATATTATTATTCATACTCGCTGATCACAGCCTAATCAATTATGCTTATGCCTCGGTGAGGATGATGAATTAGTTAATTAATTTCCCTATTCAACATTATCTCTTGAAAACAGTAAATTAATAGATATGTAATTATTGCACATTTAATACACAACAACTAATTAAGCATCTCATTTTGTATCTCTAAGTCACCTTCAGAAACTACGCAATGAAATGATAAAAACGCAAATGAGCATCTCCATGACGACTCAGTGTCACTGTGATGCTAATTAGAGAATGTGACAGAAATACCATGGCAACGCCTCACCTGAAGATGCTATGCAATGTCTCTTTAGCAACCGTGGAGATGGTATCATGATAGGAAGTTATGGATAGAAGCATGCATTTTGCATTTTGTGTACATTCACAAACTGGCACGCGTACAGTCGCACACCATGAGGTGTTTTGGAACTCAGTCATAATCCTTCCATGTGATAAATTATTCATACCATTATCACTGCAATCTCATTGGTGCCTGTTGCTATGGAAACCTTGACCTTAACCATGACAATAACAATCAGTGTTGCCCAGCCCCTGCTCACAAACTCTCAAACATTCTTTAATACTCATCTTCCGCTTGGATCCAGTTTATTCACAGCTTTATGCTCCAAAAGACCCAGCTGGAGTGTTTGGGAGCGAGTAAGACTTGGGAATCTACACAAGGTTAAAGGTTAAGATGATATAATCCATCATCTGTCACAGCAAAATGCTGAAATCAAATTTTTGCTCCGAAACATAGCAAGACTTCTCCCCAAACAATGCTCAAAGAGAATGGAAATCCCTGGCATTTTGTTGCCATACAGTTTATGGTCTTTCAATGGATAAGGTCACCCAAAAATAAAAATCTTGACATTATTTACTTACCCATGTTGCTCCAAATTGAGAGGAACACAAAATGAGAAGTTTAGCAGAATGTCTGAGCTGCTCTCTTCCTTAAGGGATAGTTCACCCAAAAAAAAAAAAAATTCTGTCATTAATTACTCACCCTCATTCAATGCGTAGTGCTGCTGACGCAGAAGCAACAAGACATTGTTGAATAAAGTTGTTATATTTGTTTTCTTTGCGCACAAAAAGTATTCTCGTAGCTTCATAACAATACAATTGAACCACTGATGCAACAAGGATTATTTTATCGATGTCCTTACCGGTTTTGGGCACGTTACTTTAAAAAAGTAATTAGTTATAGTTACTAGTTACTTCTCACAAATAGTAACTGAGTTAGTAACTGAGTTACATCATTATAAAATCAACTAATTAGCAGGGAAAGTAACTATAATATGTCAAACAATTTGGATGCCCCTAATAATAAATATGGCAAATGAATAAAACATTGTACATTAATGCACACTACTTTAATGTTGCTGTGGGACAATGTGAGAGACACCTTCCATGGGCTAAATATCATATTATTGGGGTTGCTTCGACCTGCGGCGCGAACATGAAAAACATCCCATGGCACCACTGTTGTTGCACCGGTGTGCTCTGTCTCGTTTTTCCTGATGACCACAAATAGGACTAAAAATACTTTGTCATTTTGAAATGGCAAAGGGTCTACTTTTATGTGTGTAGAGTCATAAAACAAGAAAACACTTTTGTACTTTTGTAAAATAAATAAATGGAATGGAAGCCCATTTCCGCCACTAAATAAAAAATACAAACAAGGTCATTTTCTTTTAAAAAGAAAATTTACTTTTCATGTCACAATTCTGACTTTTTTTCTCGCAATTGCGAGAAATAAGGTCAGAATGAGGAAATTCAGAATTTGTCAAATAAATAAAATAAACAAGGATGAGAATGTTGTTATAAGAATGTTTTCTCTTAACGTTATGAGAATGTAAATCCATCATTAATGATGTATTAGGACATCCTTTATGCATTATTTTAAGAATGTTCTGTCCTAACCTTAGTTTAAATACCTGAAACAATGCTAATAAAAGTTGGGAACGTTTGCTGTTATGCTTAATCCAGTCTACATTGCATAAAAGTTAACTACCAATTCTCCTATATAGAAACTAGAGTTCAAGTTTTCATTTAGGCCTTACAGCAACACTAAGCTATCATGAACCAGTTCATTAGCTACAAAGTGCACTGACAAATCAGAAAGTCACAGCTGGGAAACATTAAAAAGTGCTCCAATAGTTTCTAATAAACCTCTCCAGTAGCACTCAGACCCTTGAAATTGCTTATAGCGTAATTAAACTTGTTTCATAATTGATCAACTTTACATAGTGATTGAAATGGGGTGCGTTTCCCAAAAGCATCGTTAGCTAATATGGTCGCAACTTCCATTTAACTCTATTGGTAATGACAGAACTTAAACCATAGTTGCTTTTGGGAAACACACCCTTGAACTAAACCAAAACTGAACTGACTGGAGCTGAAAAATAACGGTGTTGACTTGTTAGAGCAGCTTTACAGCAGAATTAAAAATTCTTCTATTATTGATGAATTTTGTAATCTGACTCTTCTTTGAAACAGTTTGTACAGAATAAAGCATTACAGTATATTGACTCCAGTTCCATGACTTTAGTTTTGGGTAAAGTAGATTTAGAATATCAGTCTCTTCACATAACATTAAAAGAGAAACATCTAGCCCAGGGGTTTTCAAACCTGTCCTGGAGCCTCCCCTGCCCTGCACATTTTGTATGTCTCCCTTATTAGGCACACCCAATTCAGGTCTTGCAGTCTCTACTAATGAGCTGATGATTTGAATCAGGTGTATTAGATGAGAGAGACAAGCAAAATGTGCAGGGCAGGGGAGGCTCCAGGACAGGTTTGAAAACCCCTGATCTAGCCAATGGGCCACTGTTTTTTCTATCTTTGACAAAAACCACCAGTGGCATGGAGATTTCATCATTTCATGGAACAAATAGTGGATAGAATGTAAATGCCCTCATTGACCTTTATTAATGGTTAAGAAGCTGTAGTACTTTAAACAAAAAAAAAATTAAATTGGGCAAAGTTAGGATGTGGGCCAGCTTAACCATATGGGTGATTGGGCAGACGCCCAAAAGACACCATGCATGATCACGCAACATCCACAGGACAGTCATTATTTTTGCATTTGCTATTGCTGCTGCTAATGACACAAAAATGACACACTTCACTTTCAAAATGCACTGCTTTTTGTAAAGCATCTACTTGGCTTTCTAGACCAACTTCAGTGCTGCACGACCGCACTGAAGTTAATTACCAAGGCTCTCGTCCCTTGTTAACATTTAGGCGCTATTGTGCTTAATTTAGTCGGCTGGTCTCTAGGACTGAAGAAAAGAGGATAATCGTTGGACTAAAGCAGTTTTAAAGCCCCTACGTTGTACTTCATTCTGTTGGTAATTAAGTAATCAATTCATCGACAGCCCAGGACACAGACACCTAGACAAGCATGTGACTGACATCAGCTGCACAATCGCAGATCAATTCAACATCAGATACGCAGGCCTACAGGCTCTAACTAGATCCTAATGACAGTAATGTATCAGTATATTGATACTTTGCTGTAATTCACCCGGTGTGGCTTACAATAGGAACATTATGGATAAATACTCATCAGTGTCACATTCTCTACAAGGATGATTGTATAATACAGGGCAGGCAGGATTTACTTAGAGCAGAGCTCAGAGAGCATAATTCTGTGACAGTCCCTGTTTCCACCAACATAAAATAAAAGGAAACTGCTACATTTTATCTCCCAATGACTTTTTACTTGTAAATCTGAGTATACAACATTTGTTTGTTTGTTTCCTACATAATTGTACGTAATTGCGACTGTTTATCTTACAATTCTTCCACAATTCAATACCATTTTTCTTGCACATGTTTGTCACAATTTTGACATTTCTTCACAGATTTGTCACAAAAAATGGCCAGAAATGTGAGATAAAAAACCAAGAATTGCAAGAAAAAAGTCTGATTTGAGATATAAACTCACAATTGCAAGAAAAAAGTCTGAATTGTGAAATATAAACTCAGAAGTGCAAGAAAAAAGTCTGACTTGTCAGATGTAAACTAAGAATTGAAAGAAAAAGTCTGAATTGTGAGATACAAATATAGAATTGCATGAAAAAAGCCTAAATTTTCAAATATAAATTCTCAATTGTGAGATATAAACTCAGAATTGCAAGAAACAATTCTGAATTGTGAGATATAAACTCAGAATTGCAAGAAAAAAAAATTTGAATTGTGAGATATAAACTCTGAATTGCAAGAAAAAGTCTGAATTGTGAGATACAAATATAGAATTGCATGGAAAAAGCCTAAATTTTCAAATATAAATTCTGAATTGTGAGATATAAACTCTAAATTGCAAGAAAAATGTCTGAATTGTGATATATAAACTCTAAATTGTGATGTATATATATAATTGTGATAAAAATGTTTGAATAGTCAGATGAAAAACTTGAATTGCAAGATAAAATGTCTGAATTGTGAGATATAAACTCAAAATGGCAAGAATAAAAAGTCTACATTTTGACACATAAACTAAGAATTGAAAGAGAAAGTCTGAATTGTCAGATAAAAAAGTCAAAATTGCAAGAAAAAATTTCTGAATTGTGAGATACAAATATAGAATTGCAAGAAAAAAGTCTAAATTGTCAAATATAAATTCTGAATTGTGAGATAAAAAATCAAAATTGCAAGAAAAAAAGTCTACATTTTGAGACATAACCTAAGGATTGAAAGAAAAAGTCTGAAATGTGAAATGTAAACTTAAAATTGCAAGCAAAAGTATGAATTTTGGGATATAAACTAAGGATTGAAAGAAAAACATCATTAAAAAAATGAGAATTATAAAATAAAAATGTTTGAATTGTGAGATATAAACTTAAAGTTGCAAGAAAAAAGTTTACATTTTGAGATATAAACTAAGGATTGCAAGAAAAGGTCTGAATTGTGAAATATAAACTCAGAATTGCAAGCAAAAGTCTGAAAATTGAGATAAACTCAGAATTGCAAGCAAAAAGGCCTGAATTGTGAGATACAAACTTGGAATTAAAGCTGCAAGCAGCGATGACCGGGCCCTCGCCGTCTACGCAGTCACCATCACGATAGCATCAGGAAAACGGTGCCCAGTTGGCACATGCATTCACAGTAACCCTTCTGCCAGGGTCGATTTAAAGTTTACAGAATGAAAGGGTTAATTAAAATCAACACACAGACACATACACACAATATTTCAAATTTTGCCATCCAGTTTAATTTGTTAACATTAACTATATTACTTAACATGAACAATAATTAAATAGCATTTATTAATGTTAATTAATATTAAACTAAAAAAAGTATTCATATATTATTAAAAGGTACATTAGTACATTTATTTATATTTGTAATATATATTTAAAATATTTGTGGGTTCATGTATTTATAATACATTATAAGGGTATTCTTAAGGCATTATAATGAATGCATAATACATTATAAAAACCTTATAATATGTTGTATCATCTCATGAGCATTCATAAGAACAGTTTTAATTTATTAGAATTTTTACTTTTTTATTATAGCTTTTATGAGTATGATAACCTCCTCATAGTTGTAATGTATAAGTCTCATATTTTGCCATCTTACTGATGTCACTTTACTTAAAGCATACAAAGACCACTTATAAGTAATAATAATAATATTTCTCAAATAGCCATAAGATCAGGTATCAGATCAGATGGATGTATAATATGATCATTTTAATTATTTTGATGGTACCCGTTAGACAGCTTTTTATAAGTAACTCTGCAACTGCATGTCAACTAGCAGTAATTATTATTAGTAGTGTGCTAAATATATGCTAACACTGTATTTTGACAGTTCCCCAAAAGAAAAACTGATTATAAGTAACTTTGCAAGAACACGAACCGTCTACTTAGCCTAACATTAACCTAAGTCTACACTGTAAGGAGTGTTTGTTGGTGAGTTAGTTGCTTATAGTCAATAGAATAGAATATAATGTAAAAAATAAATCTAATATGATATAGTCCATTACAAATGAAGTAGATTTAATATGGTTTCTATTGTGTGTTATAAATAATCAAAATCTTAAAAGCTATAACCTCTAATATTTAAGTATTATAATGTATGATATTTGTTGTTATGAATATTCATTGGATGATATAATATATTATATTATACGTTTTTTATAATGCATTATGCGTTCATTATAATGCCTTAGAAATACCCTTATAATAGGGGCTTCATAGAAAGTGTTACCAAATCAGTGAGAGACAAACAAAACATTTCATAATTTTTCATTAAAAAAAAAAAAAATTTTTAATGTTTTTATTGTTTATTTTAAATTAGGTAAAAGAATTGTGACAGTACAGTACATAACAACTGCAAATGAATCTATGCATTTGTTTATTTGTTTTACATTGAGAATGAGAAGAATAGGATTAGAGGTAAAAATATTCCTTATCATTCGAGGACCTCTGGTGTTCATCCCTCGTATTACAGTCTTCATTTCTCTCTCACATCTGGATACTTTTAATGTTTTTGGGGCCTCTGAGCATGATAAAATTTTGATACCAAGCGTATTTTCTAAGAATGATTTGTTCTTCATATATACAAAGTTTTGAAGAGTTGGTATTAGGCACTTTAAAGATATATGAAAATGAATGCTACTTTTTTTTACTGTGACTTTAAAAAATCACCACATCAACACCGTTCAAGATATACCAAATCCGCTCACAATTTAGCATTTTGAGTATATTCTTATCATGTTGACAAAATTTGGTGTGAACTTCTTGTTTCTGCTTTGTTTAGTATGATTTTATTTACAGCCTGATTTTTCCAAAAATCCACATTCAAATAAAAATAGCCAACTTCCTGTTTATTATAGCTAATGAGTGTTAATTAGAAAGTTGTCCGGATTGATGAGAACAATATACGTACCAAGATTGGTGACTGTAGGCAAAACTAAACCCCCAACTTTTGTCAAAAGGTGGCGCTATAGAGTGCCTCCTCCACGCCCATTTATGGGCTTTCATCAGTATCTAAATATCATTAATACAGACGTGTGTGTTGAGTTTCATGAAATTCTAAGTATTTATAGTGGCTCGAAAACACAAAAAACTAAAGTTAAAGTTTGACACGTTGCCATGGCAACATGATAAAAGTTATGGATAATGCCCTTCACAGATTCTCTTTGGCCGTGTTTCAACATTATTGGGATGAAGTTTGAAGCAAATTGACTAAAATTAAGAGGCTGATTTAAAAGCATTTAGAAAACGTTGCGCTTTCTGCTGCCAGTTGGTGGCGCTATAACTTTTACTCATAATAGTCATATCTCTGTGATTGGCATCATACGATGAACAAACAGCTGAAGTTTGGTCAAAATCAGACGAAGTGTGTTAAAGTTATTAGACACTTCCTGTTTCTCATTTCTCGCCATAATTTTGTCGCCCCGCCACGGCCAAACCGTTCGAAATATCAAAATTCCCCTGGCAATTTTGCGTCTCCAATGTCTTGAGATCATGTTGACCGAGTTTGGTGGCCATTGGTGGAAAGGCCTAAGAGGAGTATTTCAAATTCCATTGCATGCGCTTTTTAGACATCCCTGAATAGCTGACTTCCTGTTAGGCGAAGCACTGACTTTGAGCATGAACGTTGTTCAGCCCGATGAGGTCTATATGTGTATGAATTTTGATAACTGTAGGTCATCCGGTGTGTGCTCCAGAGTCCCTGAAAAGTCGCAATTTTTAACGTGATGCCACGCCCCCCCCAGGTGACCCCCCCATGTCAAAGTTTGTCCGGCCCTGATGGCCGCAGGTTCCAATGTGTGTGCAAAGTTTCAAGAGTTTTCGTGTATGTTAAGGGCCCCGAAATGACCCAAAACATTGATGAAATAATAATAATAATAATAATTAAAGCTGCAAGCAGCGTTGACCGGGCCCTCGCCGTCTGGCAGTCGCCATCCCGATAGCATCAGGAAAACGGTGCCCAGTTGGCACATGCATTCACAATAACCCTTTGGACTAACCCTAACTGTCTCTCCTCCTGTCTGACTCTTTCTCTTACCACCCATCCCACCTCCTTACACTCAGCCACTTACCACACAAACACACACATAGAGTGCAGAGCAGAGTGAGATCAGATTTGTTTTTTAATTTTCTTTCATTCGTGGAGTTTTGTATAATTATGAAATGAACTGTGTTTAATCAGAATGAATAGTTATTTGTATGAAAAAAGTTTCAAAGAGTTAGGATGCTGCACTTTAAATATATAATAAATCATTGAAAATTGAAAATGGAAAATAAAATTCTAGGCACGCTATCTGCCTCAAAAACACAGGAAACAAATATTTGAATGTATTTTGTATTTTTATTTATTTGCCAAGGCAACAGCATTTGATGCATCAGGGACGCCTTTACAGACTCTCATCGCCCGTGTTTTTACATCATTCTGATGAAGTTTGAAGAAAATCGAGTACAAATATATTGTTTGTTGTTCGTTCGTGTGTTAGTTCATTAACCAATGTTAACAAAAGAGACCCTATTTTAAATAGTTACCATGTTTTATGATCTACATCCATTTTTAAATATTATTTTAATGATCTATAAGCATCTGTGAAATAATTATAAACAAATATATTAAAAATAAATACATATTAACTTAGTTGATGTATTTGTTTCTCATTCTAATTAAGTGAACTGAGCAGTATAGTGTCATACTTATAAGATTTTTTATTCTATCAGTGAGATTGTATATATGTATATAAATCATATAATTTTTCCTTAAAAAATTAAAAAAAGATTTTAATGCTCTTTAAGCACCTATACAAAATAATTATGTAAAAGTACACTGACAGTACAGTCTATATCAACTGATTCTATGGATTATTTTCATTCTTATACACTGAGAATGAGCTAAATAGCATTAGAGGTCAAACGATTCCTTATCTTATGAGGACCTCTAGTGTTCATCCCTGGTATTAGAGCTTTAATCTGACAAATTTATGTGACACTTTTAATGTTTTTGGGGCCTCTGAGCATGATAACATTTTGAAACTATACGTATTTCCTAAGAATTTCTTGTTCTTTATATGTAAAAAGTTTTGATGAGTTAGAATAATGCAATTTAAAGATATATGAAAATAACTCTTCATCTTTTTTATTGTTACTTTCATAAATCACCACATCAACACCGTTCAAGATGTCCCAAAGCCGTTCACAATTTAACATCTTCAGTATCTTGGCATCATGTTGACAAAGTTTGGTGTGAACTGTCTGATTCTGCTATGAGTGATATGAATTTATTCACAGCTATATTTAAAAACACAGGAAACAAATGTTAAAGTTTGACATGTTGCCATGGCAACAGCATTTGATGTATCAAGGACCCCTTCACAGATTCTCATCGGCCGTGTTTTGATATTATTCTGATGAAGTTTGAAGCAAATTGAGTAAAATTAAGAGGTTGATTTAAAAGCGTTTTGCAAGCAACACACTTCCTGCTGCCAGTTGGTGGCGCTATAACTTTGACTCATAATAGTCACATCTCTGTGATCGGTATCATACGACGAACAAACTGCTTAAGTTTGGTCAAAATCAGATAAAGTGTGTCAAAATTATTAGACATTTCCTGTTTCTCATTTCTCGCCATAATTTGTCGCCCTGCCACGGCCAAACCGTTCGAGATACCAAAAATCCCCTGGCAATTTTGCATTCCCAATATCTTGAGATCATGCTGACCGAGTTTGGTGGCCATCGGTGGAAAGGTCTAGGAGGAGTATTTCAAATTCCACAGCTTGATTTTTCCAAAAATCCATATTTAAATAAAAATAGCTGACTTCCTGTTGGTCGTAGCTAATGGGTGTAAATTAGAAAGTTGTCCGGCTTGATGAGTCCAATATATGTACCGAGTTTGGTGACTGTAGGACAAAGTAACCCCCCAACTTTTGTCAAAAGGTGGCGCTATGGAGCGCCTGCTCCACGCCCATTTATGGGCTTTTATCAGTGTTTAACTGTCATTAATACAGATGTGTGTGTTGAGTTTCATGAAATTCTAAGCATTTTAAGTGGCTCAAAAACACAAAAAACTAAAGTTAAAGTTTGACACGTTGCCATGGCAACATGATAAAAGTTATGGATAACGCCCTTCACAGATTCTTATCGGTCGTGTTTTGACATTATTGGGATGAAGTTTGAAGCAAATTGAGTAAAATTAAGAGGCTGAGTTTAAAGCGTTTCAAAAACGTCACGCTTTCTGCTGCCAGTTGGTGGCGCTATAACTTTGACTCATAATAGTCACATCTCTGTGATCGGCATCAGACGATGAACAAACTGCTGAAGTTTGGTCAAAATCAGACAAAGTATGTCAAAGTTATTAGGCACTTCCTGTTTCTCATTTCTCGCCATAAATTTGTCGCCCTGTCACGGTCAAACCGTTCGAGATATCAAAAATCCCCTGGCAATTTTGCGTCCCCAATGTCTTGAGATCATGCTGACCGAGTTTGGTGGCCATCGGTGGAAAGGCCTAGTAGGAGTATTTCAAATTCCATTGCATGCACTTTTTAGACATCCCTGAATAGCCGACTTCCTGTTTGGCGAAGCACGGACTATGAGTGTGAAATTTGTTCGGCCCGATGAGGTCTATATGTGTATGAATTTTGGTGACTGTAGGTCAACCGTTGTGCGCTCCAGAGCCCTTCAAAAGTCGCAATTTTTAACGCTGTGCCATGCCCCCCCCAGGTGACCCCCCCATGTCAAAGTCTGTCCAGCCCTGATGGCCGCAGGTTCCAATGTGTGTGCAAAGTTTCAAGAGTTTTCGTGTATGTTAAGGCCCCCGAAATCCCCCAAAACATTGAAAAAAAAATAATAATAATAATAATAATAATAATCCTTAGAAAAACAATAGGGCCTTCGCCCTTTTGGGCTCGGGCCCTAATAATAATCCTTAGAAAAACAATAGGGCCTTCGCCCATTCTGGGCTCGGGCCCTAATTAAGAGAAAAAAGTCTGAATTGTGAGATACAAATATAGAATTGCATGAAAAAAGCCTAAATTTTCAAATATAAATTCTGAATTGTGAGATATAAACTCTGAATTGCAAGAAAAATGTCTGAATTGTGATATATAAACTCTAAATTGTGATGTATATATATAATTGTGATAAAAATGTCTGAATAGTCAGATGAAAAACTCAGAATTGCAAGATAAAATGTCTGAATTGTGAGATATAAACTCAAAATGGCAAGAATAAAAAGTCTACATTTTGACACATAAACTAAGGATTGAAAGAAAAAGTCTGAATTATTAGATAAAAAACTCAAAATTGCAAGAAAAAAAGTCTACATTTTGAGACATAACCTAAGGATTGAAAGAAAAAATCTGAAATGTGAAATGTAAACTTAAAATTGCAAGCAAAAGTATGAATTTTGGGATATAAACTAAGGATTGAAAGAAAAACATCATTAAAAAAATGAGAATTATAAAATAAAAATGTTTGAATTGTGAAATATAAACTTAAAGTTGCAAGAAAAAAGTTTACATTTTGAGATATAAACTAAGGATTGCAAGAAAAGGTCTGAATTGTGAAATATAAACTCAGAATTGCAAGCAAAAGTCTGAAAAGTGAGATAAACTCAGAATTGCAAGCAAAAAGGCCTGAATTGTGAGATACAAACTTGGAATTAAGAGAAAAAAGTCTGAATTGTGAGATACAAACCTGGAATTAAGAGAAAAAAGTCTGAATTGTGAAATATAAACTAAGAATTGCAAGAAAAAAAGGTCTGAATTGTGAAATATGAACTCAGAATTGCAAGAAAAGTCTGAAATGTGAAATATAAACAGGTCAGAATTGGAAGATATAAACTCCACATTCTGACCTTGTTCTTGTAATTGTGAGCTAAAAAGTAACAACTACCTTTTTTACTTTTTTAATCACATGGTGAAAACAAGATTCCATATATTTCAGGTCAATAGTTGTAATAGTACACTAATAGTACACAAAAAAGTCATACTCAAAGTGCAAGAAAGGCTTTAAGTTGCGAAAAGGTTGTGATAAAAAAAGACCAAAAATAACTTCTGTCTGGCCCTCATGTCATTCATTCCCACTGACTTCCATAGTATTTTTCTTTATACTAATACTATGGAAATCAATGAGAATCAAAACTGTTACCAGCATTCTTTAAAACATCAACAGGAGAAGGAAAGCCGTATCGTTTCAGAACAACATGAAGGAGAGTAAATGATGACAGAATTTTCATATTTAGGTGGGCTTTTCCTTTAAGTTGGGAAAAGGTTGTAATAAACCTTTCATATTAATGTACCCTAATGTACATAATGTGACAGATACAAGTGTTTTAAAGGATTCAACTATTATAAATGGTTTCTTGAATGTTAAAATTGATAAAGTGCTTGTTGGAGGCACAAAGGTCCATTCATACAGAAAACACCCCTTGTTCTCTTAAGATCTCAGATGAAATAATAATTATGATTTTTACAGGTATAAATCACTGTTTCACGTTTGAAAGCCTCAAAGTTAGAGTGGCGAAATGCTACATTAAATACTCGAGGACCTCCGAATGTTGAACATTCCAGTCAGACGCAACATTAATCTGTCAAGCTTCGTGATATTGATGCTGGACCACGGGATGGGGTGAACACAGAACATGACTTACTGAGCTTCAAATCCCCCGTAGGGACAGGCTAAGACTTATCCAGCCTTATCACTGGTTATGAAGATACTGAAGGATACAACACAAGTTCAATACAAAAGAGATGACAAGAGCTGCAAACCTTTCATAGAACTGATGCTGAGGTTAATATTCCCAACTCAAGAATTAGATTAGGGTTACTCAAGTGTACTCCCCAAGAGGAAATAGAAAAGGAGTATAATTTATAGCTGTGGATAAGGTTCACTCTAGAGACGTTATACGTTTCACGGGTGAATCTCACGAAACCTGTCAAGAACATGCCCTGCTCATATTTCACAACAAAATCAAAAGGAAGAAAAAAAAAGAACTGATCATTTGCCTGAAGAAAATAAAACCAATCAGACTTTTTACTTTGTGCCACTATTTTAATTTAAAAAAGCCTCAAAAGACTTTACTGTAATGCCAAAAAAATGCAAAAAGAAATAAATACAAATAAAAAATGCAACAAAATTGACATTGTTTCAGTTGTATACATACATAATTATATACTAATTTAATTTCAATAGAAACTAATAAAAAAATATTATTGTAAATATTTTATTTATTTATTATTTATTTAGACAGTTGTCATTATTGAATTAAATAATTCAAATAATTAAATTAAGAAAATGGTTTTACAAACACTTTCTTTATACACACAAAATAAAATAAAAAGGAAACTGCAACATTTTATCCCCGAATTCAGAATTTTTTTCTCACAAATCTGAGTTTACATAAATGTAATGAATTATTATACAACTTTTTTGTTTGTTTGTTTCCTACATGATAATTACACAGTAAACACAATTTTGACGTGTCTTCACATATTTGCAAAAAAATGTACTGTCAGGGGTGTATGCAGGACTAGACGAGACGATATTCACAAATAACAATATATTTAATAAATCTCCAAAAGGAACAAGGCAGGAACAGGCAGGAACACTGAAGGCTTTCACACAACACGTAACGTTAAGGACCGACAATACACTGAACTCAAAGACAGACTCTTAAAGACAAACTAATCAAGATACACAGGTGACATTGATGACTGATAATAAAACACAGGTGTAACAGATGACGGTGACGAGGGCTAAACCAAATGACAGATCAACAGGGGGAGACAATGGGAGAAACCAAAGACATAAACTGACATAACTATGACATTACGCCCCCCTCCGCAAAGGCGCGTCCTCGCGCCGTACAAAACAGAAACAGAAAACAGACTAGAGGGGCAGCAAAACTGAAAAACAGAGTCCATGGAGGAGGCTTAGGTGGAGGACGCAACCCCGGGAGGGGGACCAAAACAAGAGTCCAGGTAACACAGAAAACAGTCCATGGGGGCGACGACGGAGGGAGGAGCCAGGGAAGACACAGGAGGGGCCTGAAGCAGGAGGAAATCCACAGGACCCAGACCACAGCCATGATGACGGCCCACGGTGGAGCCGACGGAGGGAGGAGCCATGGTGGAGGGAGGACCGCCGACTCCATGGGGCCGACCGACAGAGGCGGAGCAGATGGAGGAGGAGCCCGAGGCGGAGACGGAGAGCCGATGATCCGGGGTGACGCCGAGGATCCGGAGGGCCAAGGTGGAACAGGCTCTGGCGCCCGAGGCGGAGGCGGAGTCCCGGAGATCCGCGGCGGAGCCAGAGCGACAGAGGATGGAGGCTGTGCCCGCAGGAAGGAGGAGTCCCAAGGAGCCGGTGGGACGGCGCGACGAGGCACAGCCAGAGGAGCAGAGTCCTGAGGAGCCGATGGGGTGACGACTGACCAGGGCGGAGCCGGAAAGACGATGGAGCCCGGTGGAGCTGGTGGATCGACGGGCGACGGTGGAGAGGAGGGCGTCAAGAGCCGTGGTGGAACCGCAGGGTCGAAGGGCCGAGGCGGAGTCCTGGACTCGGAGGCTGGAGGCGGAGCTGAGGAATCCTCCAGCCGAGACGCCGTTGGAAACTGGCAGCCCCGCGGCGAGCCCACTGCACAGATGTTGGGCTGAGGGTGAGCTGAGGGGCTGTCAGGGGACAGCGGTGGCCAGACAGACATGGCAGCAGATGACAGAGGGTGGGTGGGTGGGAATTCCGGGCAGACAGGACAGACGGATATTTCCATATCAAAGTCAATTAAGTTACCAGAGTTATCTTCGACGAGATCCGAGAAAAAGTCTATTAAATCCCCAGAATTTTGTCCAAGCTCACCCTCAGTGGTGGTGCAGTGGGCAGGGCTCTCTGTAGCCCTCTCTTGCTCCACGTCATACTCCACCGTCGCGGATGTAGCAGTCGGCTCTCGCACCTGGTTCGATGTGTCCGGCTCTGGCTCTGTCGCTCTTGGCTCTGGCTCTCCATCGTCGGTGGGCTCGGGCTGCAACTCCGCTTGTCGGGGTGATGTTGGGCTGGGTTCTGGGTCAAGTGTGGGGCTGGTGTCATCCTCCGCGTTCGACGAAGATCTGCTGGACACCAGCACCCACACGATGAAATCAGCGATGCTCTCTCGAGGACCTTCCCCGGACAACTGCCTCTTGATGGTGTTGTTCAGTCCCTTACGGAAAAAGGTACAGAGGCAGTAGTCCGGGTAGTGCGTGTAAGGCACGAGGTGGACGAAGTCTCTGGTGTAGTCCTCGAGAGAGCGATCCCCCTGCTCCAGGAGAATGATGCTCACAGCAGGGTCCATGATAAAAACCAAAAAATAAACACTGAGAAAAACGAAAAATAAAGCAGGGGAAACACGCTGGGGAACTGTTTAGGTCGGTCCTTCTGTCAGGGGTGTATGCAGGACTAGACGAGACGATAGACGATATTCACAAATAACAATATATTTAATAAATCTCCAAAAGGAACAAGGCAGGAACAGGCAGGAACACTGAAGGCTTTCACACAACACGTAACGTTAAGGACCGACAATACACTGAACTCAAAGACAGACTCTTAAAGACAAACTAATCAAGATACACAGGTGACATTGATGACTGATAATAAAACACAGGTGTAACAGATGACGGTGACGAGGGCTAAACCAAATGACAGATCAACAGGGGGAGACAATGGGAGAAACCAAAGACATAAACTGACATAACTATGACATGTACAAGACAAGAATTGCAAGAAAAAAAGTCTGATTTGAGAGATAAACTAACGATTTAAAATTAAATTAAATTTAAAAAATGGTTTTACAAACACTTTCTTTATACACGCAAAATAAAATAAAAAGGAAGCTTTATCTCTGAATTCTGACTTTTTAGTTTGTTTGTTTCTGACATGAAATAAAACTAAAAATTAAATTAAATAATTAAAATTCAAATATTTAAATCAATTCAGTTCAGTTGAGAAAATGGTTTTACAAACACTTCCTTTATACAGATTATATCCTTCATTTTAGACTGAAATGTGATATAATATTCAACTTTGAAAAATTATTCTCATTAATGTAATGCTTAAAAAATGTATTATTTCAGATACATTCACATATACTAATTTAATTTAATATTTATTTAAAATTTTTACATTTAATTTAATTGTAGCGAGAATAAAAATGGTTTCACAAATGTCTGGTTTATGCAATATACAGTGTATTTTCTTCCTAATTTTTGACTGAAATTTTTGAATAAATTATTTGAGTAACCAAATATATATTTCAGAAAGCACAAATATAATAATGGCATTCCACCATGCCTGTTTTTTTTTTTATAGGAAGTAATTTAATCTCTCAGCTCTGAAGCATAATCTGGGACAAGCACAGTAATCTGAACAACACATACACGTCTCCCTCCCCCCATTCTCATGGCCTAACCCACGGCTATAATTATAGATATTTAATGATTATCATTTTAAAATGACCCGAAAGCATGAGTGCTGTAAGTGGGTAGAACTCCGAAACACGTGCTGAACATATACTGCCACATTTACCACTACACTCCTTTTGAATTCTGTGAGTTATATTTGGTTCTTTGTGTCACCGCAAATGTACCACGGTCTCTTCAATACCACCAGAAAGGACTAGTGTGCGTTGCATATTTACACACACACTCACAATGCACACACACAAACCCTCAGCATCCCTCAGCATCATCTAACTGCGTGCAGTTTAAAGCAGCCATGGCCTGAAGCCTGAGCAAGCTGACTGTGAAAAGAAAATGAGAGAGAGAAACATAGAGAGAACAAAGATTTTCTTCCACTAGTTTGGCCTCACGTGCCACACACGTGACTGTCAGTTTCACACTAGACGCTAAAAATACATATGAGGGAACCCATAAAGAAAAATCACAAATGAATTCATCTTTAATATCTGTGTTTCTCCTAGACAACAATGAGATTAAATGGAGACTTGAGTAAAAGCAGTTTCTACTGAGGAGAGCGAGGAAATAAAATAGGAATCTCCAAGCCTCTTAAAGTATGTCTCATTCTTGTCTCATCTTAACTGTATGATCTTAGACAAATCTATATCTGCTCCATGTAAAAAACAATTTTTGTCCTATACATGTGATTAGCTGCAGGTCATTTGTGACCCTGAACCACAAAACCTTAAAGGAGTAGTTCACTTCCAGAACATAATTTTACAGATAATGTACTCACCCACTTGTCATCCAAGATGTTCATGTCATTTTTTCTTCAGTCGTAAAGAAATCGTGTTTAGAGGAAAACTTTTCAGGATTTTTCTCCATATAGTGGACTTCTATGGTGCCCCAGAGTTTGAACTTCCAAAATGCAGTTTAAATGCAGCTTCAAAGGGTCCCAGTCAAGGAAGAAGAGTCTTATGTAGCAAAACATTCAGTTATTTTCTTAAAAATGTACAGTTTATATACTTTTTACCTGAAACGCTTGTCTTGTCTTCTCTGCATTAACTCTGTGTACTCCAGTTCATGACAGTTAGGGTATGTCGAAAAACTCCCATCTCATTTTCACCTCCAACTTCAAAATCATCACTGCAGAAGTACCGACCCAGTGTTTACAAAGTCAACATCCAAAGAAGGTCAAACGCCCTTTACAAAAAAAAAGGTAAAACAACAATGTAGGATTTTGAAGTTCAGGAGAAAATGAGATGGGAGTTTTTTGACATACCCTAACTGTCTTGAACCGGAATACAGTTTATGCAGAGCTAGGCAAGCGTTTGAGATTAAAAAGTATATAAATTGTCTTTCTTTTTTTTTTTTAAATAACTGATAACTTCGCTAGATAAGACCCTTCTTCCTCAGCTGGGATTGTTTAGAGCACTTTAAAGCTGCATTTAAACTGCATTTTGGAAGTTCAAACTCGGGGGCACCATAGAACTCTGCTATACGGAGAGAAATACTGATATGTTTTCCTCTATAGACGTTTTTCCTGAACACGGAAGTAAGTCCGACTCTTAACTGAAAGAATGCTTTGCATTTCTGGTCTGCATTGTTTCTAGTCAAATTAGGGTATATTCCGAGCTAATAAACTGATGTTAAACCTATTAAAATGTTTTTAAAAAGCACATGGCAACACTTGGCAATGTCGCAATCACCGTCATTTGTCAGTGCCTCACTTTAAAGAGTGTGTAGATGACACGAAGCAGCGGACGTTAGCTACATTAAAAACAGATGGACGCTATTTGAATGGGTTCCTATGGAAACCGGAACAGAAAAGCATTCAATCTGACGTTAGAATTCGTAATGGCGGCGCTCATCGTTTACTCAGGAAAAAGGTCTATAAACATAATTTCTTTACAGCTGAAGAAAGAAAGATATGAACATTTTGGATGACAACCATACACCATACATCAATAGAAAGCTTATTTATTCATTAATTTATTAACCGTTATGACATTTTGTGACAATCACAGTTTGCTAATATGACCCTTCGCAAAGACCCACCTGACAACTGACAACATGCGTCAGACAAGACAGAGCTTTCAAATGTTGTCATTTTTAATCAATTCAAAAAATAAATACCGTTTTGTGGCTCTTTAACAAGACATGGACCGGTCATCTCTTCTTCCTTACTAAATATACATGAATGAACATCAGAAGGTATCTTGCTTCAACCGCAGAAAGACATCAATACGCACAATTTTTCAAGTTCAAGTCCACTAACTTAAAGGGATGGTTCGGAGTAGAATTGACTTCATTGCTATGCACTCTGAAGCCCATCTAAATACCCCATCCAAAGTTTTTTTTTTTTCCTTAGTCGAACATTTATGGAGATATTATAGTTTTTCGAATTGCTTGTTACAGGAGTGAATGGTACATGTGATGTATCTCGTAAATTGCACCACTAAACGTGCAAGTAATCTTACCAAACTTGTACAGTCGTGTAAATAGGTTATGTACTCACAAAACACTGCAACAGAACATTTGTAAGTCCACCATGAGTGTTTTAAAAACACGTTTTACCCGAGAACTACTGTACAAGTCGACGTCACTTCCCTGGTTTGAAAAAAGCACGTAAAAGTCCTCCTACTACATCTGTGTGCATGTCAACTTGTAGGAGGACTTTTACGTGCTTTTTTCAAACCAGGGAAGTGATGTCGACGTGTCGCCATTTGTAGTTTTTGAGACTAGTAAGGATCGGCTAAAACATGTTTTTAAAACAGTCATGGTGGACTTACAAATGTTCCGATGCAGCGTTTTGTGAGTACATAACCTATTTACACGACTGTACAAGTTTGGTAAGATTACTTGCACGTTTAGTGGTGCAATTTACGAGATACATCACATGTACCATTCACTCCTAAAACAAGCAATTCGAAAAACTCTAATATCTCCATAAATGTTTGACTAAGGTAAAAAAAACTTCGGATGGGGTATTTACATGGGCTTCGGAGTGCATAGCAATGAAGTCAATTCTACTCCGAACCATCCCTTTAAATCTACTCTCCTGTCTGGTTTGTTTGTCTGACAAAAGTGTCAGGTTCTGCTTTATGATTGGGCAGATCACCTGTCAATCAAACTCCCTGCGAAGGGTCTATAGAGGGTATGCACGTGATGTCACCGTCAGCTGGAGTGGCTGTGGCTCTGCCCACTGAGTGGCAAAAAGACTGAGTGGCAGCATTGGTTTTCAATGTGAATGCTGCCGTGGAACACACAAAACACATCTAAAACCAGAAAGAGATTTGCGATTGACTGTAGAAAGTAGACTGATTTGACAAGTAATCTGAGGTATATTTTTACAGACTGCTACAGAAAAGAGAAGCAAATGGATCCCTGGAATTCACAAATACAAATGAACTCCAGGCAGCGAAACACAGATTTGCAGTTATCACTTAATGTTAATATGTTGAATTTTGCAGTAAAATCCTCTGTATTGTATTATAATATATTGTATTGACAACTCATCAATTAAATATTTACAATCTTAAATTCTGCATAACTGGATGTTTTTTAAATAAACACTATAAGAATATATACATTTTTGGCCTGGACGATATGACAATATATATAACATTGATAAAAGTGTCCACCTGGATTTAGACCAATCTATTTTGCATTTACAAAATGCGTTCACAGGCAAATTTGCTTTATTTATTTCCCCGAGTCCAGCAACTTTTAGTTTAAACTGATTATCATTTGTTTTACTAGCGTTTTCACAGATTCCCTATTAAATCCATTCATTCAACAGATCTTTTGCCACTCAGTCTGACTGAGAGGGCTTGGTCTGGCAGGAAAGTGATGTCAACGCATACCCTCTATTGCTTAGTTTCTATTTCTGTGGTGTTGTGCTGAATAGCCCCACCCACCGCAAAATCTCATTGGTCCAAAATTCCTTTCCACTCTATACAGAGTACAACAATCAGTTTCCGGGTGTAAAAATCCCACTTATAGAGAAACATTCTTTTAACGAAGACTTTAAGAGATAGTTCACCCAGAAATCAAAATTGTGTCATTAATTAGTCACCCTCATGTTGTTCCAAACCTGTAAGACTTTTGTTCATCTTCGGAACACAAATTAAGATATTTTTGATGAAATCTGAGTGCTTTTTGACCCTGCATAGACAATGCAACTGACACATTCAAGGCCTAGAAAGGTAGTCAGGACATCATTAAAATAGTGTGACAACAGTGATTCAACTGTAATGTTATGAAGCTATGGGAATACTTTTTGTGCGCAATGAAAACAAAAATAATGACTTTATTCAACAATTTCTGATTTCATCAAAAATATCTTAATTTGTGCTCTGAAAAGATGAACGAAGGTATTATAGTTTCGAACAACATGAGACAATTTTAAGTTTTGGGTGAACTGGCCCTTTAAAATTCTCTAGGGAAAAATGAATGAGAAAACTACTTCTAAAACCAAGGCCACTGAAAAAGTGGATGAGCACTATCGCACTCTATCAAATGTTATTGCTTAAATATTGCATAGGCTGTGACTGTCTATCATATCGCTGAGCAGTTTCACTTACAGCGTAAAAAGATGTACTTAACTTGTATTTCACAGTGCTGCTGTATGTGCACCGCAATAAAGGCACATGTCGTTTAATATAAATAACATTCAATTTAACAACAAGAAAAGGCAGCCTCAGATTTGGAGTTTTAACAGAAGCAGTGCTGTCGTGTTCCTCTGGTTACTTCTCGTCACCTCAGGGATTAGCCTGTCCCTCCATCAAATACACACACCGACACACAGCCTTAAGAGGATAAAAAACGGATGCGCAATATGTCGATGCCCAGACACACAACTCTCAGCCAATACAGATGCTCAGCATTGCCATGGAAACTCGATTAACTAGTTTTATGAATAATAGTATTTAAGCATGTACACTGACTCCATATTCACAAAACCAGATGTTCATCTCAGGCGTGAGAACAGCATGAAACATGGATGCGAAAAACAGGTATAGACTTGTATCTCAAATACTATTTCACAAGCAAATTCACAATATTCTAAGTATAAGATTTGAAATATGACAAATGAATCAAATTAAATACACTGCTGGTTAAAAATGTTGAATAATTTAAGATTTTTTTATTCTGTATTTATTTGACTGTATTTGGCTGTCTGGCTGTATTTATTTGGTTAAAAAACAATGAAAACAGTTCTATTGCAAAATATTAGCACAATTTAATATAAATCTTTTCTATTTTAATATATTCAAATAAGAATATTAGAATGACTTCTGAAGGTTGATGTGAAACTGAATAACTGAAAGTACAGATTTGCCATTACAGGAATTAATTAATCTTAAAATATATTAAATATAAAAAAAATTAAAATTATGTTTGTAGGAGATGAAGTACTTTCATGCTGATTTTGTTGGCACGTCTTCATAGCAAAATCATCTAACAAAACTAAGTCCTATGAAGTCAGCATCAAATGGTAAAGTTTCATCTAAATCTGCTATCATGTTGTTCCAAACCTGTATGTTTTTCCATTTAAGACAAAAAGAGAAGCAGAACATTGATGCAGCTCTTTTATAAAAGCGGATAGTGACCAAATTACAACATGAAGGTTACATAAAATGGGTTTCACCTTGTGTACTAATAAATACTTAGTTTTTTTTTTTTTATATTTACATATAAAAACCCCTATTATGTTCAACATATTGTATTTCAAAATTTAGAAATGGAAAGCATTCTTATGGATTATGGGCTGGTATTTTGGCCAGAAGTAATGGTTTTAAGTTAAAAATGTCTTAAAGGGATAGCTGACCCAAAAACCAAAATTACCCAATGATTTAGTAAGCATTAGGCCATCCTAGTTGTAGATGACTTTATACTTTCAGATGAATATGATCAGAGTTACATTAAAATATGTCCTGGCTCCAAGCTTTATAATGGCAGTGAATGGGTGTTAAGATTTTGAAGTCCAATTAAGTGCATCCATCCATGATAAAAAGTACACCACACAGCTCCAGTGGTTTAATAAAGGTCTTCGGAAGTGAATTTATGCATTTGTGTAAGAAAAATATTTATATTTAAAATGTAATATTGCACTTTATTGGATTTCAAAATCTCAACACCCATTCACTGCCATTATAAAGCTTGGAAGAGCCAGGACATTTCTTAATATAACTCTAAGAAGAAAGCCATTTACACCTAGGATGGCTTGAGTGTGAGTAAATCATGGGGCAATTTTCATTTTTGGGTGAACTATACCTTTAATGATGCATTTGTTTCTTACAAACATGCAGCTTTTAACTGTAGTTGTGTGGAATACTTGTGGATTTTTGTGATGTTTTTATCGGCTGTTTGGACTCTCATACTGACAGCATCCATCCACTGCAGAGGATCCTTTGTTGTGAAAAAAAATTGCACATTTTAGTTTTGGGGTGAACTATTCCTTTAAATGCTTACTTAAATGCATGTTTGGAACAACACAAGGATGAGTAAATGATGACAGAGTGTTTATTTTGTGTGAACTGTTCCTTTAAGAAAATAACACATGCGTATTTACAGATATTCTTTTTTCCAAAGCTCAGAATAAACCCGCAACAGCTTTCTAAAACGACACAAGCGGAACCAGCACATCTTACTGAAGGCCTGCCTTGTTCTGTTTTCATCTCCAAGACAAGACCTGTCAGGTTCAGCTCAATGCAGCAAAAACCTGTGATGTCCAGACTCCAGCAGACCTACCACGACCCCAGGAATATCTTACTACACATTAACATCAACAGCTTCAGGTGCCGGACAGCGCACATAATAGTCAGACACTGTTTCTGCTGCCTGTTGTGCAAGGAAATTCATGTACTGTTTTCCTATACTTCTTTTTCTCCCAACATGTGGAAGAAAGAAAGCTCTTGTCTAACAAATCAATCATACAATTTACTTAGCAAATAATGTGTACTACATATCAGAGGTGTCACTAGGATGTCACAGTGGAGTGAACAACTAAAGTCAGAAAACTAAAGAAAAAAAATCAATTTTGGCATTTTAAATGTATGAGCCACTTTTTGTTTTGACTGCTTGCCACGTCCCAGAAGGATAAGCAAAAAACAAATAAATAAAATCAGCCAACAAATGCTTTATCTTACCAGTCACGACTTAAGAATTACAGTAGAGTACACTTGCACATAATTAAATATATACAATAAAAACAAACAAAAAGACTTGGAGTTCAGTTCGTTTGGTTCATTTGGTCCGGACCAAAAAGCAAAATGATACATTTGGTCCTGGTCCGCTTAGCATTCACACTGGCATTTTTGACAGCAAACCTAAAGATACCGAACCTAAAGGCATAGTGATACGTTCACAAACTGATTGGTCGGGTCGAATGACGTATATTTCGTGACGGAACTCATCGAACACTCCAAACAAAAGGAAAATGTGTGTTCGACTTAAAGGAACACTCCACTTTTTTTGGAAATAGGCTCATTCTCCAACTCCCCCCCCGAGTTAATAAGTTGAGTTTTACCGTTTTGAAATCCATTCAGCCGTTCTCCTGTTCTAGCGATATCACTTTTAGCATAGCTTAGCATAGATCATTGAATCCTATGAGGCCAATATAGCATTGCATTCAAAAATGACCAACGAGTTTCGATATTTGTATTTCACACAGGGAACAAGCGGTGTATCCAAAACAAAATGAGAAGAGGGCAAACGTGGAGCAACGAGGAGGTAAAGTGCATTTTTTGAGCTCTTTGTGAGTTTGCAAGTAGTGAAAATAAAATGATATACACGTAACAATGAACATGCTTATTAGTCCAGTAGATGGCATTAGGTGTATTCGGCTTAAAGCGGCACTGAACTAGTGTTAATTTCGTCAGACGAGACGAGACGAAATATGTTCGTCAACGACCTTTTTTTTCATGACTAAGACGAGACGATGACAAGACTGCACCACTGTCCAAAAACGCTGACTAAGACTAAATTAACATGCATTATTGTTGACGAAAAAAGACGAGACGAAAATGTTTTGCATAAAATAAAAACTAAGATAAAATCTCTCTTCATTTTCGTCTACAATCGTCTCTGCTTTTTCATCAGCTGTTACGGCTTTAAAATATTCAAACTGGCTGGCGCTGAGCCAGAGACGGACGAGCTCTGCGCTTGTCATATAATCACAACTATGCAGTGTTTTTAACCACATAACGCTTATTTTAGGTTTCAGACATTTAAATACACATAAGTACTAGTAAAAGGAGACATTTAGAGTTTGTAAAATACACACATAGGTCTATGGAAGCAGCAAATAACAATCTATTCAAATATAATTTGCCGATGTGTTTTATTCATGTCACATACACATAAGCTTAGTAACTAAAAAGTTCACTCTATTCCTCTTCTAGTTCACCAGCCACTTACTTGCATGTATTTCGGGAGAAACGGATGAATGTATATGCTGTAAATACGGCTGACAGGACTCTCTGAGTCTGAACAGCAGCGCGAACAAACATGGCCGCGCCCATCTCACGTTACAGATTACGACCCAGATCATTTATATAGGGTTTTAAACGACGAAACATACTAATTCACACATATTTGTGAATCGGAATATTAGATAGTTCATGGCATGGTAAGCAAGTGTGTGAGTATTCTGGATAAAAAAAGGAAAAACGAAATAAAAGCGATCTATCTGTCATACAGTGTTATTGTGTCTGTGTTGTGTCATGTGACAAGCTTGATGCGTCGCCATGGAAACAATAAGGACGAACGTTCTAAAATAACGGTCGCTTAAAAACAACTCACTCTCAGGGGTCCGCTAGAATATTTTAAACTCACCACTGAAAGGGTTAATCATTTGTGAATGTGTCTCCTAAATCAGAAATTGAAAACCAGACACGTTTAACATTTGCATTCAACAAAAATCATTCAACAAGTGTATTTTGTCAGGTAATTATGACATTTAACCAATGTTTGAGATATGTGAAACACTTTTTTTTACTGAAATGTGTATCAGTAATAATCTCAGTAATAATGTGTTATTTTAAAAAAAGACTACAATTTTTTGACTAAACCTAGACTAAAATATATTGAGTTCTTTTTTGACTAAAACTAGACTAAAATTAAAAGACTTTTAGTCGACTAAAACTTGACTAAGATACCTTGAGTTTTCTTTTGACTAAAACTAGACTAAAATGACGAGACTTTTAGTCAACTAAAACTTGACTAACAAAAAAAAGATATGTGAATGACTAAATATGACTAAAACTAACAAGGACATTTGGCACAAGACTAAGACTAAGACTAAATTAAAAATAGGTGACGAAATTAACACTACACTGAACAGACCGATCAGTGAATGGGTACTTTGATGTAACATACACGCAGCGCCGCTTTAACTTGAATGCATCTTTTCCTTTTGTTTGGGGTGTTCGGTGAGTTCTGTCACAAAATATACATCATTCAACCTGACCAATCAGGTTGTGAACATATCACTTTGCCTTTAGGTTTGGTATCTTTAGGTTCGCTTTTAAAAAATGCCAGTGTGAACACTAAGCAGACCAGGACCAAATGTATCATTTTCCTTTTTGGTCTGGACAAAATGAACCAAACGAACTGATCTACAAGTGTGAACACACCCTTAGATATATTAGAACAGAAACACTGATAAACAAAGCAATGGCAAAGCACAAGGACTCAACAGAGGTCAAGCACCCTTCTCAAGGACACAAGGGCTGTGGTCAAAGGAAAGGAAACGGCCTGTGCGTGAATCTGTGTCACCCTGTCGAAAGCGCAGCTTCGTCCTGCAGCACCGCACACACTTGGCCTTGTACATAGAGATGAATCTTCAGCGTTCACATTCTCAGCTCCGCATTTGGCCTCAAGTCCAATGAAACCTCCTTGTCTGGGAAAATTACGGCCCAACCAATCAGTGTCAGCTGCAACTGGGGACGGATCAGCTTGAGTTTACAATGCCAAGCTCTGACAATGACAACGACAAAACCACCGCTGAGGAAGCTATCGTAAAACCCACTTTAGCACTGGGTTTTACAGATCCGACAGTTCTGGATGCATGAAAAGGGCTGGATTACTTTAATAACTCTTGCTGGATGCAAGTCATTCAAATGCTGCTAAAAAATCTCATTCCATCTTCTGATTTTAACTACTTTTCAAGGTCAGGCAGCATTCAAAGAACCAAAAACATTAAAGTTCTCAAGAAATGTTTGAATAAATTAAGTTAACTCATAACCTGTGGCTTTACAACTATACATCATCTCAATAACAACAATAATAAAAACACATACCAGGGAATATGTGAACCTGGACCACAAAAGCAGTCCTACATTGTACATTGTACGGGTCAAAATTATTGATTTTTCTTTTATGCCAAAAATCATTAGGATATTAAGTAAATATTTTATGTTTCATTAAGAAGGAGATTTTCTCAATATTTAGATTTTTTTTTGCACCCTCAGATTCCAGTTTTTCAAATAGTTCTATTTCAGCTAAACATTGTCCTATCATAACAAACCATACATCAATTATTCAGATTATTCAGATTCAAAATTTCAAAACATTAACCCTTATGGCTGGTTTTGTGGTGCAGGGTCACATATTAGTGCTTTAAAAGATAGATATCAGAATTGACCCTGTGATGGATTAATAATGTAAAAATTCATCTTAATCAGTGTTATTTTAATATAATTTATATAGACTGAAAAAAATGTTGCAGGATTTACTTTGAAACAATTTCAGCTCAAAACTTGTTAGTAAGTTTCAATAATTATTACAAATTTTAAGAAGTAGAAACACTGAAATGGCATTTTCTTGTAAAACACACTCTAATAAACTTTGTTTTATTTACAGCTTCACAAAAAATATTTTTCCAATGTACAATTATAGTATTTATTAATATTTTGAACTAGCTTATTTGTATATTTTATTTAAGTTTTAGTAATTTTATAATCAGCTTTTATCATTTGTATTAATTTTTGCTTTTTGATATTTCTAATGAACTGTATTTATAAATATTATTTTAGTTTTTGAACTTACTTTCAGTTCATTGCCAAGGCAAAAATGAAGTTTTTCATGTTTTATATTTATATTCAATATTTATATCTTATTTTATTTCAGCTTTATTTAAATGAACATAGCATTTTTAATAGTTTTAGCTTTAGTTTAGTTAGCAATAACAACACTAATCTTAAAGTTCTAGGTTTTTATAAACTTCAAAACACAAACATACTCATTTTAATTTGTTAATATGGAAAAAATAATTTAATTCTGACAGTTAGTGTTCACAATGCATCAGAGGGTTAAATGCAAATAATGTAAATGCCTCCACTGAGATGAATAACTGTAGTGCATTTCCAATATGTATTTCTTAGATGTGAGACACGTTTACAAAAAAGTCCGCTCTATAAAGTTGCATGATGCATGTATTCTCCTTTAGGGTGAGCTAAATGGTATTTCCTTCTCTGTCTTTCCCTCCCTCTTCCTTTTTTCTGAGAGTGCATTGATGTTCATGCCTGGTTGAGCTGATGTGTTCTGGCATTTTCTTTTCGCTGGTTTGGGAATGTCCTGCTCACACCATACAGGGAGGTTAGAAAAAACACACACACACACACACACACACACACACACACACACATGTTGGGTTTACATGTTTTATGGGGACATTCCATAGGCGTAATGGTTTTCATACTGTACAAACCGTACTTTACCCTATACCTAAACCTAGCCCTCACAGGAGATTTTGCACACTTTTACTTCCTCAAAAAAACTCATTGTGCATGATTTATAAGCCTGTTTCCTCATGGGGACCCGAGAAATGTCCCCACAAGGTCAAAATCTACTGGTATTCCTATCCTTGTGGGGACATTTGGTCCCCACAACGTGATGAATACCAGGTACACACACACACACACACACACACACACACACACACACACACACACACGCACACACACACACACACACAGTGCAGAAATGAGGCCCTGTGAGGAGGCACAGTTGCAGAAAAACAGATAAACATGAATAAAGTACATTCATGTTAAGAAATAAAACTGTGGTCCAAAAACATCACTCAAGTTTGAGTTTCTATAAATCTTTAACACAATGCCTGCTCCAGTTTCCCATAATCATACAGTAGGTGTCAATCCATCCCACAACAATAGTTTTTCTGATACAGAGGAAGCATTTTCAATTATCAAGCTTGGGTTTCATTTTGTGTATGAATGGTGAGTCAGTGCTTGAATTAGTTATTTGTAATATTTTGCTGAATGCTCAATGAGGATGTTATCAGTAGCAGAAAGCATCAGCATTTTTTTCTGCATCTCGCTATCTATTTGTACTGAAATCACAACACAAAATTCAAACAAATGCGCTGCCATTTCGGATATACATCCACCGGTGTACAGATGCAATTATGGTTCAATAAAACAGAAAGATTACAAAAAAAATGCCTCATACACAAATGAGGATTAAGTGTTTTTCCAACTCAGGAACCTCTTTCTAATAACTTTAATTAGTAACATTAGCAAACGTTATTATATAGTAAACCTGAACTGTTTCCTAATTAAGTTATTTTGTCGAGTGGGAGAATTACATTAAGTTTTACTCTAAATATGCACAGTCAAATCAACAAGATGATATACAGGAACATGTAGCTTTTCCATTAAAAGACTATATAGCTGCATTCAGAAACAAACAGTGATTTTTTTTTTCACATTATAGTCTACTGACTCAATGCAGTACTGTTATGGACCCACATAGCTCTCTGGATCCCAATTTGAAAACCATGGCATTAGACAGACGAGTACTTGACATTCAATCCACTATCCCACAACATCCTGGGAGCAACATCTCAACTGTCCCCATCATTTCTTAAAGTGACACTCATGCATATAACAAGTCAGAAAATTCACATTTCCAGAAAACTAATACTAGCCTCAAGCAAGTTTTCTGCAATCGTATTTTATGATGCAACAATCCATCCTTTATTTTATGGTTTTATTACAATACTGAACTATAGATGAAAACACAAACAGTAGACAAGCACTTATTCTAGATATAAAAATAAGCATTTATAACAAAAACAAAAAAATGGTAAATTATCAAGCATTAGGTCCACTTGGATTTTCTTTCTATCTCTTAAGACCTTTGGGAAACATGTGAAAATGAAATCAGTGACAGAAATATACTAAAACTGGGTCAAATATGCCACCTTGTGCGAATCTGTTCCAGTTGTGGATTTTTGAGAATCATTTACACTGTGAACAAACATTTCTGAAAGGCTTTGATTTTTCCCTGCTTTCCGTCTGTTCTGCTGCTTGAATGAATCGGTGGGTGGCTTGTCATTCATAAAAGACTTGGAATAACATGCAAAGTAATGAATCGTTTTATAATATCCAAATCAAATATGATTTATACAGTCCAGGCCATTTTATTACACACACTTAGTGCAACTACGTGTTGTTACTTAATGAGGTGATAGTACTCATACCTGATCTGTCCCTTTAAAATTACATTCATTTCTGTATGTGATGTAGTCGGGTTAATTCAAACATATTTTAGCATGCTCAAACTGAATTGAAAGCTACTTACTATGCTGTTCTCTATGCTAATCACAGTAGCAGGTGCTATAGGTGCCCTTGTGTCAACAATCAGTGGTTAACTGGCACTGCCCATGTAAGAGCATCATTTAATTGCTCTAGAACAAGAGAAAGGAGTTTCTTGAAATAGCGGTGTCAAATCAACATGCTTAAGAACTTTTACAGGCACTTATTTAATCTTTTGGGAGGTCTGTGGACATCTGCTCTATTAAATCAATATGTTCAGATACTGGTGAGGAACACGTGTTTAAAAAAAGAACTAGGACAGAAAAAAAGATATGTGGAGGCAAGGAAATGGTTTATCTACATAAATAATATTAGTTAAAGAGGTCATCAGATGCAAAATTCACTTTTACATGGTTTGCATAAAAATGTGTGATAGCAGTGTGTGGACACAGCCACAATACAATGATAAAAATCCATTCACTCCTTTTTTTTAATCATCCAAAAAACTAAACAGTCTCAATTATCAAGCCGTTCTGACTTTCTGAGCAGTGTGATGTCATATTGCTCAAGTGCCGCCCACGGCTGCTGACGGACACACCGTGACGATTATCACACGCGTTTATCACTGACGTTTAACGCCTCGTGCCTAAACAAAAGGCGGCAATGTGAGTGTGCACACCGACACGCAAAACGGCAGGAGTAAAGGCTTTATTTAAAAAAAAACGCATCAGGCTCGTTTTTTTTTTTTTGGTTAGACGTGCCACGTAAAAATTGGCCAACCAATGAGATTGGTGCTTTTGTTCACGTGCCTGGAGCTGCTAAGGTTGCAGTAAACATGACTTGGTGGTGCTCAAGAACAAAACGGTTTTGCAGAGCACACGTTGATACCTAATGACGAAGAAGTAGTAAGTAGACAAAGATGCATCAAGACAAGATGAATGTAGAGCTGCTGGTCTCGTTGGTGTCTAAACACAAACAATTTTATGACAAATGCGGCAGCAACTACAAAAATCTCGATAAGAGGGAGTTGTTATGGAGAGGGATCTCACCTTGTGTACAGGGGTATTGCTGTTTCTCGTTAAGCGCCATTTAATGTCATGGAGTGAATTTGCAGTGAAAATCGTTTAGGTATGAACACAGATGTGGCATAAACGTCTGATAAAATGCTGGTGATAAGCGTGCACAATGATCGTCTCGATGTGCACAAGCCATTCTCTCCCGACATGGGAGTCACTGAAGACGCAGTGGATTAGTTTTGTTTTTGATTAAAACGCATCACCGAATACACAAAAAAAGGAAAAGAGGGGTGGAGTGAGCAGTAGCTCATTATGCACCGAAATGACTCGCTTTGAACAGAGCTGTTTTTGACAAGGTTAAATGGGTGTTGTTTAACATGACCACTAAGAAATTTTAACCTAAGTATGTTGCAGACATTTAATGAAGACCCTAAAGTATCATACCAACTTGTGAAAAATGAGCATCCGATCTCCGCTTTAAACATACTTTATATTGGCTTTTTATATACAGATTTATTACATTTCATTCCTAAACACACACAAAAAACATGCAATGCTTTAAAGGGGTCATCGGATGCCCATTTTCCACAAGTTGATATGATTCTTTAGGATCTTAATGAGAAGTCTATAACATACTTTGGTTAAAATTTCTGAATGGTCGTGTAAAAAAACACTCTTTTTACCTTGTCAAAATCAGCCCTTTTTAGAGCAAGCTATTCTCTTGCATGTTTCTTTAAATGCTAATGAGCTGTGCTCGCCCCACCCCTCTCTGCCTTGGGATGATGAGCCGTAATGTTTACTTTAGCTGCATTCAGCCGCATTTTAGCGGCAAAACTTGCTAACAAGCACATTATTAAGAAAGGTCATTTGCAAAGATGCATAAAAAACTCTTATACTCACTTCTGCTGTGGGTGAAGCTGCATCATGAATGATTCACACGAACAAAGACGCATATGTAGTAACATTAATCCTCTGCGTCTTCAGCAGCTCAGATGTCGGGAGTGAATGACGACTGCTATGTTCATTATTACATCCAAAAACAGAACACCTCAATCGCTCAATCTGAGACATTCTTGTCTTCCCCTGCACCTGAGTCGACACAATGGCGATCAAAGTCAGACTGTTTCAACTCGGTGAGGGCGGGTCTAAAGTAAGGCGCTCATGTCAATCAACTATTGTGGGAGCGGCCTCTGTCGGTGTGTTGTCACACCGACAAGAAGCTGAGTATGTCCTGATTTTAAAAAGGGGATATCACTTTTAAAGATTAAAAAAATACCACTGGGTGGATTTTTATCATTGTAGGGTGGTTGTATACACAAACTGCCAACACACATTAATGTTCAAACAACATGTAAAAGTGAGTTTTGCATCCGATGACCCCTTTAAGATATTTTCATAGATGTGAGCTCCAGACGATCAACAGGCGCTGAGTGCTCATGTATCCACCTAGAGCAGCCTTAGCTCGGCTAGATCTTCTGACATTTGCCACTGGCTCTGATGTCTCTGTAGTGATTAAACATGAGCAACAACTCATTTTGGGTATATCTAACAGGCAGTCATTAGTCTCATGAATTTATTATTTGTTCCTGGTCATATCGTTTTGGCTGAGCACAAAGTTATGTTTAATTTTATATATTTATTTTGAACTTTACAGTACTACAGCGCTGACATTGTACCATACGTTTTCTGATAAACTTTCAATAAATTGAAATACAGCAAGTTTATAAAAACACAGATATATAAATAGTAATACAGAGATATTATATGTTACAAATAATATTTAATTTACTAAAAGCAATAAAAATAGAACATTAGAACAGTTTTTTCTGTTGCAGTTCTGTTCTAAGGGAGCTGCTATCAAACAAAGGTCAAGGAAGCAAAAGTTCAAGGATGTCATGTAATAAACCTTCAGAGAACATACAATTTCATTTATGAGTCTCTTGAGAGATGATGCAGCTATCTGAGACAGGAACATCAACAGCTCTGGTTTACCCTAACTGACCTACTACTACAGCAGTGCAGAACATATTGGACATTGATGTAAAGGTGTTAGCAAGGGTTTAGCAACAATCACAGAAAGTATGTATGCAGTCTGACATATTGACACACCAGCTGATCCTCGCTTTTACCATGCCTTCAGAGAAAAATAGTAAAAAGATCATCTACAATGCCTTATATTTACTCCACGATGCATGTTCAGCAATCTTTTCAATCATTTTAGGTATACATAACAATTTCTAAAAATGATGGTGCCTAAAACTGCACCAGAAAAAAAGTGAATGGTTTCTTTACCAACACAAGGGAAAGAAGGGCATCTTCAGTATAGCTATTATTGTAAAACTCTCTCTCACACACACACTTACGCACACACACTCACACACAGAATGGCCTGCTTTCATTTCAGGCCGTCCCTCCTACCATAGCAGGAGATGCATCTCTCACCACCTGGGATGTTGCCTGGTACTGGAAGTGGTAATTGCATTTCAATTATAGACATGTGTGCGCGCATGTTTGGGTGTGTGTGTGCCTGATCTTGTGCAACAGTTGCTGTATGTGCAGGACACTATTTATTGTATAAATGAGAGAAAAATCTATTCCAGCTGAGCCTAATTTTTGACCTACCAAAACAGTCACATACTATCTGCATCCTCATTCTGGGTCGAGACAGCAGTGACAGCCTGCTTTGCTCGCCGTGTAAAACACTCAATCATACTCTAAAGGCATGTTCATACTAAAAATAACAACTATATTAGTGTCCACAGTCTGCACACCAACACACAGCGATGATCTGTTTATTATAAGCATGTGCTGCTGTGCTGTTGTGTGCTGTGGTGGTGCTATTCTTTCCATTTTCAACCATTTTTAAAACTGTATCTTTATCATTATCAATATATTCCTTGATGCGAACAGGCCATAAATGAATAGTTCACTCAAAAATTTAAATTTGCTGAAGATATACTCATCCTCAGGCCATCTAAAATGTTGATAAAATCAGAACAGATTTGGATAAATTTAGCATTACATCATCTGCTCACCAATGGATCTTCTGCAGTGAATGGGTGCCGTCAGAATGAGAATCCAAACACCTGATTAAAGCCACACATTAATCTACAAATAAATAAGGCTTTTTAATTTTAAGCTGTTGCTTCTGACGAGTCCATAATCCATAATAACACTTCATCCAGTAAAAAAGTCCATCCCCTGTTGTCCTCTAACATCAACATTGATTAAAGGGATAGTTCACCAAAAAATGAAAATTTGATGTTTGATTGCTTACTCCCATGGCATCCAAGATGTAGGTGACTTTGTTTCTTCAGGAGAACACAAACAAAGATTTTTAACTCAAACCGGTGCAGTCTGTCAGTCAAATAATGGCAGTGGATGGGCACCAAACCTTTAAAAGTAAAAAAAAAACATGCACAGACAAATCCAAATTACACCCTACGGCTCGTGCCGATACATAGATGTCCTAAGACACGAAACGATCGGTTTTTGTGAGAAACTGAACAGTATTTATATCATTTTTTACCTTTGATACACAGCCACGTCCAACTGTGCCGAGTACGAGCTCATCATCCGGCTCGCTACATGTGAACGTAGTATACGCAAACGCCGTAAGGGGAAATCGGTGAAAAGTCCCGGATGAGTTCACGCAAGCAAACATAATATTTTAGCATTAAATCGGTTTGAACAATCAGGATAAGTGCAACTACTTACCATTTTGAATAGCCACTATACCCACAATCTCTGTGCTCTGTGTAAACAATGAGTGTTGTTTACATGCGACAGATCCCTTCCGGCATTTGCGTATACTACACCAGAGCGCGTACACATGTAGCGAGCTAGATGATGAGCTTGTGCTCAGAACAGATGGACATTGCTGTGTATCAAAGGTAAAAAAAAAATCTAACAAAAATTTTTTTCGAACAAAAACCGATCGTTTCGTGTCTTAGGACATCAATGTATTGTCACGAGCCGCAGGGTGTAATTTGGATTTGTCTGTGCATGTTTTTTTTTTACTTTTAAAGGTTTGGTGCCCATCCACTGCAATTATATGACTGACAGACTGCACCGGTTTAAATTAAAAATCTTCGTTTGCGTTCTCCTGAAGAAACAAAGTCACCTACATCTTGGATGCCCTGGGGGTAAGCAGATAAACATCACATTTTCATTTTTGGGTGAACTATCCCTTTAACTTTCTTGCATAGGACAGTTTTGTACTGTTTTTGCTTGTAAATGGTGCTTGATCTGTGCATTTTCTCTCCTGATTCAGACAAGATGACTTTTCACTGAAGACAGCAATATTATGGATATTTTAGCCAGAACTAACAGTTTAACAATGATGCAATTTGTTTAACAAACATGCAGCTTAAAGGAACACTCCACTTTTTTTGGGAATAGGCTCATTCTCCAACCTTTGAAGTCCATTCATCCGTTCTCCTGTTCTGGCGATATCACTTTTAGCATAGCTTAGCATAGATCATTGAATCCTATTAGACCAATAGCATCACGTTCAAAAATGACCAACAAGTTTCCATATTTGTTGTATTTAAAACTTGACTCTTCTGTAGTTATATCGTGTACTAAGACCGGTGGAAATGCAAAGCTGCGAGTTTCTAGGCTGATAAGATTAGAAACTACACTTCCATTCCGGCGTAATAGTCAAAGAAGTTTGCTGCCGTAATATGGCTGAAGTAGGCGTAGTATTATCAGAAATGAGTTCTCAGCTAGTTTAGCATTTGCACATGTGCTGCATGGTATTACTGCTCCTGCTTCAGCCTTATTACGGCAGCAAACTTCCTTGACTATTACGCCGGAATGGGAGTGTAGTTCCTAATCTTATCTGCCTAGAAAATTGAAGCTTTGCATTTCCACCAGTCTTAGTACACGATATAACTACAGAAGAGTCAAGTTTTAAATAGGACAAATATCGAAACTCGTTGGTCATTTGACTGACGAGGGATCTGGTCTATTGATGCTTGCATTCCTTCTGAATAGTTTTTTATTTTTAATGTTTAATGTAACCACAGACACATGGTCATGCCAAACTCATAATTACTCCAATATTAATGTGACCTGGCAACCTCTGTCAGTGCGAACGCCCCTTTACACGTCATAATGGACAGACGCCCAAGTAAGTGAGTGGACTCTCATTCTGACGGCACCCATTCACTGTAGAGGATCCATTGGCGAGCAAGTGATGTAATGCAACATTTCTCCAAATCTGTTCCAATGAAGGATCAAACTCATTCTGTCAAATTTCATTTTTGGGTGAACTATTCCTTTAAGAGATTTGTTTACAGAGAATGCCTTTTGCTTGCATTCCTTCTGAACAGTTTTTAATGTTTAATGTTTAATGTAACCACAGACACATGGTCATGCCAAACTCATAATTACTCCAATATTAATGTGACCTGGCAACCTCTGTCAGTGCGAACGCCCCTTTACACGTCATAATGGACAGATGCCCAAGTGAGTGAGTGGCCTCTCACTCTCTCTCTCATGTACTCACACACTTTATCACTCTGACATCTGGCGCTTTTCACTAATATAATCCCTCTTCCCTTCCCGAGCCTCATGCTTCCCAACAAGGACAACAAGATGGTCTCTATATATCTATCTCTCTATCTATTTTGAAAGACAGCTAGTTAAATCAAACAGGCACAACATCTAATATGAATAATAGGTAGCCTACTTTGACATAAAATAAGAACAAGGTGTAATCTATCAACAGCTTCATTGAACTCCTATATTATGAACATCTAATGCACCACAAATGTAAAATGACAATATCCATCTGCACATGTTTCCTTCAATACTTCATCTCTTTAATCTTTAGCGATCTTGAGCCACCTGCCATATCCGAGCGCGCTCATCTGGACATCAAAGCGGATTTGGCGCGGCCCGCCACTTTCATGCCGTTACACACAGCGAGCATCAAGTATTGACAACCATCTAACACTCAGCGACGCGACGCAAGTGGAACGCTCGCGTTATAATGAACGAATGTAGATATCTACGCTGATATTAACTAAAAAAAAAAAAGAATCGACTCTCTCTGGAGTCATTCGGACGACACTGGACGCGATTCACTAAAAGGAAGGGGCTGATAGGAGTCGTTCGTTTAGAAATCGAACTGAAAGCGCTTCTGTGGTATAGCCACTCCGATACCGTTCATGAACGTCATGAAAATCATTTAGTTTCAATGTGTTTTAAAAATGAAAGCCTTTCTTCTGAAAACGAACCGGTTCTCGGCTGCCGGTTCTCAACGACACTAATATGCATAAGGCCTACAAAGTCATTTTTCCACATACTCTCACGAGGAAATTGATGGGAAAACGCACGAAATTGTTAAGGAAGCATTTATTTGTTTCTCCAAAGCCAAGCGTTTCGTCACATAAAATCACTAATTCCAAATCCGTGTGTGCTTAGATGTTCATTAAAGCTCTGCTATTGCAAGGGGGTGTGTTGTAGGGTGTGATGAGACGTTTAAAGATCGGTGGGTGTGATACTCACTCGCTTTGCCCTGTTTGGGTCTCTGGAGGAGCCGCTGGACGGTAATCAGATCCTCCGTCTTCACCGCCTGCAAGAGTTCCTGTTCTTTCCCCATCCTGTTCAATCACACACTCAAGCACCCTCTCTCACACATGCAGTCATGGCTATACTTCTACATCCAGCGCATCTTCAGGGGACCGGGCGACCATAACGGTGCCAATAACGCCAGCGTATCCTCGCCGTACATCGTAAAAAGGTCGAGTGCGCAGAGACGCGCTAGACGCGTACGATGCGTTTACATGCCCAGTGGAGTGACCAGTGGCGTCCACGCAGTCGATAACGACGAAAATCGGTCTTAATGCGTACTGAGGTGACAGTCCAGTCGTTTTCAGGTTAAAGGGACGGCGCGGAAACCTTGCGCGTATTTACGCACGGTGACATGGCCGTATTGCTACAAAAATAGCAGATGCTCTGTAAATCAAAACGGAAGGCGTCTCTTTGACCCGAAGCTCATAGAGAGACCGTATATATTACGTAAACATCCAGGCAGATGTGCGCGCGGCCGCTGGAGGTTGTAATCCGCTGTCGCCTTCTCATGTGCGCATGTATGTGTGTGAGTGTGAGTGTGTGTGTGTGTGTGTGTGTGTGTGTGTGTGTGTGTGTGTGTGTGTGTGTGTATTTGTGTACGTGTGGCAAGCCGTTTTAACGTTAATTCTTTAAAACTAACTGACATCGATTTTATTTATTTTTAAAGAGGACATGAACAGCTTTTTATTATTTTCTACTGTTCTCCGAAGTCCACTTATAATGTTAAAAACATACATTTAGAAGTAATAGGCTATTTTCTGTCCTGTTTTGGGATGTTGGGATCAGAATGCAAATGGAAAGATTGTGTTTTTCCACAACTTGGCACTGCACAGTTTTTATCTTTTGAACCATCTTTATCATCTGCTTTCTGCGTAAACCTACGTTTGCCTCTCTAGTTATTTACTTATTAGATGCACAAATAGGTGAGCGGGGCTAGACAGACAGTGATGTAGAAGCAGTACAAGCTCATAAAGTGGCACATTAAACAACTTGTCATTTTGGCAAATTGGCTTCAATATAGGCTGATTTTAGACTAACAAGAAAGTTCTGAAACTTTCAGGATGTTTATATATATATATATATATATATATATATATATATATATATATATATATATATATATGTTATAAGATCAAGGGATGTTTGAATTCTACTACTAGCAAATATTATTATTTGATTAGTACTAAAAAAACAGTTTCTAGTAAAACTGAACCAGGTAACAACAAACATTTGTAAAATATGATAGTTGAAAGTGAAGTTGTGCAGAAACAAATTTCACGTCATACTTACAAAGAAACAGCAAGTATTTTAGTGTAGTATTTTCTTGTAATACCAATGATCCAATGATCTTTGGAATACTTAATATTTAAAACTTTTTTAACAGTGTAGGTGCACACTGTAATAGCAAGTAACACATTGAATTAAATCAAGTTTGCATCAATCTTTTTGAGTTATGACAACTTCCAATGATAAAACAAATTTGGAGCATAAATATATATATATATTTAAAGTTGATTAAATTAGGCTATTTTAACTAATTGAATTGTGGCCCTGAAACCAGTTAACTTTATCTATTTCAGTTCAAATCAACAGCTAGTATTGTACAGGCTATCTTATTTAAAGGCACAATATGTAATTTTTTTAATTAAAATATCCAAAAACCACTAGAACAGTGTTATATATTTTGCTGACTTGTGTACTTACATTATACCATTATACCAATGTTTCAAAGCAATAAATAAGCAATAGAAATAAGCAATTTTAATGGACTGTGTCATTGCGTCACCTGCCAATTATGTCAAACACTATTGATTTTTTGTTTTTATTTTGTAGAAAACATGGAAACCCCAAAGACATTTTAATAGCTTATGCATTTTTTAGACAGGTCTCAAATACACAGAGTAGAATTATAACAGAACTTTCACCACACTCAAATGTATCTAGTATAATACAACAACACTGCTTTTTCCTACATATGCATGACCAGAAAGAGCAGAAGCATTTGACTGTAGCGTAATAAAAGCCCTTCTGCTTTTGAGCCATGTGCTGCGCTCATCCTTCATTAGCAATAGTTCCAGCGTTCTCGTTTCGCTTCCACGACTTTCAGCCCCACTCTGCTTCATACTAGTCACCTTTATACATTAGCTCATCTATGGACATGATTTCTGCCTTGAGACCAGACGGATTGCATCGGCTGTGGGAATGAAGACAACAACTCTACACCTTTGGTTCTTTGTTTTGAATATGCACCCCAGTGGCAAAAAAGTATAACATATTGTGCCTTTAACATACAAATTTAATTAAGTAAAACATTACTTGTGACTGGCATTAGTGCATCACTGTTCATAGAGTCAATTTAGTGTACACCCACAACCCAAATACAAGCACTACTCTTCGATACCCTAAAAAAAAAGTTTTAATTAAATCAATACACTAGAATATGTAAGTAAACCAATGGGCGAGACTTCTGGTTCATTAGCCGCAGTAGGGAAATAACGAGAAGAATAACAACGTGCAGTAAACATTAAAACTGTTTGCACTACAATCCAGTGTGTTCATTAAGATAATACATTAAAATAAAATGGTAAGACTTTTGCTTGAAATTTGCAAAATCAAGAAGCTACAATTGTTGGATGCGGATGAGAGCGGAAGCCAGACCCATAGAATTTCCAAATGGATGCTCCTGCTCTTACGGCAAACATAAGGTGGATAGTGACTAATTTAAAAAAAGGATACTAATCACTACTGGATGACCTACTAGTAAATAAAAAGTAAGTAGTAGTAGCAATGTAACACATTAAATGAAATAAATGTTAAACCGGCTTGCCATAGCATGTGTGTGAGAGAGACTGCTTGGTTAAATTGATGGTGCTGCATCAATCAGGGGGCGTGACTAAATAGACCCTTTCCCATGAGCTTGACAGATTAAAAAGGAGAAAAGCAGTGTGTGTTGTGTTTGTGTGTGTGTGAGCGAGAGAGCCCGTTTTTGAGGAGAAAGGTCACAGGACAAATTTTAGCAGGGTAGATACTGACCATGTACGCTTAGCCAAAGGCACATGGTCCTCTAAAGAAAGAGGGGATCTAACACACTGTTAAATGAATAACTGACCTTCATTCTTATATTGAATATTATGCAACATGTTCATGCAGCTCACTTACATACTGTCTACGACATGGTCCAAAACATAGTGTATGGCTTCAGAGGATGATTACGGCACACAAGTTATCTTTTTTGGAGCATGACAATCTCTGGTCACTACACACCTCAAAAATTCAGTTAAAGACCTTGTTTTTTTCAGGAAATAATGTGTGAGCTGTTCCTTTAAATCTCATCGGTGGCCCTCAGACACTATCAGATAGCCACACTGATTATTATCATATAATTTAACCGCTCTCATTCTCTCTATCTGTCATTTCAGCCATAATTTGGGTGACAATCTTACAATTAAAAGTCTGTGATACGATACATTACTCCCTAAGGGTGTCAGCAAAAACCAGAGCAGATGTCTAATTTGGGCTCCATTCTAGCCCACATCAGTCAGTGGGTAATTGGCCGTTCTTTACTTATTTTGCGGTGTCAGTTTTAAGGACTGCAATGGCTAAATTTATACTCGGTTATTTGTGAGGCAATACTTGTTATCCAAATGAACCGCAGGGAGATTCCTTTCCTACCAGTTCCCGTCTGTCTCCAACCAGGATCTGCTACATTTGCGTTCATCACCCAGAACTGTAATCATTAGTTCACCAACAGTTTACTCCTGGAGATCTACCTTCCTGCAGAGATCAGCTCCAACGCTAATTAAACACAACTGAACCAACAAATTCAGCAGGTGTGTTGACTGGACTGGAACTGAACTCTTCCAAAGGTAGATATCCAGGAAAGGGTTTGCGCTACAGTAAAGGCTCACTCTTATTTTCAGCATAACTGTGTAATGTACCATATTATATCCATATTTTTCTTTCCTTTTTTATTTATTTATTGGTCATTTAATTATTTCCAAAGCTGATTCTCATTAGATTATCATTATTTTAACACAATGATTTAATTATTTTTATTTATTCATTTATTTATTGTAAAATCTGTTTAATGCAGTAATGTGCTTTTCTTTGTAGTAAATCTTTTTCTTTGTAAAAGCTGTAAACAAAGATTACTGAAGTACATTTTACAGGAAAACACAGTTTGAGTCATTCTATTTCAAGTTTCATTCCATGCATAATTCAATGTGTGACTTGTCACATTTAAGTTAGATTTGTTGCATTACATTAATGATAAATGGTCACAATAATGTCACAAAGAACATTAACTTTAAATTGACTGCCACAAATTTCCCTGTTTGTGTTTTATAAGTAATAAAATGAATAAACTTCATCATGCAAACTACCACTCAAAAGTTTAGGTTGAGTAAGAGTTTTTATATATATATATATATATAATGCATTAAGAGTTTGTTTATTTATTTTAAAGAAATTATTATTATTATAATAAATATAAAATATAAATATAAAATTAATACTTTTACTCCGCAAGGATTCATTTACAGTTTTATATTATTTTTAGTAAATTATTATTATTATTATTATTCTATGAAAAAATACTTTTATTCAGTAATGATACATTATTATTTTTTTTATATAAATTATTATTATTATTATTATTATTAATTATTATTTATTTTTGAAACAATGAATACTTTTATTCAGCAAGGATACATTTTTTTATATATATTTTATTTAAATAAATTATTATTATTATTTTTTTTTCCCATTTATTTATTTTTGATAATTAATACTTTTATTAAGCAGGGAAACATTACGAGTTTTTTTATTTATTTTATAGAAATTAATACTTTTATTCAGCAAGGATGTGTTAAGAGTTTTTTATTATTATTTTTTAATTTATTATAATTATTATTTATTTTTGAAAAGATTAATACTTTTAATCAGCAAGGATGCATTAAGAGTTTTTTATTGAAAGAAATTAATACTTCTATTCAGCAATGATGCATTAAGAGTTTTATTTTATTTATTTATTTTTATAAATTATTATTATATATTTAAAAAATAAGACTTATTCAGTAATGATGCATTAAGAGTTTTTATTAAAATAAATTAATACTTTTATTCAGCAATGATGCATTCAAAGTTTTAATTTTTTTAAATATATAAATTATTATTATTATTATTAATATTATTATTATATATTTTTGAAAAAAAAGAAGCATTTTATTCAGCATTGATGCATTAAGAGTTTTATTTATATATTTATTTATTTTATTTTTATTTATTAATTTATGTTTTTTGGCAAAAAAAAAAAAACCTTTTATTCAGCAAGGATGCATTAAATTGACCAAAACTGACTAACAACTTTCACATTATTACAAAACATTTATATTTAAAATAAATGCTGTCCTTAATAAGAGATGTTTTTGAGTACCAAATCAGTGTCATAATTGCTGTATTACCATCACATGAATAATATATTTTAAAATATATTAAAAACAGTTACTTAAAATGGCAACGATATTTTACAATATTACTTTATCAAATAAATGCAGCCTTGGCGAGCAGGAGACTTCAAAATCATAAAAAGCCCTAAATATAAAATAATGAATAACTTGCAAGGGGAGACACAATAAACTGGAAAGAACTACTCTAGAAACAGCCAAAGACATTATTTATTCATCAAACTGTATTTCTAAAATAAACTAAAGAGCTTACTGAATTAAAATGCAAATTCAAAATTACTCAAAAGATTAATTAACTTGCATCTTGGGTGAATAGTGTTGTATTTCCAAGAAATTAATATAAATGTAAAGTAAAGTGCATCCCATGTGAACAGTGACCCCAGTCAACACTAAAGGTATCGCTAGTGAGTATACTTATGTCCATGTGTAAGATTGATGCTAATGGTTAGTGCATGCGTGTGTGTTAATGGGTAGCACCACTGGGTGTTTAAGTAAATGATTCACTTTGTTAAGTGTGTCTTGGGATGTTTGTTAGACTCTGTCAGTCACATCAGCTTAGTTAGATCACACGTCTAAATGCTCTGATTATTCGATTAAGCATGTATGTATGTATGTATGCGTATGTGTGTGTAGTCATGGGTGTTTGTGTCTATGTGCAGGTGCATGTGTACATCTCTGAACTCACAGCAAGCAGCAGGGTTTGTGTGTCTTCAGGGATGCGTTTCATCTGCCTTGTTGTTTTCATGTAGCTGCAAGTTTGCTTCATTAAACTGATGTGTTTAATGATCAATTCACACACAGAGAGCTGACTGACCGGAACGCCTTGTGTCTTTCTGTCCTCCTTGTCTTGTTGTCTTAGTCTGTGTGTGGTGTGTGTGAAGGCAGGACATGGCGTCTAACTCTACCACGAAATTTTTCGCCCTTTCGCAGTCTTTCAGCGTATCTGATATCATTGTAATCGGAGCCTATTTTTTATTGAACGTCGCAGTTGGAATATGGGTGAGGCGTATTAGTGTATTTGCATAATTGTGTGTTTGGATTAACTGTAGATAATTATTATTATTATTTAAATACGTTTAATCATTTTCTGTTCTCACAGTGTGTATATATTTAAACAAATATATTCAATTTTGTATAGGAATGTGAATGTAAACTGTGGGAATTAAAACTTCATTTAAAAATGTAATACTATTCTGACATACAACTCCATTTAAATTTTGTACAAATTGTTGTCTGTGTGTATGTATGTGTGTGTGTGTGTGTGTGTGTGTGCTTCAGTCATCTTGCAGAGTGAGCCGAAATACACTAAGTGGATATTTTCTGGCCGGCAGAGACATGGCTTGGTGGCCGGTAAGTAAATATAATGTAAACTGACCCAACTAAAGAAATATAGAAATAATAAAGAAAATAAAGAATAAAGAAACAAAAAGCAGATAAAATTACTAATAATTAAAAAAAAAAAATTACCTCAGCTTACTATGATTAAAGCCTAAAAATAAATAAAATAACAAATTATCTTTTTTTTTTATTAAAAAAAACCCAAAACATTTTACTATAATTAAAGCCTAATAATGAGCAGATGAAATTACAAATGATATTTTTTTTAATTAAAGAAAAAGAATTTAATAAAAAAAGGAAACAGTTTTTTTTTACCTCAGCTTATGATTAAAACCTAATAATGAGCAGATAACAATATTAAAGAGAGAGAGAGAAATAAAAATGTAATTAAAGTTTTTTTTATGTTTTTTAACCTCAGTTTACTATAATTAAATAAAAAATTCAAAACAATCTTTGCTTGTAATAAAAAAGTACCCCAGTTCACTATGATTAAAGCCTAATAATGAACATATAAAATTACAAATAACCTTTTATATATAAAAAGCATTTTTACCTCAGTTTACTAAGTTTAAAGCCTGATAATGAGCAGAGAAAATTACTAATAATCTTTAAAAAAAATTGACCTCAGCTTACTATGATTAAAGTCTAATAATGAGTAGACAAAATTACAAATATTTTTTTAATTAAAAAAAACTTTTATCCCAGTTTACTATGATTAAGTCCTTATAATAAGCAGAGTAAATTACAAATAATCAGTTCTTTTTAATTAAAAAAAAAAACATTTTACCTCAGTGTACTATGTATAAAGCCTGATAATGAGCAGAAAAAATTACTAATAATCTTTAAAAAAAACATTTTATCTCAGTTTACTATGATTAAAGCCTTATAATGAGCAGATGGAATTACAAATTATCTTTTTTTAATTATAGAAAAAAACATTTTACATCTGTTTACTATGATTAAAGCCTAATAATGAGCAGATAAAATTACAAATAACCTTTTTTAATCCAAAAAATGTACCCCAGTTTAAGGCCTAATAATGAGCAGAAATGACAAATAATCTTTAAAAAAAAAAAAAAAAAAATTCACCTCAGTTTATGATTAAAGCCTAATAATGAGCCTAATAATTTTTTTATTTAAGAAAAAAACATTTTACCCCAGTTTGCTATGATTAAAGCCTTATAATGAGCAGATAAAATTACAAATTATCTTTTTTAATTAAAGAAAAAAACATTTTACATCTGTTTACTATGATTAAAGCCTAATAATGAGCAGATAAAATTACAAATAACCTTTTTTTAATCCAAAAAATGTACCCCAGTTTAAGGCCTAATAATGAGCAGAAATGACAAATAATCTTTAAAAAAAAAAAAATTCACCTCAGTTTATGATTAAAGCCTAATAATGAGCCTAATAATTTTTTTATTTAAGAAAAAAACATTTTACATCTGTTTACTATGATTAAAGCCTAATAATGAGCAGATAAAATTACAAATAACCTTTTTTAATCCAAAAAATGTACCCCAGTTTAAGGCCTAATAATGAGCAGAAATGACAAATAATCTTAAAAAAAATAAAAAAATAAATAAAAATTCACCTCAGCTTATGATTAAAGCCTAATAATGAGCCTAATAATTTTTTTTATTTAAGAAAAGACATTTTACCCCAGTTTGCTATGATTAAAGCCTAATAATGAGCAGATAAAATTATACAACCAGTTATTTTTTTAACTAAAAAAAAAAAACATTTTATCTCAGTTTACTATGATTAAAGCCTTATAATGAGCAGATGAAATTACAAATTATCTTTTTTAATTAAAGAAAAAAACATTTTACCTCTGTTTACTATGATTAAAGCCTAATAATGAGCAGATAAAATTACAAATAGCCTTTTTTAATCCAAAAAATGTACCCCAGTTTACTATGATTAAGGCCTAATAATGAGCAGAAATGACAAATAATCTTTAAAAAAATAAAAATAAAAATTCACCTCAGCTTATGATTAAAGCCTAATAATGAGCCTAATAATTTTTTTATTTAAGAAAAAAACATTTTACCCCAGTTTGCTATGATTAAAGCCTTATAATGAGCAGATAAAATTACAAATTATCTTTTTTAATTAAAGAAAAAAACATTTTACATCTGTTTACTATGATTAAAGCCTAATAATGAGCAGATAAAATTACAAATAACCTTTTTTAATCCAAAAAATGTACCCCAGTTTAAGGCCTAATAATGAGCAGAAATGACAAATAATCTTTAAAAAAAAAAAAAAAAAAATTCACCTCAGTTTATGATTAAAGCCTAATAATGAGCCTAATAATTTTTTTATTTAAGAAAAAAACATTTTACCCCAGTTTGCTATGATCAAAGCCTTATAATGAGCAGATAAAATTACAAATTATCTTTTTTAATTAAAGAAAAAACATTTTACATCTGTTTACTATGATTAAAGCCTAATAATAAGCAGATAAAATGACAAATAATCTTTTTAAAAAAATCACCTCAGCTTATGATTAAAGCCTAATAAGGAGCAGATAAATTTACAAATATTTTTTAAATAAAAAAAAAACATTTACCCCAGTTTACTATGATTAAAGCCTAATAATGAGCAGATAAAATGACAAATAATCTTTAATTTAAAAAATATATTTACCTCTGTTTAATATGATGAAAGCCTAATAATGAGCAGAGAAAATTAAAAAAAAAATTCAATTTTTTTTTTACCCCAGTTTACTATGATTAAAGCCTTATAATGATTAGAGTAAATTACAAATAATCAGTTATTTTTTAATTAAATAACAAAAAACATATTTAAAGCCTAATAATGAACAAATAAAATTACACATTTTTTTTATAAAAAAACATTATAAATTACGAATAATCAGTTATTTAAGTCAGTATATTGTAACTGCTGGTTTTCTTTTATTAACTGCTACCTAAAAATAATAAACTGTTAGGTACAGTTAGACATTTCAGATTAAAAAAATTATTCATATGTCTGAAATTAAAACTATAGGGAAAAAAAAACAACTATAAATCCACCGAAAGGAACTAAAACTTTTATAACTTTTATATATAAGTACATTACGCATTATGAAGATTTTGCACTAATCAAATCAAATCACTAAGCACACCTGTCACATTTATCAAATCTCTATCTTGTACAAAAGAAATGTCCAGCTTCCACTAAAACATAAGATGGGCTTCAGCATCTAAACTAGCATGATCATCAGCTTGTGCACAGTGCAGATAGAAAGCCGCTCTGATTACCACAACAGACAGACCAAAAAATTTAAACGAGACTTTAAAAATAGTGTTAACTTTTTTGCCTATATTGTTATGTATAATTAGTCATTAAAATAAAAAATAGGAGCTATAACAAGTCACCATTTCTTAGTCTTCTTTTTTTGCTATTCCTTTAACTGGTCTAGAATGACAAATGTTTTTAAAATTAAAACGGCCACAAAAACAAATGAGGTCATACAAATATAGGCTTGTATATATACATATTAGACGTGTCTCATAATTATACAGGAATTAAAACAATGCTGATTACAACAGTTTCGCTTGCATGTCACACCGCAAATACTGGCTGTGTCACGTCAACTAGCCTGCAGAAATAAAGTCTGACTGTTGTAAATCCAGTTTTACATAGAGTCCAGTCTGTGAACTCCACTAATATGTCATATGAATGGATGCAGATTGGTGCATCTCTGTTTGCCAGCAGTGAGGGTTCAGGACTGTTCATCGGTCTGGCCGGGACGGGGGCAGCAGGAGGGATCGCAGTAGCCGGATTTGAATGGAATGTGAGTGATTTAATTTTTAATGCCTCATTTCTATTTTCCCTCTTGCAACACTTATAAAAACTTCATGCAAATGCACCTGCATTTGATTAACACTAGGGGGAGAAAGTGGACCAGCTTCTGTCTTAATACAGGAACAATGGGTGCTGAAAACCCTATTCTTAGTTTTTGTCTAGACTGACGGTCCTTTCTGTTAATCCTTTGTCTGTTCTGTCAGTCTTTAATCTTTACAAGATAAATGAACCTGAGGAACAAAAGTGCTATATAAATAAGACCTAAATTGTTTTTCAAAGAATGTGCCTTGAATAGATGTGTATTTTCACTTGTTCCATTGATTTCCATTTACTTTTACTTGTCTAAATTTATAGGGGTGTATATAAGTGAAGTTAAAAAACGAATTAACTTTAGATCAATTAAAGTTAGATTAAAAACACTTTAGGGTAATTAAAGTTAAAATGACTTCCAATTTGATTATACTTGAAAATTTAAGGCTGCAACTGAACTTTTTTTCAACTGAAGTTGAAGTAGGCGGAAATTGTTTGAACATGCAGTTGTAGTCAAAAGTATCTGCAAAATGTTAATTATTTTACCAAAATAAGAGGGATCATATGCATGTTTTTTTTCTGACAGTTGTTCACGAGTCCCTTGTTTGTCCTAAACAGTTAAACTGCCTGCTTTTCTTCAGAAAAATCCTTTGAGTCCCATAAATTATTGTTTTTTTTTCAGCATTTTTGTGTATTTGAACCCCTTCCAACAATGACTGTGTGATATTGAGATCCATCTTTTCACACCGAGGACAACTGAGGGACTCATATGCAACTATTAGAGAAGGTTCAAATGCTCACTGATGCTCAAAAAAGAAAAAACAATGTATTAAGAGCCAGGGGTGAAAACTTTTGAACAGAATGAATATGTGTACATTTTTTCTTATTTTGCTTAAATATCATATTTTTCCCATTTAGTTTTGCCTTTCAAATGCTACAGAAGATACTTACATGCTCCCCAGAAGAAAAAATAAGTTAAATTCACTCTAATCTTTAAATTCCAAAAGTTTTCACCCCCTGGCTCTTAAATCATCGTATGAGGGAGTGAGTGTTTGAAGCTTCTGTAATAATTGCATACGAGTCCCTCAGTTATCCTCAGTGTGAACAAAATGGATCTCAAAATCATACAGTCATTGTTGGAAAGGGTTCAAATACACAAAAATGCTGAAAACCCAAAGAATTTGTGGGACCTGAAGGACTTTTCTGAAGAACAGCAGGCAGTTTAACTGTTTAGGACAAACAAGGGACTCATGAACAACTATCATTAAATAAAAAACACAGCTGTGGATCATTCAGGTAACAACACAGTATTAAGAATCAAGTGTATGTAAACTTTTGAACGGGGACATTTTTATAAATTCAGCTATTATTTTATCTTGTGGACTGTGTAAAAGTCTTTAATGTGAAATATCTTATTCAGGTCAGTACTACAAGAAGAATAATATTAAAGAATAGCATGCATTTTGTATGATCTCTCTTAATTTGGTAAAATAATTAACATTTTGCACATTCTACAAGGTGTATGTAAACTTTTGACTATTTACAAAAGTATTTACAAAGCTAAACTGTAATAATTCCCATCTATTATGTTTTATGTTCCACATTATTTTATGTTCAAAATTAGCTGCAGAGACACAAAATAAAATACAAATTAAAGGTTTTCACTACTTGTAGTAATGCAAATAAGCATAAGTATAAAGAAAAAACAACCAATACACTTTACAAGCAAAACATCTTGAAAAATCGAATAATATATTATAGATCAAATATAGGCGTGCCTTCATTTTCTAAATACTTTTAAGGCTTCTGTATTCAAAACAAACATATATCTAATGCAGATTTGCTTCATTTTGTTTTTTTAGGATGTTTAAATGTGAAAACTAAACAGATTTTCTGCAGTGCAGTGATATTTTCTCTCTTTATTAGGCAACTTATGTCCTGCTGGCACTTGCCTGGGTCTTTGTCCCAGTTTATGTCTCTTCTGGGGTGAGTTTCAGCTGTACACCAAACTACTGCTTATATGAAGTGCCAATTGAGCTATTAAGTGAATTAATTAAGAACTTACTTGCCGCCACATGCAGCATAGACTTGCAGTCTCATTCTCTCACGTGCAGACTCACCACATGTGTTACTTTCCCAGATTTGCCTATTAATTTGCTTAGTTCATGCCATTGCCTCTGCACTTCCTGTCTCTCTCTCTCTTTCACAGATTGTCACAATGCCAGAGTATCTGGGTCGGCGGTTTGGAGGAGAGCGAATTCGCATGTACTTGTCAGCTCTCAGTCTGTTGCTGTCTGTGTTTACCAAGATCTCAGTGAGCATGAGAACACACATACAGTCATACTTTTTTTTTTTTTTCTCGTTTCTTTCATACATATTCCCACAAAGCTAAAAGTCAAACATTAATCTACAAAGGCTTCATTATTGAGTCCTGTATTGCTGCGCTGGCATGTTTCTGTACCTAAGGAATTTAAAGTTGTGAAAGAGAATGCAGTTTAGCTGTTTCAACATCTGTTTTTCCACTGCAGACACACAAAAACACTCACACTCAAATGCTCATGCTGCCTTGTTCACTTACAAACCGACACCTAATGCTAGGTATTAAACTTTGGCACTTTTATGACAAAAAGTTTGGGGTCAGTAAGATATTTTGGTAACACTTTACAATAAGGTTAACATTAGTTAACATGAACGAAGAACAGTACTTCTACAGCATATTAATCTTAGTTAATGTTAACTTCAGCATGTACTAATGCATTGTTAAAATCACAAGTTGTGTTTCTTAACATTTGTGAACTAGCATGAACAAACAATGAACAACTTTATTTATATTAACTTAAATTAACAAGGATGAATAAACAGTGTAATAAGTGTATTGTTCATTGTTCGTTCAGGTTACTTAATACATTAACTAATGTTAACGAATGACACCTTATTGTAATGTTACCGATATTTTTTTTAAAGAAATTAATACTTAAATTCACCAAGAACATATTAAAGTGATCTCAAGACATGTATAATGCTCTGTTTTAAATATATGCTTTTTAAAAAATTCCATTAAATCAAAGAATCCTAAAAAAAAGTATAATGTTGCTGCTTAATAAAAAAAATTAAACAGCACATCTAGTTTTAACAATGATAATAAATGATTCTTATGCAGCAAATTAGAAAGTACTGACACCAGAGATAAATTACATATTAAAACATATTAAAATAACAACAAAAAAATTGTTTAATATTTAAATTGTACAATTAATTTTTTTGTGTATTTTTAACATCTGTGAACATAAGAGAAAACATTTTAGAAAAAAAAAATCTTATACTGACCCAAACTTTAGAAGTAGTGTAGATCATTTTATTAAATGGGGAATAAAAGACTATTTAACAGGTTTTGTATAATCACGAACATATAAAAAGCGAGAATTAGCACTTGACATGGGGGGGGGAAAGGTAATAAATGAGATCTTAAGCTAAATTAGAGCAATTTGAGACTTAACTCTTCTACTTCCCAGACTTTCCTCTTAAACGAGATGCAACAAGTAATCTCATGTCTTCTCTACAGTTTTAGAAGACATCTTAATAAACTGTGCTTAGACTTGACAATATGCACACATCAAAAATAACTGGTTCTTCAGTGGCTCTTTGGGGTGGTTGACGTGCTATATAGCACCACTTCCATACAAAGAAGCCGTTCTTCATTTGAAAGGTTCACTTTTTAAAATAAAGGTTCTTTATTGGCATTGATGGTTCCATGAAGAACCTTGAACATCCTTGGAACCTTTCAAATGGAGAAAAGGTTCTTTGTAGTCGATTAAGTTCTTTTGATTTTTTTTTAAATGTTCTTCAAAATTGTTCTTTTAAGAACTGTTCACAGAAAGGTTCTCTGGAGAACCAAAAATGGTTCTTCTACGGCATCACTGCAAAAACACCCTTTGGAATCTTTATTGTTAAGAGTGTTCCATGGTTGTTCAAGGTTCTTCATCGAACCATCGATGCCAATAAAGAACCTTTATGTTTTATGGTTCTACATACAGTAGCACCATTTGACAAAGGAGCTGTATAGCGCCTTTAAAGATACAAGCTATATAGCTGGTTCCAAAGTCTAAAAATAAAAGTCAGACTGATGTCTTATCAGTTTCTTCCAAGACCAACTGATCTAAGCTTTTATTGCCAACAATCATTTTATAGCTTTACGTACTCTTATACTTTTGTTGTCCAAGCAATTTGAAGAGAAACACAAATCGGTGACAAAATATGCATTGTAACTGAACACAGCGACCTGACCTCAAATTTCTCTCTCGTTTACAGACAGATCTGTACTCTGGAGCTTTGTTTGTCCAGGTTTGTTTGGGCTGGAATCTCTACCTGTCCACTGTGCTCATGTTAGTCGTCACTGCTCTCTACACTATTGCAGGTTTGTACGTATATTGTATACATACTGTATAAAAGTTTGGGGTTGGTAAGATGTTCACCAGTCCTGCATTAGTCAGCCTATTTGAACTGTTTTCTATTTTACTATATGTGACCCTGGACCACAAAACCAGTCTTAAGTGGCTGGGGTATATTTGTAGCGATAGCCAAAAATACATTGTATGGGTCAAAATTATAGATTTTTCTTTTATGCCAAAAATCATTAGGAAATTAAGTAAAGATCATGTTCCATGAAGATTTTTTGTAAAATTCCTACTATAAATATATCAAAATGTAATTTTTGATTAGTATATTGAATATGCATTGCTAAGAACTTAATTTGGAAAACTTTAAAGGTGATTTCCTCAGTATTTTGATTTTTTTGCACCCTCAGATTTTCGAATAGATATATCTCGGCCAAATATTGTCCTATCCTAACAAACCATATGTAGAAAGCTTATTTATTGAGCTTGCATATGATGTATATATCTCAGTTTTGTAAAATTTAACCTTATGACTGGTTTTGTGGTCCAGGGTCACATATTTTAAAGAGTACTTATTCCTCTGATGGCAAAGTTGCATTTTTAGCATCATTACTCCAGCCTTCAATGTCACACGATCCTTCAAAAATCATTCTAATATGCTACTTTGCTTCTCAGAAGACATTACTCACTATCAATGTTGAAAACGGTTTAGTAATATTTGTGTAAATGTGATTTTCACGTATACTAACGCATTTGTAAGCTAATCAAGCTGGATAAATAACATGTTTGTTCATACAAAAATGTTGATAATAGATTAATCAACAATGAACAATATATGCATGTAACTTAACCATAAAATAGTCTGCTCATGATAGCTCTTGTAAAGTGGCACCGCTACATTTTTCAGTAGTGAACAGTTTTCTAATTAGTATTTGCGGTAAACAAGTTCTTTTTCCAACCAGCAGAAGTGTAGCGTGACAAAGCACAGCATTTGTTGTCAAACATTAGATTTACAGCCGAGCGAGCACATGCAATGCTCAAATGTGGTCTTTAAGAAGTTTCTGTAATGCTGTAAAACTGGATGGGGTGGCGTAATGGTTAAAGCTCAGTGCTCGAAAACAGGAATTTTCCTGGTTGGAGTTGTGGATAGTGTAAATTATAAACTAGAAGAGTCCTCGAGCGAGCTACTTAACTACTGGTTTGGATATTACCGTCGATTGTTTGGAAATAAAAGCTGGTACTAAATAATTACTTATTTAAACTTTCTCACCGAAGCCCGGTGGTTCAGTATCAGTTAATTTTTGCTGTAGTAATTATGGTCTACGTGACTAATTTCAGCATAATTACATGATTACTTAAATCCGCTGCTCTGCTGTCACTGTATTCACTCCTCTGTCTACAAGCGCTATTTCAGACTTGACCCGATGACTCATATCACATTAAACCATCATGAGAGAATTGAGCAATACCCGCTTAATCCTCTGTCTCTCCAGGTGGCTTGGCTGCTGTAATCTACACCGACACTCTTCAGACCTTCATCATGATCATTGGAGCGGTCATCCTCACCATTACAGGTCAGTCAATCTCAGGCCTCGTCTTTTATTCTCCTCTGGCAGTGATTTCATGTCAGCTGTCAATGGGGAAGCAAGTACATCTCGAAACTGCTGAAAACAGATGGCAACTGTAAGAGAACATGTTTGACAGGCACATTCATACATTGCATTTAAAGAAAGGTCTTATTTTCAGCATCAAGATCCTAAATGCAACATGAATTCCTTTGAATCTTACCTTTACTTACCTCTGGTGGTCTGCTGATAAATGCAAAAACAATATACATGTTGTAAAATTGCCTATTGATGATTAAAATTTTTTTTAAATCAATTATTTAAAAATTCAATATACACAATTTTTCTTGCATAAATGCATAAAACTTAGAATACTCACCAAATGCGAATATTCAACACGAATGAGCTTTAATCAAAACAAATGCATTCCCATGGAGCTTTTCACATTAGGGTCGAACTTTTGTCTTTTAATGGAATGCATCATCTGGAATTTGTCTTTCCGCAGCGAAAGTAAAAACAGGCAAAAATAACACATTTGGTGTAATGTGGAGCAGATTTCACTGTGGCTGTTACAAAAATAGAAACCAGACAACAGGAAATGTCCTGTAACATAGCTGTTCAGTGCCGAGGAAAAAAAATTGAGGGGTTTTAAATCTGGTTAGGACACATTAAAACCTGCATAGCTGGTTAGTATGGAGGCATGGAAATGGGGAAATCCCATAAATGTCTTTAGCAGTTTATGGAAAGTCATCTCTAAAGGTTTTTGGGAACCGAAAATGAATTTAAGAATGTGACACGCAAACACACACACAAGTCTAAACAAGTTAAAGAAATTTAAATATTTTAATTGGAATCAATTCAACATTTACATTCCATTTGACGCCATGTCATTTTGATGCTACTACAGAGTACAATTAATGCTAAACCTCTACATGTTACCCAGAAAGTAGAAGATTTAGCTGATATGTATTTATATACATGTTACAGCATTCAACAAGATTGGAGGCTACAATAACCTGGAGAGCGTGTATTTGAAAGCTGTGCCGTCTAAGATCATCCCAAACACAACATGTCACCTGCCCAGGGCTGATGCCATGCATCTGTTCAGAGACCCCGTGCATGGAGACCTACCCTGGCCAGGAATGACACTGGGATTAACCATTCTTGCAACATGGTACTGGTGCACCGATCAGGTATGCTACCCTAATAGATAAGGCTAACCTGGTTCTCACAACACAATGTAAAAAGCCTTGCGTAGAGGACACTATTGCAAATGTATTTTGCATGGGTTGTACTCTGCTAGAAGATTTTTTTTTTAAAACTGAAGTTTAAGAGAAGTTTTAGGAAAAAGATCTACCAAGCATGAATAGCTTTTTGCAAATGGATCTAATTCAAGGTAGACCCTTGCAGTTTGACGCAAATGATAATGAGGCTGATTGGCGTCAACTGAAGTCAATTGAGTCCTGCATCACTAAAACATCTCCAGATGATTCAAGTATATTCTTACAGAAACTGGGAGAATCATTGTGTGCAGACTAGCATCTTTAAAGTGCCTTGATTTGTTTGATCATTTGCTAAAAAACATGTATAAGAGTGGAAAAATGATATAAGATGGTAACACTTTCCTTCTCGAAAGTACAGTGCACATCACGTCTTTAAACAACAACAACAACATTCTTATATTACATTCTTATAACCTCATTACCAAGCAAAACCAAAAATTACTAATAGATTAAATTATTAAATTCATGGAAATACTGACAGAGTTGGAGTCCCCTCAAGACCCAGTAAATATGGGTTTGGTCTGGGTCTTATTACTTAGTTCTTCTGGTTGGGGGCTCAAATCTTGGTCTGGGTCTTGGATAAGGGTCTCAGTCATGACCACAGTCAATTCCCCACTGCACACCAAGTGGCTCAGTGCTGCAATAAATTCAGTGTTTTTCTGAATAAGTTTCAGCTTGTTAAAATGGACAGGTCTTGGTCTGAGTTTAGGTCCAGGTCTTAGGGGTCTTGGTCTGGATCTCGGAGGGTTTGGTCTTGACTCCAACTCAAAGGCTAGTTCTGAAGGCCTGTTCACACCAACAATTGTCAGAATAAAAAAAACAAAAAATTGCAGACCGGCTGAATTAAAATACAAATTCACCTTCTGACAGTAGGTGGCGTTTATGAAAAAAATGGAAAAACCCAGCTTTTTTTTTTTTTCAAAATATTTGTATAAAATATTCAGTTTGTGAGCACCACAAAGTCATAATTCTATATGCGACCCTGGACCACAAAACCAGTCATGAGTACCACAGGTATATTTGTAGCAATAGCCAAATATACACTGTATGGCTCAAAATTATTGATTTTATGCCAAAAACCATTAGGATATTAAGTAAAGATCATGTTCCATTAAGATATTTTGCAAATTTCCTAGCATAAATATATCAAAACTTAATTTTTGATTAGTAATATGCATTGCTAAGCACTTAATTTGGACAACTTTAAAGGCGATTTTCTCAATATTTAGATTTTTTTTGCATCCTTAGATTCTAGATTTTCAAATAGTTGTATCTCAGCCAGATATTGTCCTAGTAAACCATACATCAATGGAAAGCTTATTTATTCAGCTTTTAGTCCAGGGTCACATATAACAGCAGCAGTTCTGGTAATTAGCTCATCTTATTGGTAGACTTTTTCTTTTTCGCAATGCTAAAAGACGCCTCTCCATAAAGAAAGAATTGTTGCATTGACAGCATGCAAATGCTTGTATCAGTCTCAAGATGCATTAACAGGTGTTGATTAAAATGAAATGTTTCAATCGCAAGAAACATTCGTCTTGGTGTGAACATGCCTTAAAACAGTCTGATCTCCTCTGATAAAACCAGGGACAACTGCAGACTTTAAAAATAACTTGCTGCCAGTTTGTACCGTACTTTAACCTTTTCAACATCCTTTTCCCACAAGCTGAGACAATAATTAGTCAACAACGGGGTGAATGTGAAATCGCCATCACCATGGTCACAAATCCACCACCAAATTCTTGCACTAGTCCAGATTACTCAATAAAGGCATGTCAATAAAGAGTAAGACTGCTTTGAAGATTTTTTTTTTGTCATGGTCCAGAAAATGCCACTCGTATCAGTTCCAGTTGAACTCCAGTTGTAAAGTCTTTATCAGTGAAGACTGGTGGCTGCATCATTGCACATTCATGCCTTTGTACTCAATACAAAGTTGTTGTTTATTATCGGGAAAAAGCCACCATAAATCAGTTAATTTTTATTGTGCATCTGTGTCAGCAATTTATCCCCCAAAGCAATGACAGACACGTTTACTGGAACCTTCCCCCTGAGGTGGTTGCAGCCTGCGAGCTTAGATAAAGATATTCCTAATGGCACACAAGTCTCGACCCGTCTACGAGGAGACGGGGACTTTGTTTGAGAGGCCCGATGAGCGGGAGAGAGAGATTGAGAGTGTATGAGCCGCTGAGCGCGTGTTTGGCCGGTTCGCAGTCCATCTGCTGGATGGGTGGGCTTTGGTCTTCTAGGGGACCGGCCGGAGCGGTTTAGGTTTTTTTGGCCCGATCCATTTAAGGGGACGTCAGCATTTGCCTTCCCCTGCCAGTACCTGTGGCCCCCGATCACATGGGTGCTGCTTTTAGGAGGTCTATGGAAAACTCCAGGTTTAGCAATCACCACTTTGGCACGGCCATTAACGTCTCGAACTGGTGACTTGGAGACCATCTGGTTAAGCTGAAAGGGAGGAAGGTTTACGTGAGAAAGAAAAAGGATAAGAAGCCTTCAGGCATGATTTCAAATGTTTCAACAAATTATAAACTCTTCTGATAAATTATTGAAGTAATGATGGTTGATCTGTAACTTGGCAGGTAATCGTGCAGAGGTCTCTGTCAGCCAAGAATCTGAGTCACGCCAAAGGGGCGTCAATCTTTGCCAGCTATCTCAAGATGCTTCCCATGATCTTCATCATCCTACCTGGCATGATCAGCAGGGCACTCTACCCAGGTACTACACACACGCTCCAGCTGCTGTATCCGTTAGTGCTGCAAAAATTCAGTGCTATGTCATTTTGTGTACAAGCTTTCTCACCTGTTAAGCCTATAGAACCTATAGAAAATGGGGTCATGCCATATTAAAGTGGTCGAGCTGGTGGTTTGTTGCTGGTCTATCAGACCTAAACAAGATTGGACTACACTCTTCTGCATCAGCATCCACACAAAAACCAGCCACAACATTAAGGAGGGTAGTTCTATGCCCAAATAAATATTGATACTACACATCATACTTAACTCAAGCATTTTATTAAAACATTAGACATGATGGAAAAATAGGACAAGACTAAACATTGGCATTTGGCAAAGATTTGTAAGAACTATACAATAAAAAATAGGGATTTTAAATATCCAATATTAAAACTCTGTCCGTTTCACTGACAAACAATGAATAATTTTAATTATTGGTAACACTTTACAATAAGGTGTCGTTTGTTAACATTAGGTAATCGATTAACTAATATGATTGAACAATGAACAATACATTCATTAATCTTTGTTAATGTTAGTTAATAAAATACAGCCGTTCATTGTTTGTTCATGTTAGTTCACAGTGCATTAACAAACACAACTTGTGATTTTAATAATGCAAAAACGTACATTTTCAAAAATCATGTTTTTATTGTTAGTTAGCTATATTTATTTTAGTTATCTGAATAACCCAACTGGAGTTTGACTGAGATTAACTGGAATGCACAATGAAAAAACTTGATTTTTGAAAATTGTTTAAAAAATATGTTTTTGCATCTGCTTCTTCAAATGCTGAAATTAACATTAATTGTTCATCCTTCATGTTAACTAATGTAGTTAACTAATGGTAACTGATAAGCCTTATTGTAAAGTGTTTTCAAATTATTTAAATTAGTAGTTCACTTCAAAAGCAAACATTGTACTCACCCCATTGTCATCCAAGATGTTCGTGCCTTTTTTCTTCTGTCGTAAAGAAATTATTCTTTTTTGAGGAAATCATTTCAGGTATTATCTCCAGATAGTGGACTTCATAGGTGCCCAAAATGCAGTTTAAATAAAGCTTCAAAGGCCTCTAAATGATCCCAGCTGAGGAATAAGGGTCTTATCCAATGAAACAATCAGTCTTTTTTTGTCTTTTTTAAAGTAAATTTATATACTTTTTAACCTTAAATGCTCATCTCATCTAGCTCTGCCATCCGCATGCGTACTCTGTGTAATCCGGATCAATGCAGGGTAGGTCAAAAAACTCCCATCTCATACTCTCCTCCAACTTCAAAATCATCCTACATCACCGTTTTACCTTTTTTTGTAAAGGGCGTTTGACCTCCTTTGCATGTTTACTTTGTAAACAGTGGGTCGGTACTTCCACAGCGATGTTTTTACCCTAACTGTATTGACTGAATTACACAGAGTATGCATGTGCATGGCAGAGCTATTTGAGGTTAAAAAGCATAAAAAATTATTTTTTTTTTTTAGAAAATGACCAATCATTAAGCTAGATAAGACCCTTACTCCTCAGGTGGGATCGTTTAGAGCCCTTTCAAACTACACTGAAACTGCATTTTGGAAATTCAAACTCGTTCCGCTATATGGAGATAATTCCTAAAATGTTTTCCTCAAAAAACATAACTTCTTTAAGGCTGAAGAAAGAAAGACATTGAACATCTTGGATGACAATGGGAAGAGTACATTAACTGTAAATTTTTGTTCTGGAAGTGAACTGCTCCTTTAAAGACATGAAAATTTAAATATTAAAAACTAAACCCAATCATTATAGATGCTACAAATTTAGGCAAGTTAATTTAAACATACATTTATACTGTACGTAAAATGAACTTGCCTATATTTTTAGCTAAATTAAGTTTTTAAAGAATAACTTTAAGCAAGCAGAACCTAAATGCAAATCATTTTGTAATAGGGAAAAGCAAGCAAGCACAATATACAATATTGAGTGATACCAATTATGTACATATATTCACTGACATATTGTTTAACCCTAGACAAAAGTTTTCTGACACCTTTACCTCAAACATTTTAGTCATTGCCACATGTGCATTATTTTTTCAATTGGGAAATCCCACCAAAATGAGGATCTGAAAAACCTTAATAACATGCCATGTTCCGACTCTCGTCTGATACGCAGCTTCATTTACAATTTCCCCTTCTCCCAGTCACTACCCCCATACATATGTTTTAACACTTACAGCAGGTTCAGGCGTGCTGGAAATGTCAACAGAGTCCCGGAACGCACACCGGCACGCCCTTGTGCGTTCCATAACACACACGCCTGGCTTCTTTTCATCTACTTGAGACACTCCCAGCTTTATAGACTGGTAGAGTGAAGAGCCAGATCTGATAAAGCAACACTTTCACATTCAGTCACACTAAATCAAAGTCCAACCTACCTTTGTTTTATCTCTGTTCTGCAAGTTCAGGAGATTTTTCTCCACAGTGTTTTGCGCGACGTCTTCCGATCTCAAGTCCAGCATGGATTGAGAGAAGCGGGCCATCACGTTAAGTGCATCTCCGACATTGTGGTCTCCGACACGACCTGAACCCGTTAACCTTCCGTTAGGAAGTTTGTCGCTGCTATCGGAGTCAGTACATTCATAGTATTCATCTGACATGGTGGAATTCTCATCTTTATCCTTTAACGAATTTGCACAGATAACGGCGGTGCTGTCGGCATCGTTGTCTCGAGCGTCCGTGTTTTCATCCTTTGTCTGGTTTTGGTCCCTTCTGACTAAAGTGACCTCTGGGTCTTCAGAGCCCTCCGGGGTGTTAACCACCAACTGAATGGTGCGTGGCTTGGGCATAGGCATTTCCGAAGCTTGTTTGAATTCTGTTGGTTCAGGGTTGGACTGCTGCTCCTGTGAAGGAGGGTTTGGATTGGGTTCTTCTTGCTGGATTGGTGAGCTTGGCGAATGGGGTGTACTGGTTGGTGTATCCTGATCAGTCCCTGGCTGAGGTTGTGTGCTTGAGTGTACGTTTGCATCCGTTTTAGAAAACTGTGATGGTTTAGGACGAAGAATTGCCTTTTCTGGTAATGGCTCCTCAGGTGGGGCAGTATAAGGGTCTTTAAAACGGATTGCTTGAGATGTTTCAAACATTTGCGAGCGCATTAAATGCACCGGCGCTGGCTTGCTCGTATCACGGATATTAATAAACCCAATAACATCACTGGGTGGGTCTGGCTCTGGCCAGATGGGCAAGTAGAGAATAAGATCTGCCTTTGGCAGACCGACAAGTCCTGGGTGCTTTTGCGGCTGTTCCATCAGCTCCCGTTGAGGCTTGGAAAGCTGGACCATAGGATTCTTGGTGTTGCTGTTCTTGGCACTAGCCTTGTCTGAAGAGGCTTTGCTTGAAGCATCAATATTACATAATGCATATTTGGGGTTAATTAGTTTTCTTGCAACAGTTACAGAAACAGGGGGAGGGACTGCAATTGGGGCAGGGTCAGGCTCCGGAGGGTCCGCCAATGGGATTTTGCTAAGGTTGACCCCACGAGAGTTCAGGTATAGGTCGCGGAACTGCTTGTCAAAAGTTTCAACAGCCTGTCCTGTCAGGACTGTAACGATGTTGCGGTCCAAGCGAGAAGCGGTCCATGTAAAGCTGAAACATAAAGATGCCGAAGTCAGAAAAGCGGATAGATAAATAACATGCACAGCACATAATCACGTAAATTGTCATTTAACACCACTTTTGAGGTGATGGCATGTTTTCAGTGTGACAATAGCTCACAAGCTTTCTTGTTCTTGTTTTGTCTGTTCACACTTCCCTTTTCTTTATGTATCATGCCATATGATTGGTTTATTGGGTCAGTCTTGTGATTTGGTTATTGTTTGACTAGTCTTTTTTTGTTTAGCTTCTATTTTTATTGTTATGATACGGCCTTGTACATTTTGTGACCCTGGACCACAAAACCAGACTTAAAACCAGTCAATTTTGTAGAAATATAGACTTAAATACGCTTTCTATTGATGTAAAATTTGTTAGGATAGGACAATATTTGGGTGAGATGCAACTATTTGAAAATCTGGAATCTGAGAGTGCAAAAAAAATCTAAATATTAAGAAATTTGCCTTTAAGTTGTCCAAATGAAGTTCTTAGCCATGCATGTTAATAATCAAAAATTTGATATAGTTTTACAGTAGGAAATTTACTAAATATCTTCATGGAACATTATCTTTACTTAATATCCTAATGATTTTTGGCATTAAAGGAAAAATCGATAATTTTAACCCATACAATGTATTTTTTGCTAAATATAGGCCTACCCATGCTACTTATGACTGATTTTGTGGTCCAGGGTCACATATATCCTTACAGTCTAGTGTGACTGGCTTGCACTGAAGAAACACAGTTTCATGCACATGTACATACACACAACACAAACCTGTATGATCCAGACACAGCACGATCTCCATCCACAAACATGAATTTCTGACTCAACGAGCCACACACCTTCTGAGCGGAGCGTGTATAGAATTCTGCACCACCAATGCATCGCACCCGCAGATGCTATAAATACAAAATTGTTATTCATACACATACACAAACACACCCAAACTACATAATCATCTCAAAACATTGCATTACATAATATAATACAATCTACATTAAAGCATGTGTCTTCAACTCACATTGAGGTGTCCTCGGTGCATGTTGGCTCTCTCACACATAAGTAGGAAGTCCTGTACAGCTGCAATATCTATAATAATGTATATAGCTACTTTCTTTCTAAATCCAGCCTCTATTAGATCCTTAAAAATGTCGACGTCTGTAAAAACGTCCATTACCACCGCAATCATCTGCAAAAACACAAATGGTTCTGTATTATTTCTCAGTGTAAAAATGACTATACACAAACAGGTGAAATCCCAATTACAATTCTATTGTACGCATGGAGTATGTTCTCTTTATTAAGAAAACAACATGATGTAGCCACAAAACAATTCCTACACGCCCTAAATCTGTTGTACTGTACCTATTAAGACATCTCATTATAAGCTCTCATTGTGCAAAATGTCTTTGGATAAAGGAATCTCTTTGATTGAGTATTTGAAAGAGAGAGAGCAAGAGTGAGTGTGTCCTAAACAGATAGGGGGAGGAAGAGAATTTCTGCCGGTATGTGTCACGGGCCGAACTGCTGGCGAGCTTTTGCAAGTTCTGACATGACAAATGAGTCAGTTGGAAACCAGTAAGATTGTGAAACGTGATGGATATTTGGGCATTCAACAGGTTTCGTTTATTTTCTGCTGAACTCAATTCATTCCTAACAATTCCAGGTTATCTTTTTAAAAATTAATCAGCTTGTAGGAGAAGCTTTGTGTTGAATAGTCTGTGTTGACATACATAAGCATAGAAGCTCTTTTGCTTTGTTAAAGCCGTAACACCCCCCTGATGTTGCCATTGATAATTGCTAATGATAACTGGTAAAATTGTAATTTATTAATGTATGAGTATTTAGCATCTTAACGACAAATCTAAAGAGATCCCTGAGATGGGAAACTCAGAGTTTTCGGTTTCAGAACAGCTGAGCAGAGTTAGTTCAGTCCACTCTGAGTAGGTTGACTCTGGGTTTAGCACGTGAACCCAGACTATGAAAAGCCCTGATCAATGGAGCTCCAAAATTATGATTCACCATGGCAACAGCTCCCGCCAAAAAGATGTCTGCATACTTTGAGTCAATGCTTAACTTTTTTTTTTAATCACTGTTGTAATATAAAAGAAAAAAGAAAAACTGCAGAACGGTGGGTTAGTGAACAAATATTAATTTTCATGGTGTCCAAAGGCAAAGAAAAAAAAATGGAAATAAAACAGCTATAAAAACGCAATTCAATCAGGTAAAGCTTTAACCATAAAAGGTTCATGGGTGTAGGCTACTGTGACTTTACAAACATTTGACATATTAAATAAATATCATTCAGTGTCTATTTCAACGTGCAGCAGCTTTTTCCACATAGTCTAATGCTCTTTTCACATAATTAAATACTCTCTAATATAAATGGTTGCATTTCTTAATTAGAGAAATGAAATTAACATTTGACTTTATTCAGCCAACAGCAAGAAGGCTTGCAAAATAATAAAGAACAGATGAAATGAAGATGGCCACAATACCAAGTATTTGAAGAATATTAAAATCATAATTATAGAATAATGTTGCTCATAAAGAGCGTTAGAGTAAGGCACACTTTCTTTACCACTCTACATAGAGTGGCCGCACAAATGTGCTCTACATCCCTGCTGTTAAATAGAAAACTACCATTTAAAAATGCTACTGCTCAAATAAATACATGCAGCATGCACTTGGATATGGCAACAAAAAAATCTAAATAATCCTGTATATATTAATAAAATAATTAGTGGTGGGCCGTTATCGGCGTTAACGTGCTGCGTTAACGTGAGACTCTTATCGGGCGATAAAAAAAATATCGCCGTTAATCTATTTTCAAAGTTGGGTTGGGAGCTGGGTCTAAACTACGCAAGATATGATGACTTTCACCTTGATATTTTAGCACGGATGACATATACCTAGTCGAATTGCACTGTAGGGGGCGAGAACGAGTCTTCAACTTCTGTGAAATTACCACATCAAATGAGACGTGCTGACATGGATGCAGTTATGAAGCCGCTTCAGGGCAGGTGCGTTGCTAGACCCTTTTTACTGGGGCACGTGAGTTATCATTAACTTTGATAATCCCGAAATAAAGACATTAAACTATATGCAACAACTGAATTGACGCTTCTAAAAGCAACGCAGTTTAATCGAAGACTATGCACGCATATAGGCTATCCATGTCCGTGCGCGTCTGTGTATTTAACGGCTACGCGCACGTCGTGCAGCCTTTTGCGCAGAAGTACTTGGTTACACAAGTTTGTATAGGTAATTATGTTGTAAATGCAATTGTCAAGCAGTTTGTGATGCATTTTGGAAACAGGAGATGAGCAACTGATCTAATGCGCCACCTGGCCCGTTCTCGAAGACTTAATTTTAGTCATTATTTGGGTAGCACCATTATTCTGAATGCCTTCAGCAGAATTCAAATTAGCCATTTTAATCTAGATTAATCTAGATTAATTCCAAGATTTAATCTAGATTAATCTAGATTAAAAAAATTAATCTATGCCCACCCCTAAAAATAATCCTATGTATAAAAGGACATGCCGTTATTGTGTCTGCATGTCTGCATTAATATGTGTCTGCATGATGAAATTGTGTGTAATGAATGAATGCACCTGCACTGCAAAAATAGCTAAATATAGTAGTTCACTTTCAGAACAAAAATTTCCAGATAATGTACTCACCCCCTTGTCATCTGAGATGTTCATGTCTTTCTTTCTTCAGTCGTAAGAAAATGGTGTTTTCTGAGTAAAACATTTCAGGATTTCTCTCCATATAATGAACTTCTATAGTGCCCCCAAGTTTGAACTTCCAAAATGCAGCTTCAAAGGGCTCTAAATGATCACAGCTGAGGAAAAAAGGGGCTTATCTAGCAAAATTATGGGTTACTTTCTAAAAAAAAATTACAATTTATGTCCTTTTCAACCTTAAATGCTCGCCTTGTTTAGCTCGGCAAGACGAGCGTTTGAGATTAAAAAGTATAGAAATTGTAAATGTTTTTAGAAAATAACCGATCGTTTTGCTAGATAAGACTCTTCTTCTTCAGGTGGGGTCATTCAGAGCCCTTTGAAGCTGCATTTAAACTACATTTTGGAAGTTCAAACTCGAGAAGTCCACTATATGAAGAGAAATCCTGAAATGTTTTCCTCAAAAAAAAAAACAACACCATTTCTTTATGACTCAAGAAAGAAAGACATGAACATCTTGGATGACAAGGGGTGAGTACATTATTTGTAAATTTAACTTCTGAAAGTGAACTACTCCTTTAAAACAAGATGCATTTTCTACATAAGAAAAAATGATATTAGGTATCTAGTCGTTAAAGTATATTTTTCTTATTTTTCAAATTATCTTCAAATTGGGTAAGAACAAGAATAATCTTGTTTCCATTTGCATTAAGATTATTTTTCTTGTTTTAAAGGTTGTATCAGCGATTTCTAGCCTGAAACATAAAGCGTCAAATTCAGCTGACCTTTCATCCCGATCCGCTCGCTGCCTGCCCCATAAATTGTCTGTGAAAAAACCGCGTCTCTCTGGTCAGCCTAGGGTCCGAGATATGCCAAAAAAACAATCTGCACTACCAACCTTTCCACAGATAAACAAACAGTGTTCCAACCAATCAGCGTCAGGGGTTTGGTGTTGTGGACTTTCGCTCCGCCTCCCTCACATCCCTGCACCAGTAGGAAAGTCCACAACACCAAACCCCTGACGCTGATTGGTTGGAACACTGTTTGTTTATCTGTGGAAAGGTTGGTAGTGCCGATCATTTTTTTGGCATATCTCGGACCCTAGGCTGACCAGAGAGACGCGTTTTTTTCACAGACAATTTATGGGGCAGGCAGCGAGCGGATCGTGAAGAAAGGTCAGCTGAAATTGACACTTTATGTTTTAGGCTAGAAATCGCTGATACAACCTTTAAGTAAAATGCACTAATTTAAAATTCCAAAACACTCACTAAAAATAATTTTTGCAGCGTAAATGAATGAATGAGGTATTTAAACATCACTTACACTTTAAAAAGGGGGAGGAGACCATGAGAAACTCTGGGTTTACTGAATAAAACCTGCTCCTGACCAGGTTAGGCTCACAGAGTAAATTACCAAGGTAACTGACTCTGAGTATAAGTTACCTTTCTTTCAGAAACAGGCTTGACTTCCCTGCTTTCTCAGGTTTGACAAACCTCCCATTCTGAAATTTCAGGGTTGACATACTCAGAGTTTTTACTAAACCTCCTTTCTGAAACAGGCCCCAGGGGTCTCCAAACTTGGCCCTGGAGGGCCAGCATCCTGCAAAGTTTAGCTTCAACCCTAAATAAACACACCTGAACCAGCTAATCAAGGTCTAATTATGCTAAAAACTTCCAGGTAGGTGTGTTGAGTTGCAAGTTGGAGCTAAACTCTGCAGGACACTGGCCCTCCAGGACCGAGTTTGGAGGCCTCTACTAAAAGTTATTCAGAACTTTTTATAGCCATAGTAACCGATGGCTGCCTCAGCGTTTTTCAGTAGTTTTAGACTACACGTCATCAAAATAAGTGAACACTGTCATTATTTAGCAATTTAGTATAATTTTACATATCACAAATATGTAACAAAATATGTTAGTAAATCTGTGAGTAAAATAAAACTGTAGGCTATGAAAAGACTGCACGGAGAATTAATGTAAAAAAAAAAAAAAAAAAGTTTTTCAATGCTGACTTTAAAGAAGTCTCTTCTGCTCACCAAGACTGCATTTATTTAATTCAGAGTACAACAAAGATTTTACATTGTGAAATATTTTTCACTATTTAAAATAACTGTTTCCCATTTTAATATTCTAAAATGTAATTTATTCCTGTGATTTCAAAGCTGAATTTCTAGCATCATTAGCCTACTCCAGTCACATGAACCTTCTGTTCTTTTTGAGAGTGTACGGTGTTTCTGTGGCTGACTGACCATACAATCGAGCTTTTCAAGTTTCTCTAGTCTAGTTCACCCACCTTCTGTGCCTGCGCGATGGCCTTTCTCACAACCTCTTTTATATGCGTCTGTCCGTCCAGTGGCGGCTGCGTGTACACATTGACGCGCGTCACTCCGCGGTAAGAATTGCAGTCTGGCCATCCGAGGTCCAGATTCGGTATAGAGGTATCAGAGCGGTCCGGCCAATACTGCAAAGAAAACGTTTCATCTCCCACTGTCATACCATCTGGTTTCTGATGCTCAGAACCGGGTTTATAATCTTCTATGCTCCGACGCAACCGCTCGAGTTCGGGTTCCGACAGGAAAGGACGCAGTTCGTGCTCTTTCACAAAGGCGTCAAACGCGTCGCGTCCTTTGGAAATAAGCGATTCAATCGCAAGCCGCTGATCCTCGCTGTAAAAAAACTCCGGTTTGGATTCATTCAGACGCCAGTTCACATGATTGTCATCAAGACACTGAACCTGAGAGAGAGCCATAGCGTTTCCACACACAATCCGAATTAAAGCGGATTCTTACTTCTTCTCGTCGTTATTAAAGTCTCACTGTAATTCCAGAAAAGTATAAACTCTTCGTAAAGTTTGTTCTTCAGTTAACTAGCTCCTTTCGTGGTCGAGGTAAAGGGTTTCCATGGTAAAGTCAAACCGATTTTGTGGTCAAATAAAGCGGCTCAGCGATAACTTACGCATCAAAAAGCTCGTTTTCTCATAAAAATAAAGGCGGTATTGTTTCTTGAAATTATAAAAGATGTTATTTGATCATGTTTCCCCGAGCAGAGTCCTAGTTCAGCACAGGACGCAGTTGACCGCTGAGCCGGAGATCATCTTTCAGTTAACCAACAGGTAGAATAGAACAAAGCATCTCCACAGGCTCTAGTGATTAGACACACCTCAGTCACCTGACCGGGAGGGGCACCAATACACACACACACACATACATACATATACACACACGCGCGCAACAGACTCCAACCAGTCTGACTGGATACGAGTTTAGGGTCTTCCACAAAAGCACAGACCCTGGAAACATTCGACACCGATGAGAAAAACAAGCTTCCGCATTGTTGAAAGTTAAACAAAACTTTCGGTTTCTTCTACGTTTCGTTTCCCGATTTAAATAATGTCTTGAGTTGTTATCCAGTAAGGTCCTGTGGGTCTTTTGTGTTACTTTGCCCTACTTCTGTGGAGCTGGAAAGAGGAAGAGGCCGGACGTCTGGATGCATGAGACAGATGACGCGGCGTGCCGGCCGAATTTTACACTGTTGAGTCAACAGTTACGTGGGTTTGGGCGGGGTATCCGGGAAGAAAAAAAGTAGCAGGAAACCGAAGAAAGCGAAACAGACACTTCCTATTTCCTTACCCACCGACTTTGTATAAGTATCTTAGCAGCTGCAGACATTTAAATTCACAAGTAGGGCTAGTTGTCACGCGTGGAAGTTGCCACAATAAGTTTGTTTCAGTAAATATACAATTCTGAACCCATTTGCATTAATGTTATTTTCTTCTTCTTCTAGCAATGGTTTATTAAATAGCCTATTCAGACCGTTTCTGTTTGATACACTATACTGACAAAACTATTGGGACAACCCCTTCGAATGAATAGGTTTGACTACCATAGTCATTTCCATGAGTACAAATCTTAAAGTTTAAGCATATGATGATATTTTAGGGAGTTGTGTGCTTCTAATTTTATAGCAACAGTTTATTAAAATATTAATATTGAAATATTAATTTATAAACTCTTAAATACTTTAGGTCAAAGGGGTTCAGCTGCCAAAAACACTTGGGAATCCCTGGCCTAAGTAATAACCAAAATAATAATAATAATAATTAGTTACAATTATGAAACAAACCATTAATGAAAATGCAAATAACGAAAGTAGTAACACTATATCAAATTCCTATATCAAATGATCAGATACACTATATTGCCAAAGGTATTGGGGCACCCCTTCTAATGAACAGGTTTGACTACTTTAGTACAAACAGGGATGGGCAGTATTTTAAATAAATGTATTTAAAATACGTATTTGAAATACAAAATACTATTTTGTATTTTAAAGCCTTTGGGAAAAATCTAATGTAATTTGTATTTAAATACATTTAAGATGAGTATTTTGTATTTTCAAAATACATAAAATACTTTGTGCCAATCAACCTCTTTATCAGGGTGCTGATTTAGTTCTATGGTTCAGACACACCCCTCCCCCAACCTTAACGCTCATGCACGTGAGCTGCCTGCAGCAGAGTCAGCATAGGATCAGCCACTTTTCTCAGTTTTCTGCATTAAGGCAAGGGTGTCATCATAATCAATTCCTTGTTGATTAAAGTTAAATTGGTGTATCATTCAGATTTGCCTTCAGTAAACATGAAATAATAAACAAGCACCGACACGTGTAGGAGAAAAATAGTGTTAGCTGCCTGTTAGTCAATCAGTTTTGATAGTTGTTTTTTTAATCTATCAACTAGCTAGTCAAATGTGTTTAAAACATTACTGCATGTTAAGACTGGTGATATGACAGAACTTTATATATCTTAGGCAGCGATGCTATAAAGTGTGAATCTATTCAACTTTTCAAAATCGTTTACATTTAGTTTTGCATTCAGAATATGTCCAGATATATTTCAGCCTAAAGGGATAGTTCACCCAAAAATGAAAATTTGATGTTTATCTGCTTACCCCCAGGGCATCCAAAATGTAGGTGACTTTGTTTCTTCAGGAGAACGCAAACGAAGATTTTTAACAAAAAACAGTGCAGTCTGCCAGCCATATAATGGCAATGGATGGGGACCAGACCTTTAAAAGTAAAAAATCCAAATTACACCCTGCGGCTTGTGACGATACATAGATGTCCTAAGAGACGAAACTGAACAGTATTTATATAATTTTTTACCCTTGATACACAGCCACGTCCAACTGTCCTGAGAACAAGCTTTTCCTCCGACAAGTTACATGTGTACGCGCTCTGGCGTATTTTACGCAAACGCCAGAAGCGATCTGTCGCGTGTATACGACACACATTTGTTCACACAGTGCACAGAGATTGTGTGTATAGCGGCTATTCAAAACAGTAATTACTTGCTATATCCTGATTCAAACCGATTGAAAGCTAAAAGATTATGTTTGCTTGCGCAAACTCATCCGGAACTTTTACAGATTTTCCCTTCTGGCGTTTGCGTATGCTACGCCAGAGCGCATACACATCTAGCGTGCCAGATGAAAAGCTCATGCTTATGACAGATGGACATGGCTGTGTATCAAAGGTAAAAAATTATATAAATACTGTACCCTGGAAATCCAGAGGTCTTGCGAGAGCATAATTTGAATTGTCTCTGCAAGACACTCTGGCATCGAGCAATGATGCATGTTACTGCAATACGTAAGCAGTTCTGGGAACCAATCAAATCGGTGTATCTGATGTAGGCGGGCCAGAGGCGAGCTAAGCTGATTACATCAGTGCTGCGAAGTCCGGAATCATTTCACGAGTTCACACTTACATATAATAAACTGGGAATGGGTTATGCGTATTTGGCGAGCTGTCCGATGGAAGGGCTCCGAGCTCGGAATTTTGGCCCGAACTCAGAATACCTCCGTTAGGACAGAAAATTGTTGTAAGTGTGGAGAAGGGGTGGAGGAGGGATGCTAAAAATCTGTCAAGGAACAGAGGTGAGGTTGTGGTATAAATACACGTCTGTTAATTAGGTTGATTAATAATTGCGCTCCTCATGATCATCGTTAATTTTCTGAACATGCTCCTCCCGAAATTTGTTAATGAAACATCATTTAGTAAACATTGAATGATGGCTACAGATGAACACCAGTTGTTTGAAACGGCTTTGGCTGCTACAGTGAACGAGTTAGACTTGGCTTTTCATATACAGTAAAAGAGGAACAGAAAACCGCGCTCAAATCATTCCTTTGCAAGAAGGACGTTTTTGCTGTTTTGCCGACTGGATACGGCAAGAGTTTAATCTATCAGTTAGCTCCGCTGGTAGTTAAGCGTATGGGGCGAACACGAAAAGGAACAGATCTGAAGCGGTCAATGCCAGATAGCATTCGGCAGTCTCGAGTCCTGGCTGTTAAAAAAGAAGTGGCGATAAATGTTATCGAACAAGGTCTACCGGGACAACCTGATCGGGATTGTGGTGGATGAGGTCCATCTCATTTACAAATGGTAAGAGTCACTTGGTAAACTTACTGTAACGAAAAACGGAACTATTCAATAGTAATACAGTAGCCTAACTTGAACAGGACGATATGTCTTGCTGCTGAATGAAAAGCTAGCGTCCATCCACATATTAGTTGATAGTTAATGAATAGTTTGATGGGCCCTAATTGTTTTATGAGGTTGATTCGGCTGTCGTAATTAATAGTTATTAATCTTGTCACATTGTTTATGTTATAACATTGAAATCCACTCGCTCAGGATATGTCACATCGTGTATTGTTGTGATTGGTCGTGGCGTTATCCAATTGTGTGCAGTGAGAGTTTCAAATTCATCGCCCATCGAGTTAGGCCCTTTTCATTGCTCGATGCCAGACCCTTAATCTTAATAGATTAGGGTCTGGATTTTTCCAGGCTATAAATATTGTTCAGTCATGTTTTTTGGCTGGCAGACTGCGCCGGTTTTTGCTAAAAATCTTTGTTTGTGTTCTACTGAGGAAACAAAGTCACCTACATATTGGATGCCCTGGGGGTAAGCAGATAAACAAATTTTCATTTTTGGGTGAACTATCCCTAAAAGGGATGCCTGCACTTGATGGCCAATTTCACATGTATTTTGTGTATTTTAAAAATACAAAATACTGTATTTGTATTTTAAATACATTTTTTACACAGTATTTTGTATTTGTATTTAAATACATTTTTCCACTCAGTATTTTGTATTTTTATTTTAAATACATTTCAATGTATTTATGCCCATCTCTGAGTACAAAAAAATGTAAGTACAAAAATTTTAATATTTAAGCATATAATGATATTCTAGGGAATTGTGCGCTTCTAATTTTATAGCAACAGTTTCAGAGCCTTTTCTATTCTGACATGACAATGCCTTTGTGTATAAGGCAAGGTTCAAATAGAAATGATTGATTCAGTCAGTGTGGAAGAACAAGCCAAGTCCTAATCCCAGCTGAACACCTCTGGTGTGACTTATACAGACCTTGAGCCAAAATCTCATCACCAAACACCAATGACTTGTACATGCACTACCCTTCTTTAGAACAGAAAAAGGCACTTCCAAAACCTTGGCAACATATATGGAAACATAATTAATGTATTTAAAAATTGTATTCCCATCTCTGTTGCAAAAGTTTTGGATTTGTCTAAAATGGCTGTACTCATACGTACAAGTCATTGTTGTTTGGTGATGTGTTTTTGGCTCAAGGTCTGCATTTAAAGTCACACCGGAGGTGTTTAGTTGGGATTAGGACTTGGCTTTATCCACCCATTCAAGTTCTTTCACACTGACTGAATCATTTTGATATGAACCTTGTCTTGTACACAGAGGCATTGTCATGTAGAAAAGGCTTCCATCCAAACTGCTGCTATAAAATTAGAAGCACACAATTCCCTGGAATATCATTATATGCTTAAATAGTAAGATTTGTACTCATGGAAATTACTGAAGTAGTCAAACCTGTTCATTAGAAAGGGGTGTCTCAATACTTTTGGCAATATGGTGTATATTTGATAGTTTGATATAGGATTTGTGTGTTACTACTTTTTATTATTTGCATTTTCATGAATGGTTTGTTTCAGAATTCAAATTATTAGTAATCTATATATAGTCTACACACACACAGTGTTGGGGAGTTACATGTCACAGTTACATAATTTAATTACAAACTAATCAGTTACAGTTACTGAGAAAAATTTGTAATTAAATTACAGCTACTTATGAAAATGTTAATGATTACAAATCTGAATATTTTCAAACACGCACACACTTAATTGATTGCTTTCCCAAATTGCAATAACTGCTCTAAAATATGAGACAGCAATGTTTTAGGAGTTTAGAACACAGAATAGGACACATGTTTTTTTGATAACAGTTTTACTTCCTGTTTTTAAGATGAACTGTTTTTTCCAAGGTATTGTTAGATGCCAGTGTTTCGTGTCATAGCTGTACAAAGATTTGATTTCAAAAACAGTATCATTTAAATATTTAGTTTTTAAGTATTTAAACTTAGAACAATCTCAAAGTAAAAAAAAAAAAAAGGTGCTAAAATCTTCCCAATGCTGTAGGGCTATCAAACGATTGATAGCGATTAATTGCATTCAAAATATACGTTATATAAGGGCTTATATAAGGTCTGTCAAATGATTAATCACGGTTAATATATGTGTGTATTTTCTATTTTTTTATTGTAAATTATGTATTTTCATTTTATATTGTATTACTTAATTCTTAGCTTTTTATCAGTTTCCAAACTCCAGTAAGTTCCCCCACAAACCCCCAGGGGTTCACAAACCACAGTTTGAGAAACCCTGACTTATGCTGACATTTATTTTAAGATGTTTTTTGAAGATTACTTTTAAACTTAAAATAGTATTTCATGTGTCAAACTAAAGGCATTTCTCTGAAATTTGCACAGAAGTAAATAATAATAATGTTCATCACTCCATCTTTTTTTTTCAGACACAGTGGCTTGTGTGGACCCTGAAGAGTGTTTAAAGGTGTGTGGTGCAGAGGTGGGCTGTTCCAACCTTGCTTTCCCAAAATTGGTCATCGAACTCATGCCCAGCGGTAATAAGAATCACTTTTTTTGTTTTCAAACTGACTTTGAATTGATAACGTACTTAATTAAATGCGTAGTCCATGCCATCTTTATTTGAGCATAAATCATGCAACTGCACATGTGTTCCAGGCCTCAGGGGATTGATGATAGCTGTAATGATGGCAGCTTTAATGTCATCACTGACCTCCATCTTCAACAGCAGTAGCACCCTCTTCACCATGGACATCTGGAAGAAGTATCGAAGAGGTGCTAGCGAGAAGGAGCTGCTGCTGGTTGGCAGGTGTTTATGACTGTTTGTTTACATTTCATGCACCAAATCGTGTTGCCTATTTAAAATCATTAATCATTATGACTTGCATAAAGGTTACTTGTTGTCTAAGATCCATCGTCATAGTGTTTTTCATGCAAAAGCAATTACATGAAAGAATGCAGAAATGATTCATAGCCTCAGAAATGCAATGCACAACCACATGTGAGCTAGACATGAAGAGGTAGATTCATCATTGGCTCATATTTAAGTTCTGTCATTGTGTTGAGATCAATTTAATTAAAATAAAACCACAAATACTTGTTTATAAAATTAGACAATGGAAGAAGACTAGTAGCCAGATAACGGTGAAATTAATTAGCAAATATTAGTTCAGCTTACAGTTGAGGTCAAAATGTTAATTATTTTACCAAAATAAGTAAATATTGAAATGACCTGAATAGAATATTTCACATAAAAGATGCTTACATATAGTCCACAAGAGAAAATAGTAGTTGAATTTATAAAAGTGACCCGGTTCAAAAGTTTACATCCCCTTCATTCTTAATACATTGTTGTTACCTGAATGATCCACAGCTGTGTTTTTTTTAGTGATAGTTGTTCATGAGTCTCGTTTGTCCTGTCATCTTTTCACACTGAGACAACTGAGGGACTCATATGCAGCTATTACAGAAGGTTCAAACGCTCACGGATGTTTCAGAAGAGAAAAAAAAAAACATGTATAATCTTTTGAACAGAATGAAAATGTGTATCATTTTTTTTTTTTTTTTTTTTTTGCCTAAATATAATATTTTTTTCATTTAGTACTGCTCTTTACCCTGCTCTTCAAATTCTAAAAGTTTTCACCCCCCGGCTCTTAATGCATGTTTTTTCCTTCTGGAGCATCAGTGAGTGTTTGAACCTTCTGTAATAGTTGCATATAAGTCTCATAGTTGTCCTAAAAAATGTTGTCCACAAAAATGCTGGGGAAAAAAAAAAGAATTTGTGGGACCTGAAGAATTTTTCTGAAGAACAGCACAGTCTTAAGAGTCAAGGAGATGTAATCTTTGGAACTTGGTCATTTTTTTCTTGTCGACTGTATGTAAACATTTTTTATGTGAAATATCTCATTCAGGTCAGTACTAAATAAACAATAACATGCATTTTGTAGGATTCCTCTTATTTTGGTAAAATAATTAACATTTTGCAGATTCTGCAAGGGGGTGTAAACTTTTGACCTCAACTGTATACACATAATGACTTTCATTTTCCATATTAAGAACTGTGGTTCACCAAAAAAAAAAAAAAAAATCTGAAAAGTTTACAGTAAAATTCCAGCAATCACAGCTGCCATTTTTTTTACCCTAAACTTAAAAAAAATTTAGAAAAAAAAAATACAGTAGCAATGTTCTAAGTTTTACAATTTCACTTAAATTTACATTTAAATACTGTAATTTCATTAACTTATAAAATGTTAATGTACCAACTTACTGAAGTACTGAAATCTGTATTGTAATTTTGTAATACACTGATAACCACGTGTCACATGATGAACGAAAGCCCATCACAAGCAGCTTTTAAATATTAACATATATGCAGGTAATATCATGGTAACACACATGAAACTGAAATAATGCAATAAAACATTAATTTAACAACATTATATGTAACATACAACCCTAAAGTACAAAACTGAAAGAAAAAAACTAAGAAGAAAGTTATTTTAACAAAAAAACATAAAATTTAAAAAATATATAATGCAGGGAATTCTGGTAATGACAATTTAGTGTTTTTCACTGTAAATTTAACATTCTTTTTCACTTCCAGATAACGGTATACTACCATAAAATTACATGCAATGTCCAATGCAGTTTGCACCATATACGGGAACTTACCATTAGCATTTTTACAGTTTTTACCGTTTTTACCATTACAGTAATTTTTTAGTGTTGAAACTGAAGATGATCATAAAATGTATGTCGATTTGTTTTCCCAGGATAGTGACTGTCATTTTGGTGGTGATTAGCGTGGTTTGGATCCCGATTCTTCAGAGCGCTAACAGCGGCCAGCTGTATGTTTACATCCAGTCAGTAACCAGCTATCTGGCCCCTCCTGTCACTGCCATTTTTGTAATGGCTATTTTCTGGAAAAGAACCAATGAGGCGGTAATGCTCACACAAACGCAAACATACAACAAATAAACACTCAAAGCCTCACTTAGACTATGTACATATTGACATACAATATTAAACAGTCACATGCATTCGAAGAAACCACTTCTCTCTCGTGAAGAAGGAATGTCTGGCTGTTTTAATGTAGCGCATTAGTGAGGGTGTGTGTATTTGTCTGTTAGAGCACACAAAGAGTGTGTACATGTTTGAATGACAGCGAAAGAGAGTGTTACTTTCACTTAGAAATTATTGAGAAGATACATACCTGTATTTACGGAAAATAGGTCACACCTTAATATAAGCTATTTTATTATTGTGTTGCTGAGTCATAAATTGTGTTTTTGAAAAACATGATAAGTCACACCTGTATAATCTGCATTTTGTTTTCACATTTAGTACAATCTTTTCAATTGCATGTGACGGTTGTCTTCTATCCTGTTTATTAGTACAATGATGTTATTGTGAAAAGAATATGTAAAGTAGTTACGTAAAATAGTTGAAAAGAGGGAACAGATAAAAGGATAGATAGATGTGTGAAAAGTTTTCTTGAGATCTTTGCTGGGAATAAACAGAATACATTCATAGAACAGGAGTAGCTTTGTGTGAGAGTCCATAAACCACAGAAAAAAGAAAAAGGCCTTGTGATTCACATTCATTCTCTGAACCCCCCCAAACCCCATGTGCTTTGACAAATATGCTTAGAATGAACGTTTAAGAACGATTGTGGTGTACCAGGCTAATTATCTTAGATGTTTTACTTTGAGCAAAGAACAAAACTGAGTGACCATATCTGCTCACAGTCTATAACTAGTTCTTAACCAGGCAGTTAAACGAAAGAATGAAAACCTGTTTGAAGAAACCATTTAAGAGCTTTAAAACTGGGAGGGTGGGATTTTCAAAAATCCTGTTTGTTTTTACCCTGAAGGGTCATTTAGTGGAAAATCATCCTCTGTCCCCTATAGCAAATAGGAAATACCCATTTCAGTTTGTGAGATCTCAGATAAGTAATGGTTCTTAAAAAAAAGTAAGTAGAGAACTTTAAGTCTAAGATTAGTTTAGTTGTAGACAATGTTATAGTGAAAGCTAATGTTCCCCTGGGAAAAAAGAAGTTTGCCTAATGAAACTTAAACTGTCCAGGCGACATTCATAGGGTAAGAAATAAATCGTTACAGTGAACGTATTTGTGTAAGTGTATCCATGTGAGTCAGTAACGAACAGCCAAATTTATACAAGAATAAAATCAGTTAAACTTACATAATAGAGAAAAATCTGCTGTCTTTACACGCAACACATTTTTTGGCAAATCGCTTGGATAAATGTCAGTGAAATATGACATGATTCGCAGGAATTGCTGTGCTTGTCAAGGGCCTTTCACACCTCGCTCCACCCTTTAGTTCCCTTAAATAAGCAAATAAGAGCCTGTCATGTCAGGAATCTCAGCTTAGAGTTCATTCAGTACACCCTCTCAAGATACCTGAAATGTTTAAAAATAAATAAATAATTAGGAACAGTCTCCCACGCTCAAATAACACACTGAGGAAAAGGAACACCGCTATATGTCAAGCAACAGATAATGCCAAATCTTCCTAGAGCTCAAACAGTAGAAGGTCATGGGTTCGATTTCAAAGTGAAATGATCAAATGTGCATTTTGAATGCAATGTACTGTAGCCACTTTGGATAAAAGTGTCTTCAAAATGTTTAAATGTGACCAGTCTTAAAGCAGTCTTAAGTAGCACTGGTATATTTGTAACATTAGCCAAAAATACATTGTATGGGTCAAAATGATTGATTTTTCTTTTATGCCAAAAATCATTAGGATATTAAAGGAGTACTTCACTTCCAGAACAACAATCACCCTCTTGTCATCCAAGATGTCCATGTCTTTCTTTCTTCAGCCGTAAAGAAATTATGTTTTTTGAGGAAACCATTTCAGGATTTTCCATATAATGGACTTCTATGGTGCCCCCCAGCTTGAACTTCCAAAATGCAGTTTAAATGCAGCTTCAAGGGGCTCTAAATGATCCCACCCATGGAAGAAGGGTCCCATCCAGTGAAACGATCAGTTATTTTCTTTAACCGCAAACTCATTTTGGTCTAGCTCTGCGTGAACTGTGTGTATTCCTGTTTGTGACAGTTAGGGTATATCGAAAAACTCCCATTTCATTTTCTCTTCCAACTTCAAAATTGTCCTACATCGGTGATTTACCTTTTTTTGTAAACAGTGTTTGACCTTCTGTGTATGTTCACTTTGTAAACACTGGGTTGGACGATTTTTAAGTAGGAGGTGAAAATAAAATGGGAGTTTTTCGACATACCCTAACCATCATAAACAGGAGTACACAGTCAATGAAGAGCATTTGCGGTTAAAAAGTATATGAACTGTAATTTTTTTTTTTAGAAAATGACCAATCATTTCGCTAGATAAGTCCCTTTTTCCTCGGCTGGGATCATTTAAAGCTCTTTGAAGCTGCATTTAAACTGCATTTTGGAAGTTCAAATTTGGGGGCACCATAGATATCCATAATATGGAGAGAAATCCTGAAATGGTTTCCTCAAAAACAATTTCTTTATGACTGAAGAAAGAGAGACATATACATCTTGGATGACAAGGGGGTGACAAGACTCCTTGAAGTAAAGATAATGTTATATGAAGATATTTTGATATTTTTGCTAAGAACTTCATTTGGACAACTTTGGCCAAATATCCTATCCTAAACCATACATCAATGGAAAGCTTATTTATTCAGCTTCAAAAATTGACCATTATGACTGTTTTTGTGGTCGAGGGTCACAAATGTAAATGCTAAGATGTTTTCTGAAGAGTCTTCTTCATGTATTTGTTTGGTATCGTGTATGCAGGGAGCATTCTGGGGCCTGATGGTGGGTCTAGCGGTGGGACTGACACGGATGGTTCTAGAGTTTGCGTTTCCTCCCCCTCGCTGTGGAGTTTTTGACCCTGCTCCCTCCGTCCTAAGGAGTGTACACTACCTGCACTTTGCCATCATACTCTGCGCCCTGACTGCTGCTGTTGTGGCGGTGATCAGTCTGCTGACACCTCCACCCACTGATGAACAGGTATTAGTCACTTCTATTTAAATAAATAAATTATTCTTTTAGCTCCTTGTCTGATCTTTAGACTTTGGCTTTGTTTTAGAATCAAGTATACTACCTTTTAGTGCTGGGCGTTATACCGGTTCAAACGGTAAACCGGTTTGAATTACACGCATGGTGGGAATTTTTTTCAAAACTGGCATACCAGTGCAAGTGGCTAAGCAACATAGACACTGCATACACTTCTCACTAATGGTTAGAGAACTTTAGGCACTATTAACAACAGACAGTTAATTATTCGATTGGGCAAATAACCAAACTGTAAACAGTTGTTAACAGAGATGCCGAAGATGAGCGCAAAGTGGAGAAAACACTGTAGCAGGCAGAGCGAATCAGAAAATCCTAAATGCTGAATTGGGGGTGGGGTTTATATGAATGTATCTCTGAGACGAATTGACAGTCTTCATAAAATTTATTTATTTTTCATCTTACCTTCGTATAATGCATATTAATGTATTTAAAAGCAAAACAGTAACCAAGGAAGCTGTGTTACTGCTGTTCCATAAGCGCCACCTGCTGTCAGAGAGTGAATTTGCATTCGTTCAGATATGTTTTATGTATTATAATTTGTCAAAGCTAAGGTCAGACCGTTTTGTGTTTGCTTTAATATTTTAAGTATACAATCTAATTTAATGTAACATGTTTGTTTGGATTGTGATTAAAATGCAGTGGTTCTGCAACTGCATTCTGATTTATATAAAGGCACAGTCGTCAGGGGGAAAGAAACATGATAAACCTTGAAACTGCCAGAATCTTACGAAAAAAACATGATACAGATTTTTGGTCAAACCACCCTTTTAAAAGTTTGGAGTCAGTAATATTTTTGGAAGAACTCCCTTAAAGGAGAAGTCCGGTGTGATATTGACCTAAAGTGTATTGAATCATGATACCGAGTGTGAACGTACCTTGCATATCTCATCTCGGTTTGTGCCCTGCAGTCCGAAATCTGGGGTTAGTTAGCCGATGCTAACAACAGGTTGTCAATGAGGGTGAATAGGGCATCGGTGTAGCCATGTAAATAAATCACTGTTTTATGCCATTTACGAGGCACAAAGTAGCTCCACACTTCATTGGTAGACTTCCAAGGGCCCTGACATTTAAAACGAGACATTGAGAACTCAGAAAAACCGAGATGAGATATGCAAGGTACGTTCACACTCGGTATCATGATTCAGTACACTTTAGGTCAATATCACACCGGACTTCTCCTTTAACCAAGGCTGCATTATTTAACCTAAAATACACTAAAGACAGTAATATTATAAAATAGTGTTGCAATATAGTTGCTCTAATTTTAAAATGTAATTTATTTCTCTGATGGCAAAGCTGAATTTTCAGAAGCCATTACTCAAGTCTTCAGTGTCACATGATCCCTCAGAAACCAATATGCTGATTTGCTGCTCAAGAAACATTTATTATTATTATCAACGTTAGAAACAGTTTTGTAACATCATAATTGTTTTTACTGTCAATTTTTATCAGTTCAATGCATCTTTGCTAATTATTTTCCTTCAGAAAAACCTTGCTGTCACCAAAGTTTTGAATGGTACTGTACTTGCTGCAGTATTTGAAACAGTTTGCATTATGCAAACAGTAGTACAATATGCTACACTGTTGTCACAGGAACTCATTGCAAGCATGTTATTCTGCTATTTACATACCGGAACAGATATAAAAATACCTATTTTGCATTTTTACTACAGTTTTGTTTAAAAATATCTCAACTCTTGACAGTTGAATCAAGTATAACAAGTAAAGAAAAGACCTTAAAGGGATAGGTAACCCAAAAATGAAAATTCGGTCATTAATTACTCATCCTCATGTCATTTCAAACCATGAGGTCACAAATTAAGCTATTTTTGATTAAATCTGAGAGAATAGACAGCAACATAACTATCACGTACAAGGCCTAGAAATGTAGTAAGGACATCGATAAAATAGTCCATGTGACTATTAGTCTGTCAGTGGTTCAACTGGAATCACAGTATATGAAGCTACAAGAATAGTATGTGTGCAATGAAAGCAAAAAGAACAACTATGCATTATATATGCATCATATACTGCAGAAATAATAAGAGTAGTGTGGTAGTACGCCATTCCAAATATAGCCTAACCCAGTATACTATACTTTACTTGTACTTCATAGAAAGCTTAATCAATCCCTTCATTCAGGAGCTGTTTGAAATTTAATGAATTGATTTGCTAAATTGAATAAAATCCAGTAGTATATCATGTCTAGAGTGGCTTGTGTTTTATTTTGTTTCAGATACGTAATCTTACCTGGTGGACTCTACATAACAGCACTGAGAGAGAAATACCTCTACAGAAAGTTACTACAGTCAGCCGCAGAACGGACGGTATGGAACACATACACACATACACTTCTCATCTCATAGGCTTTCATTGTATTTAAATTGGGTTTAATTATATTTTCAATCACCTAAACAGACCTCTAGCCCTAAACACATCACTACATTTAAATAGAAACATGATTCGGCTGATTTATACAGTAAGCCTCATCGACTACTAAAGACTAGTCAGTGTTTAACAGGTTTAGCTATATTAGTAAGGACATTTCTAAATAGTGAGGACATTATGGACCTCACAAGTATAGCCAAACCTGTACACACACTAATGCAGCTTTTTAATGCAGAACGGAGGTGTGAGAGGAGTTTCCAGCATGATAGATCTCATGAGGATTGTTGTGGCCTATTCATCAGGGTGTGGTGCTGTTCTACATCTGTGTATCAGTTGACAAAGCAAAAGTGTTTTATATGCGTGAGAACACACACAAGGAACTGAGAAAAATACCAATTGTCAATTTATCGGTTTTGAATGCATGGAAGCTTACTGCATACGGAGGATCGTGTTACCAAAAGTTTAAAATTAGATTTCTCTAATATGTGTGCACAATCACACAATATGTAATTTAATGAAGCGTACTAATTCAGTTTTTCGAAATTGGTATAAACCTAATGTATTTCTCATGATATTGCATTTTTCTCTAACATTTTTGTTTCGATATAGGTTGTGAGTCTGTGCGCAGGGGTAAGTGTGTTCGCACCGCTGGGTTCTGTAGCCCTCGACCTGGCCGGCTTGCACCCGGGACGCCACCTCCTGTGATTCACAGCATCAGAGAAGATCCCTTCTGGTCTCGTTTCTGTTGTGTCAATGCTATCATTCTCATGTGCGTCAACATCTTCCTCTATGCTTACTATGCGTAACACACATATTGTTTTTTGTCTTTTTGATACAAATGCATCACCTAGACTTCTGAAAAAACCTTTGGGATTTTACTTATTACATGGCATGAAAACATTGGAATTGGTACAATTAATAAAAAAAATAGTAATATAAATCCTATGGAAGCTATTGTTTCTGCTATTGACTTTTTTTCTCTAAACTTTTGAATTTTGAGACATAAACTTACAACTCTGATGAAAAAAAGTCAAAATTGCAAGATTAAAAAAAAGTTTATATCTTGCAATTGTTTTTTTTTCCTGAATTCTGAGTTCCGTTTTTCCCCGCAATGGAATAAAAATAAAAAAGGTAATTGTGAGTTTTTAATCACACTATTCTTTTTGTTTCTTGCAATTGCGAGTTTATATTACATTTTTCATTTTGTATCCATTGGCAGAAACAAGCTTCCATAAAATCCCTTCATATTATTTGGCTACATAAAACATTTTCTAGATTGTGTTTTAATAGTTGTTCAGTTAGATTTATACAATTGAGGTCAAAAGCTTAGATACGCCTTGCAGAATCTGCAAAATGTTAATTATTTTATATAAAATAAGAGGGATCCTACAAAATGCATGTTACTTTTTATTTGGTACTGTCCTGAATAAGATATTTCACGTAAAATATGTTTACATATAGTCCACAAGAGAAAAAATAGTTGAATTAATAAAAACGACCCTGTTCAAAATTCAGTTGATTCTGAATACTGTGTTGTTACCTGAATGATCCACAGCTGTGTTTTTTGTTTAGTGATAGTTGTTCATGAGTCCCTTGTTTGTCCTGAACAGTTAAACTGCCCGCTGTTCTTCAGAAAAATCCATCAGGTCCCACTAATTCTGTGGTTTTTCAGCATTTTTGTGTATTTGAACCCTTTCCAACAATGACTGTATGATTTTGAGATCCATCTTTTCACACCGAAGACAACTGAGGGACTCATATGCAGCTATTACAGAAGGTTTAAATGCTCACTGATGCTTCAGAAGGTTTCCCAGAAGACAAAATAAGTTAAATTTTCCCTAGTCTTCAAATTCCAACATTTTTCACCCCCCGGCTCTTAAAGGAACACTCCACTTTTTTTGGAAATAGGCTCATTCTCCAATTCCCCCCTGAGTTAATAAGTTGAGTTTTACCGTTTTGAAATCCATTCAGCCGTTCTCCTGTTCTGGCGATATCACTTTTAGCATGGCTTAGCATAGATCATTGAATCCTATTAGACCAATAGCATCGCGTTCAAAAATGATCAACGAGTTTCGATATTTGTCCTATTTAAAACTTGACTCTTCTGTAGTTATATCGTGTACTAAGACCGGTGGAAATGCAAAGCTGCGAGTTTCTAGGCTGATAAGATTAGGAACTACACTCCCATTCTGGCGTAATAGTCAAGGAAGTTTGCTGCCGTAATAAGGCTGAAGCAGGAGCAGTAATACCACACAGCACATGTGCAAATGCTAAACTAGCTGGGAACTCATTTCTGATAATACTCCGCCTGCTGCGTCCATATTACAGCAGCAAACTTCCTTGACTATTATGCCGGAATGGAAGTGTAGTTCTTAATCTTATCAGCCTAGAAACTCGCAGCTTTACATTTTCCGCTGGTCTTAGTACACGATATAACTGCAGAAGAGTCAAGTTTTAAATACAACAAATATGGAAACTCGTTGGTCATTTTTGAACGCGATGCTATTGGTCTAATAGGATTCAATGATCTATGCTAAGCTATGCTAAAAGTGATATCGCCAGAACGGGAGAACGGCTGAATGGATTTCAAAACGGTAAAAATCAACTTATTAACTCGGGGGGAGTTGGAGAATGAGCCTATTTCCAAAAAAAGTGGAGTGTTCCTTTAATGCATCTTGTTTCCTTCTGGAACATCAGTGAGCATTTGAACCTTCTGTAATAGTTGCATATGAGTCCCCCAGCTGTCCTCAGTGTGGAAAGATGACAGGACAAACGAGACTCATGAACAACTATCACTAAAAAAACACAGCTGTGGATCATTCAGGTAACAACACAGTATTATGAATCAAGTGTATGTAAACTTTTGAACAGGGTCATTTTTCTGAATTGTACTATTATTTCCTCTTGTGGACTATATGTAAACATCTTTTATGTGAAATATCTTATTCAGGTCCGAACCAAAATACGAAATAACATGCATTAAGTATGATCCCTTTTATTTTGCTAAAATGATTAACATTTTGCAGATTCTGCAAAGTGTATGTAAACATTTGACCTCAACTGTATATAATGCATATATGCACTACATAAAAGAACTGTATATCTGCCTTTGAGAATAGAGCAAAAAATAAATTAGCGCGAGTTTTCTCACAGTGCATGTTTAGAAGGTAATACGTTGCGCTTATAGTAAGAGCTTATAGTGTATGTTTGATAAATATGTTCATGTTGACTGGGAAAATTTAAATATGCTCATTACCAGATACTCCCAAAGATGTGGGTGCAGTTTTGCTCCTTAGAAATAAATGAACAGTGATTATACTGTAATTTTCTGTACAGCACATCATTGACTGTGTAATTTGTGTCTAAATAATTGTTTCAACAATTGCGTGAGAGTAGCCATAGTTTATATGATCGTAAGAACAGCGTGTAATTGATTTTATGAGTGGGCATTTAGGGTGGGTTATATAAAACATTGTTTAACTTTTCCCTTAATTTATATTGTTTTATTGTTAATGTGCAAATGAAATATTGATATATTAAAATCACAATGCAATGTGTAAACCAAGTGTTTTGTGTTGGCAGATTTGAAAACGTTTTAGGTTAGATGCACAAATCCTGCTTTACAATTAAATACAAATGTGAACAGCAATACACTTAGTAAATAAAAGTTTATTTTTCCCTTGAGTTGATAGTTCTTAAAGACAACATGTGCTTGTAAAATACATCCTTACATTATCATTACACAAATACTGTACATTACGACCTGACATTGCTATATTTCTACAAAAGTCTATCATATATTAAACACAACATAAATAGCAATGCTTGCTATCTAAATGTGTACAGCCAATTTATATGATAATAGGTGTAAAGATGAGTCAGCGGTTTGACTGGCTCATGTTTTATTGCATTACGTGTCAGAACGCCAGCGTTGCAGCAAAGCCTTGCTCGCCGATATGCTGTATATTTTGCATATCGCTGAACAACAGGAGTAATTTCAAGGGAAAATATCAGTTTAACCTGTCATTTTACACATCATACATAACAATGTAAATGAAATAACATTGCTTGTTATAAATTAATGAATCAGTTAAGGATAATTATTTTAATAATGTCACTCAAAAATAATATCAGCTTATTATTGCTTATTTTTGCGCTCATTACATAAACAGCACTAGACATCCCAAATGTTTTCACATGGCATAGGTGGATCCAACATTTGTTTTCCATTAAAACATCAGTCAGAGGTCTTCCTGAACAGAAACGTGACTGATAACAATTGAAACAACCCCCTCTCACTCTAATAATGGGTACAGAAATTATAATCACCTCTGTGTTAAACAACATAAAGATATTTTCTGTTGGCTTTATCAATGATTTGTTAAATTTAGGTTTAGGAAATTAAGTTAGCAATTTATAATAATTACTAGTCGTGTAAAATACATTTTTATGGTAAGGTTTTTAACATTACAGTAAAAAATAAAAATCAAATAAAAAAAATATAAGGTGTGCAATTTGTCACTAAATAAAATTACAAAAATAAATGCGACAGCCACACTGAAAAAAATGATTCATTGGTAAGTGGTTGCAATCAATTTATTTCAGCTACATTTAAATAAATACATTTTGTTGACTAACTTTCAACGTTTTTACTTAAATGCAGCTAAAATAAATGGATTGCAACCACCTACCTTAAAAAAAATGTAGTAAATTCAATGAATAATTTCTTTCAGTGCATCCTGGGCACTCATCCAATCTGTCATTGGATGATAAAAATAATAGCCCCACCCCAAACTCACATCATTGGTCAAGCAAATGTTTTGATAGCACCACAAAGCCACAGTGTTTACAGAGAAATAAACATGCAAATGATTTAAAGTTTGCATATTAATCTTGGACTTTTACAGAAATACATTTTAATTCACAAAAATTGTCAGCATCAAAAGTATGTTGATGGCATGTTTATGGTATGTTTAAGTACAATCAAGAAAAAGTAAAGAAAATAAATATAATATTTGCCATGTATGTAGAACTTTATATTGAATTGGAAAAAATATATTATAGTAGTTCTGGTTAAAACATTAAATGCAACACAAAAAAATGCAAGGTTGATTCTTCAACTCTAAGCCATACCTTTATTTAAAAGAACTTAAAGGTATTTGAAGAAGAATAGACAGGAAGCTCGGATGATGGGTGATCAATAACTAAGTGACACTGAATAGTCAAATGTTATGTTTCTTAAGGGTGTTACTAAACTGGTTTGTTGACTAGGTGTAACTGACTTCTGATTTGCTTTCTGAAAGCGATCAACGTGGGCAAAGGCTGACCTTTGACACATAAGACTGAATCGCAAACCTTAAATACAGCAACCATTGATGAATAAGGCTTAATTTACCTTCATGTTTATGAAGAGTGTGTTTGACTGATGAGTATGTCTGGGGCTCTCATCTAGTGAGTTTAACTGTACAGGATGTTGACACGCGTAGCTGCACTTCAGTGATAAATTGGCTGCACGTACTCTGGCGGAAATACGCCCACTCGTCCGCGGCACCGCCCCCTCCAGCACTGGGCATCTGAACAGTCGAGCAGGTCGATGAAGTCACCGCGCAAGAAACGTAGATGACTCGCATGATTAGACATGAAGTCAAAGAGGGCATGGGCATGACGTGGCCTCTGAAACAGAAACACACACACCGCAAATCACAGACATGACAAGACTGTGCACTGGATCAGCAGTCAAAGAAAACATAGTCCTACCTATTTCCACCTCAGGGTAATAATACAACGTGTTATAAAAGTCACATTGTGAGATTTAAAGACACAGAGACACAAAACTTATGAGAAATAAAGATGCGATAGTTACAATTATGAGAAAATAACTGCAATTATGGGACAAAAAAAGTCTCACAGTTAAGCTAGGAGAAGGATGCCACAACTGGACTCAAAGATGCAATTAGAATTGAAATCTAGGAAAAATAAACTTGTAATTGTAAAATACAGTCACAATTACAAGAAAATTACTGCAATTATGGGAAAATGTACTATAGTTGAGATATAAAGTCATAACTGTCAGAAATAAGGAGAAATGTCTCAATGTCTCAATAATGAGGAAGTTGCCACAATTGTGACATGTAAAGTCATGCTTGTCAGAAATGAAGTCGCAAATGTGAGAAACAAAGTGGCAGAGGAATTAAAATCTAAATTTAGGAGAAATTAAGTTGCAGTGAGATATAGTCCCAATTACAAGAAAAAAGTTGCAATTACGAGAAAAAAATTATAATTGTAAGAAACAAAGTCACAATTATGGGAACATTTGCCACGGTTGTGAGATATAAAGTTATGACTGTCAGAAATAAAGTTGCAAATGTAAAAATTAAAGGTTGCAATTTGACAAAATAAAATGAAATTTAGGAGAAAGAGTTGCAATTGTGAGATACAGTCACAATCACAAGAAAAAAGTTGCAATTATGAGAAAAATGTCTCAATTATGAGGAAGTTGCCACAATTGTGAGATGTAAAGACATGCTTGTCATAAATAAAGTTGCAAAGGAGAGACAAAAAGTGGCAGTTAGAAGAAATCAAATAGAAATTTAGGAGAAATTAAGTTGCAATTGTAAAATACAGTCACAGTTACAAGAAAAAAAAGTTGCAATTACAAGAAAAAGTCATACTTGTAAGAAACAGTCAACACTGTCAGATAAAGTTGCAAATGAAAGAAACAAAATCAATTATAAGAAATAAAATTAAAACTGATAAGAAATAAAGTTGCAATTGTGAGATACAGTCACAATTACAGGAAAAAAGTTGCAATTATGAGAGAATGTCTCAGTTACAAAGAAGTTGCCACAATTGTGATGTGTAAAGTCATGCTTGTCATAAATAAAGTTGCAAAGGTGAGACAAAAAGTGGCAGTTAGAAGAAATCAAATAGAAATTTAGGAGAAATTAAGTTGCAATTTTAAAATACAGTCACAGTTACAAGAAAAAAGTTGCAATTACAAGAAAAAGTCATACTTGTAAGAAACAATCAACACTGTCAGATAAAGTCGCAAATTAAAGAAACAAAATCAATTATAAGAAATAAAATCAAAACTGAGAAGAAATAAAGTTCCAATTGTGAGAGTCACAATTACAAGAAAAAAGTTGCAATTATGAGAAAAACGTCTCAATTATAAGGAAGTTGCCACAGTTGTGAGTTGTAAAGTCATGTTTGTCATAAATAAAGATGCAAATGTGAGAATTAGAAGAAATCAAATAAATATTTAGGAGAAATTAAGTTGCAATTGTTAGATACAGTGACAATTACAAGAAAAAAGTTGCAATTACAAGAAAAAAAGTCATAATTGTCAGAAACAAAGTCATGACTGGGAAATATAAACTCACGATTGTCAGAAATAAAGTCACAAATGTAAGAAACCATGGTGCAATTAGAAGAAATAAAATTTAGGGGAAATTAATTTGCAATTGTGAGATGCAGCCACAATTACAGGAAAAATGTGGCAATTATGAGAAAAAAACCTCTAAATTACAAGGAAGTTGCAGTTGTGAGTTGTAAAGTCATGCTTATCAAAAATAAAGTCACAAATATAAGAAACAAAGTTGCAATTAGAAGAAATAAAATCAGAATTTAGGAGAAATGAAGTTGCAATTGTGAAATACATTGACAATTACAAGAAAAAAGTCATAATTGTCAGAAACAAAGTCACGACTTTGAGATATAAAGTCACAACTATGAGATGTAAAGTCAGGGGTGTCCGAAATAAAGTTGCAAATGTAAGAAACAAAGTCAGTTTCCAGAAATAAAATTTAAATTTAGAAGAAATAAAGAGATCACAATCACAATCACAACTACAAGAGAAAAAATTCTCTGAGAAAAAAACACATTTGTGAAAAACAGTTGCAGAATTTGTAAGATATAAAGTAATCACTATGAGAAATAAAGCTGCAAAACAAAGTTGCAATTAGAAATAAACTTTTCTCAGAACTCAATCGTGAGATATAAAGTCACAATTTATGGGAAATAAACAAACAAAATAGCTTTTGGCTTTCATAGGTAACCCTATCCTAAAGCACAACTCTAACCTTTAACTCAGCAATGATATAATGATAAAGGAGGGCCATGTAGCTATTGTAGCTTTGCATTTTGCCTTAAGCCAAGAGATCAAAGTTAGATTTTATAGCCTTTATTGGTCATACATCCTTTCGCTTTGCAAATTTGCAGATCAGAGTTCAACAGAGTTAAACTTTGGCACCTCGCACCAATTCCCAAACATCATGTGCTCATATACATGTGACAGCTCTTACAGCTAATGATCCCTCAGGCTCTTTCAGGAAGACGGTTCTCTCTTTGGCAATGCTGTTGATTTTGTAAAAATCCACCAGCTGGTTGAGGGAGCTGAAGACTTCATCCCATATGAAGAACTGCCCTAATCCATCTTTCAAAACCTTAAAGTGCTGCACATGGTCACCGTAACTAGAGAAAGAAAGAAAGAAAGAAAGAAAGAAAGAAAGAAAGAAAGAAAGAAAGAAAGAAAGAAAGAAAGAAAGAAAGAAAGAAAGAAAGAAAGAAAGAAAGAAAGAAAGAAAGAAAGAAAGAAAAAGAAAAAGAAAGAAAGAAAGAAAGAAAGAAAGGGTTATTTACCTTTAAGATAAAGCGGTAGATCTTGGCTTGACTTACCAGTTTATTAAACCAGAACAGTGTTTGATTAAAGGCTTTGCCTAATAAATCACAGTTTGACATTCCAGCTCTCAGCAAGTTTTTGAATCTCAATGACATAGGAGCACATAAAGTTAATAACTTTAATCAAATTAGACTCTGAACAAGTCAGTGCTTATTTTCCTGCAGATTATATACATCAAACAGCATATTAAAAGATGTTCAAAATAAAGCAATTTAGTAAGAACGTGACAATATAATCTATATCCATATGCAAATTCCATCAAGATGCAATAATACAATATATGCATTGTTTATATGTGATGTAAGTATGTGCAAAATGTTTTAAAATCAATGTTTTCCAAAAACATAACATTAATATTATATTATATTATACCTTTCAATGCATTCAGTATTTATTTGTTGAGTGCTAGAAATCAGCTATTCTACATATTCTAATTCTATTTATAAATGTCGTTTTTATTTGTATAATAAATTTAATCATTTGCGTTTGTTTATTTGAAACAAATATTTTAGATTCAATATGTATTTAAATATATACAGTCAAGCCCGAAATTATTCATACCCCTGGCAAATTCTGACTTAAAGTTACTTTTATTCAACCAGCAATTGCTTTTTGACCGGAAATGACACAGGCTTCTCCCAAAAGATAATAAGACGATGTACAAGTGGTATCATTGGCATCATCACCAATTTTCTCAGCTTTTATTTACATTTGAACAAAAAGTGGCATGTCCAAAATTATTCATACCCTTTGCAAACTGTCACAGTCTATGGGAAAATCCAAAGTTCTATACCATTCCAAATAGTCCAAGCTGTTCTAAAGCATCCTAATTACCCTGATTCATTGGGAACAGCTGTTTTAATCAACTTAACAGGCGAAAAACAGAAGCTCTCTGCTGTTGGTTTGTGGACAGTCATGGCTAAGACAAAGGAGCTCACTGAGGACCTGCGACTGCGCATTGTGGCTGCTCACAAGTCAGGAAAGGGCTATAAGACCATATCTAAATGTTTTGAAGTTCCAGTGGCTACAGTGCAATGTATTATAAAAAAAATACAAGATGTTCAGCACTGTGAAAAATCTCAGAGGACATAGTCGGAAGCCAAAAGTCACATAGTGAGAGGATAGTGAGAGAAGTAAAAAAGAATCACCACCAAGGCCATCCTGATGAATCTGGGCTCTGCTGGTGGCAACATCTCAAGGCAGACAGTCCAACGGACACTGCACACCGCTGGGTTCCCCAGACGCAGACCAAGGAGGACAGCACTTCTCTGCTGGTCAGCAATTATAGGAAGCATTTGATAACGGTAATAGCCAATAAAGGCTTTTCTATTGATTATTTAGAAGGGTATGAATAATTTTGGACATGCCACTTTTTGTTCAAATGTAAATAAAAGATGAGTAATAATTTTTTTCCACAATGATGCCTCTTGTACATCGTCTTATTATCTTCTGGGAGATATCTGTGTCATTTCTAATTTCCAGTTGCCAGGGGTATGAATAATTTCAGACTTGACTGTATTTGCTTAATATTTTGGAGGAAACCATAACAGAAACTGTGTTTCCATTACCCTTTAAATTGCGCAAATTGAAATTGCGAATTGAAATATATGGCTAATGGAAACACGTCAATGCGGAAAAACTCCCATATATCGCAAAAAAAATAATAATAATTATGCTCGCATGAGGTGGTGTTTTAGGCTATTTGAAAAAGGAATATTTTGCAAAACAGCAATGGAATTTTTTTTTTTTTCGCATTTACAGGTCACATTCGATTAAATATAGCCAAAATGCCATGACTAAAAAAAATGTTTTAGTCACATAGCATGGGTTAATGGAAACACCATCATTTCGCAATACTTTTTAATCGACATTTATAATTTATCGCCGAAGTTTTGCGCAAATCTGTAATGGAAACGCGCCTAGAGTTTATTTGAAAATATTAACTAATAATTTGAAATTATAAATCCCATCCCAAAACCTAAAAATATATATAATGTTATTCTCTAATCATTTATATTTGTTTATTTGAAATATATATTATTGCATTTCATAACCCATGTAAATTACACAATTACTTTGGAAAAAAATATATAAATGTAAGATATAATTTTTTAAATGACTGGTTTATCTTATTTTAATGGAGGTTCAATATAAATCATCCTACAGAAAAAAGACATTTAAAAACATGCTGTTAATTGTTTCTGGGTTACTGAGAAATGTCCAGGCACTGACGCACACCCTGTGCCTGCGGCAGGTGTCTTTAATCACCCGACGACTCCACCCAACCACACCTGCTCTTAACCTGTGTGGGTTTTACTCACACACACACAGCGGTGCTCATCAGTCCACGCAATACTGCATGGATCAGTCAGCTTGTTCAGACAGAAACACTGACAGAATGAGGAACTGCCTCAGGGATGTGGATTTGTGTATGTGTGTGTGAGTTATACTAAAGCTCATCAAAACAACAGGGCATGTTTAGGGAGAGCAAGACTGAGTCAGTATAATCACAGTCATTAGATATGACTATACACCAGAGCCGTATTAGCAATTCTCATATTCAAGCTCCAACTCAAACTGTCTCACATTAATTGTCTGATTTTTGTGTAGCACGGTGGCTTCTTTATTTACATTGAGCTTTTAATCTAATGTAATGAGCCTTTTGTCATTCTCTAGAAGTTCAAAATGCCTAAATATACAACTATTGAAAAGTTTGGGATTAGTAGTTTTATAATTAATTCCTCTCATGTCAAGTGGTGTCAAATGTTTCTTTGGGAATCATTCTATATTTTTATTTGTATACTTTTTTTCCCAAGAATTTTTGATGAATAGAAAGTTAAAATAACAGCATTTGTTTGAAATAAAGAACTGAATTAGAAATGTCTTTACTGTCACTTTTGATTAATTTAATTCTTTTTTGCTGAATATAACGATTAATTCCTTAAAGGGGCCTATTATGCTCTTTTACAAAGTCTTTACTTTGTTTTGGGTGTGCACTAGAACATGCTCTCATGCTTGCTGGTTTGAAAAATGCATTATTTTTCACATAATTTACATTATTACAATAGCTTTCTCCCCAGGCTGGCACAAATGGCTCAATTAATTCCGGGTTTGATGAAGGCCCGCCTCCGAAAAACGAAATGCGTTGTGATTGGTTAGCTGTCCCACTGTGTTGCAATTGGCGAACAGCTTAGATGGCGTTTCAGTCCTGCCATGCCCCTTCCCAATCAACCCAAGTCCCATGTACAACTCCACAAGCTAAAGTGATTCTTACATTTTAAATATTGATATTTTTCTTACAAAAAACACTTTTACTGAGATTTGTAATGTTGTAGATGTTTTTTATGCCCAAACATACACACCACACACTGGCTAAAATTCAAAAAGTGAAAAAGCATAATAGGACCCCTTTAAAAAAATCAAGAATTACTGACCCCAAACTTTTGAACCGCAATGTGTCTCACATACAAAAAATCTTATATCATATCTGTACTGTATATATTTCTCTATTAGTCCAAAAGTCCTGTTTGAAAATCCTTAATTTAAAACCTACAAAATATACAAAATATAATCAATAACATTTTCAAACGAACATTTTGTATTTAATTTATTTCAATTAAAAATTACTAATATACAAAATAAGGGTTAAATAAAATCTAAATACTAAATGAAGATTTTCTGAATATTTTGATTTTTTTGCACCCTCAGATTCTAGATTTTCAGATAGTTGTATCTCGGCCAAATATTGTCCTAACAAACTATACATTAATGGAAAGCTTATTTATTAGTTTTCTTATAATGTATAAATCTCAATTTCAAAAAACTGACCCTTTTTGTGACTGGTTTTGTGGTCCAGGGTCACATATGTACAGTATGTGTTGACTGCATCAAATAAAATTTACAAAAGTGATATTCTATACACAGAAAGCATCAAATGTGTCTGCTTTAATATTTCAAATAATATTTGTAAAAAAATAAAATGTGCATGAGATAATGTTCTATCGTCATTCAGCGTGACAGATATATTAATGTAAACATGAAATAACTCTTATTCTAAGCTGTTATTGCTAAAATATAATAAACAATAAGTGATTACACTAAATTATATTGTATTTTAAATGATTAAAATCATCAGGGTAAAACCTAGTGAATCATTAAATAAGACGTCTTTTAATGTCATCTAATGATTACTGTTCTAAATTACGATTTTGTTTTTGGTACATAAACTATTGTCTTCGACCCATGTATGACCCATGTTTTCCTGAATCATGACCACTCAAAACAGCATTCCAGCTGTGCTAAGTTACACTATAATTTAACACCTATGACACAAAACACCGGTTTACAAGTCACAGAGCACATCCCCAGAGGGTCTGTACACGATACATAACATTTCTTTAATTTTTTATGACATGTCCATTTGAATGAACATTTGCAAATGATCTTACAAGCATTAGTTAACGCTCCTAAAACAATAACTGTTTTCATACCAGGGATCATTTGATCTGTAAAGGTTGATTTATAGGCCTAAATAACTGATTATGACTGTGTATTTCTCTCTTTTGTTTCTTGCTTTCTCTTTCCTCTCTATCACACACATAAAACACATAGAAACATCTGTGCTGGCCTCAGGTACTCAAGCCTGTTATAAAGCACTGTGCTAATCATGGCAGGACTGGATTCGTTGTGCTGCGATTGTGTTGCAACTGTCCCTCGATTTCTCTTTCTATTCCTTTCTCTCTGTCTCAGTAGGATTTGACGTATTAGGTCAGGTCTTCAGAGGTGTGCAGCAAAGCGATCTAAAAATAATCTATGCATGTCCACCCTCCCAATGCATGCCAACTTATTCAATAGAATTCTATAAGCTGTAAATAAAAGAAAGAAAAGAAAAGGTGTTGATGCTAAGTCACGCATTACTATTATTATTTTGTATACTTAAGGTTAGGTAGTTGTTCAGATCTCAAAGTATTATGCTTTAGCATGATACATGATATGAATAATACCTGAAATCATACAGCCTGTCATTTTTAAGCAATTGGCTTGGCAACTAGTGGATCATAAAACAGGTGAAAACTCAGATTTAAAGGGATAGTTCACCCAAGAATGAAAATTATCCCATGATTTACTCACCCTGATTTTTTTCTTTCACATGAATACAATCTGAGTTATATTAAAAATGTCCTGGCTCTTCCGAGATTTATGTCAGTGAATGGGTGTCGAGATTTTGAAGTCTAATAAAGTGCATCTATCCATCATAAAAGTTCTCCACATGGCTCAGGGGGGCTAATGTCTGAAGCAGATCAATGCGTTTTTGTAAGATTTTTATTCGTTGAGTGCGTATGACAGTTAGTGGAAGCTAGAGATTATGGTTTATAAAGTTTTAAATATGGATAATTTCTCCAAACACACTGATTCACTTCAGAAGGCTTTTATTAACCCCTTGGAGTTTTTTTTACGATGGATTTATGCACTATTATTGGACTTGCTTTTTCACTTTTTGAATTTTAGTCAGTGTGTGGTGTGTATGTTTGGGCATAAAAAACATCTACAAAGTTACAAATCTCAAAGTCAACTCCAAAGGGAGATATTTAGGCTCAATCCCAATTCTACCCCTTACCCCTACACTTTGCGCTACCCCTCCGTTTGGCACGTTCACGTGAAGGGGTAGGGGTGTCTCATTTCTTTTTTTTTGTTGGAGGGTTGGGGTAAGTGGAAGGGCCAGATAGCCCTCCAAATGAAGATTTTTCGAGACCTCACTTCAAACGAAGAGAAGAGAAATTTCCAACATGGCTGCTCACTTGAGCAAGCAGACCCATAAATGCAAGTAATTTTTGCCTTTAATAAGGATTTTTATGACAATGTTTCATTATATGTATATTACCTTCAATCTTGTGTTTGTGTTTATGGTGTTGTTTTGTAAATAAATGCTTGCAAAAAAAAATGCTAAAGTTTGCTAGCAGATAGCACTGATTGCACGATATTACAAAATATATTTTTATGTCATATACACTTGACTGCATGTTAGAAACATGAAAGACCAGTGGCACAGCAATTTGCAAAATTTGCGAAATTCACAAATGAAACATATACCCACTTCTCCAGGTACCACTACACCACTGATTAGCAATTTGCCACGCATGTGATAACGTGTTGTTTGTTTTGCTTACGGCCATATGTGTACATTTGTACTTTTTGCAACATGACAACATTTTTGACATCTTGAAATGTGTGATAAACATCTGCGCATGTCCTCTGACGTAGCATTAGAAACTAGGGACAATTGTATGATGATGTATAACAGTGTTGTAGTGGTGTCCCATTTCTTAGGGGAAATATTTTAGCCCTTCCCCTTTCCACTTTGTTTCAAGGGACAAGGGGAAGGGGCGAGGGGTAGGCGAAGGGGTAGAAAATAGAATTGGGATTAGGCCTTAGTTTCTAAAAAATCCCTTTTCAAGAACTACAATGAATGGCTCGTTTGAATACACAGCTTTGTTTTCAGAATGTTATGATGTCACAAAGCTCATTAGAATATAATTAGGGGTGGGCATAGATTAATTTTTTTAATCTAGATTAAATCTTGGAATTAATCTAGATTAATCTAGATTAAAATGGCTAATTTGAATTCTGCTGAAGGCATTCAGAATATGTGTGCTACCCAAATAATGACTAAAAGTAAGTCTTCGAGAACGGGCCAGGCATTAGATCAGGTGCTCATCTCCTGTTTCCAAAATGCATCACAAACTGCTTGACAATTGCATTTACAACATAATTACCTATACAAACTTGTGTAACCAAGTACTTCTGCGCAAAAGGCTGCACGACGTGCGCGTTGCCGTTAAAAACACAGACGCGCACGGACATAGATTTCTGCGTGCATAATCTTCCATTAAACTGCGTTGCTTTAGGAAGCGTCAATTCAGTTGTTGCATATAGTTTAATGTCTTTATTTCGGGATTATCAAAGTAAATTATAACTCAAACTTGAGATTTTACTGGGGCACAGCAGATTTTCACTGGGGCACGTGCCCCAGTAAAAAGGGTCTAGCAACGCACCTGCCCTGAAGCGGCTTCATAACTGCATCCATGTCAGCACGTCTCGTTTGATGTGGTCATTTCACAGAAATTGAAGACTCGTTCTCGCCCCCTACAGTGCAATTCGACTAGGTATATGTCATCCGCGCTAAAATATCAAAGTGAAAGTCATCATATCTTGCGTAGTTTAGACCCAGCTCCCAACCCAACTTTGAGAATAGATTAACGGCGATATTTTTTTTATCGCCCGATAAGAGTCTCACGTTAACGCAGCACGTTAACGCCGATAACGGCCCACCACTAAATATAATTCAAATAAATCCCGCTTACGGAAATTCAAATCAAATTCAAATTCAAATATAAACACAAGCATTGACTAAAGTGGCCTCAAACTCCTCTAATCGCCATGTCAGAGCTGCAGCGTTGACGGCTGATGTAAACACAAGCATTGACTAGAGTGACGATCATTGGCTGCTGCGTCGGAGCGGCAGACGCCGTAGACATGCATTGTGTGGTGAGAGATTTATTTATCTTACAGTGTAGTTAGCTTCACTAGCCTTATGCAGGAGCTGGTTTCAGGCATGCTCATTAATAATGTTTAAAAGGGGGCGTCAACCCGATGAGGTAAATAGGTACTGTACAAGCCACACAGCCAATGAGTGATAAAAAAAACCTGTGTCCATGTCAAGGGCCTCAAACGTAACCGGATGCACAAAATGGTAACAAAAAGCACAAAAATGACCAGTTTCCACTTTGTAACATATTTCGTAACAGCTATTACTGTTTTAAGCAATGTACAACATGTATCTGTTAACATCTCAAAAAATGTGTTTTGGGGTTTCATGACACTTTAAATAAATTAGCACAATAATGATATCATGTATCGGGGATCTCACAGGCTGACGATAGGATTAACACTACTGTAGCATATTATTTACTCACCCTCCATGCATCCTAGGTGTATGTGTCTTCCTTCTTGTTAATAAAATGTAAGAATCACTTTAATCTAGCTTGCACTAACAGATGTACACAAACTTACTGCTTTGGGAAGGGGCATGGCAGGACTGAAACGCCGTCTAAGCTGTTCGCCAATCACAACACAGTGGGACTGCTAACCAATCATAACACATTTAATTTTTCAGAAGGCAGGCCTTCATCAAACTTCATCAAACTAATCAAGCCATTTGTGCCAGCCTGGGTAGAAAGCTATTGTAATAATGTAAATTATGTGAAAAATAATGCATTTTTCGAACCACCAAGCATGAGAGCATGTTCTACTGCACCTCTAAAACAAAATAAAGACTCTGTAAAAAAACATAATAGGACCCCTTTAAACCTCATTCATTATAAAGGCTGGGAGAGCCAGGTCAATATAACTCTAATTGTATTCGTCTGAAAGAAAAAAGTCATATGTACCTAGAATGGCTTCAGGGTGAGAAAATCATGGGGAAATTTTTATTTTCTCAAAAATGAAAATTCTGTCAACATTTACTCACCCTCATGTTGTTCCAAACCTGTATGAGTTTCTTTCTTCTGTTGAGCATTCTAAATAATGTGTGTAACCAAACATGTGTTGGAAGCCAGTGACTTCCACTGTACTCATTCAGAAAAATCATTTGGGTTTAAAACGCATGATTAAACAATGACAGAGTTTTAATTTTTTGGTGAACAATCCTTTTGACATAGAAACCTTATAGACTTTTTTGACTTAAGGCAGTAACCACCTAGCAACTACACTAACACCCAAGCAATAGCCTAGATATTATATATAGAGGTTTTCTAGAAAATGTACTTTTTGGTTGAAATATCTAAAAGGTTTCAGTTTCCACCTAGAGAACTCTGAACTGTTTAAATAGGTTCTGGAGTGCTGGGAGCAAAACGATTACATCACGGCAACACGCTACCATGCACTCCACTCTAATTAGAGTGTGTTAATGAAGAACCAGATAGGGTAACAAGGACACACATTAACACACACACACACACACACACACACACGCGCATATGCAAGTATGTCCACTGTCCACGTTTGCAGCAAATGCAGGAAATGATAATAACGAGCCTTAATAGAACACCGTATATGATGTGTAGATGTCTGAGGTGTTTTGTATAGTCCAGTGAAGGCAGGTTTCATTTGTAAGGGTGCATCTGACCTGACAGACACGGAGAACTCTCCCGGTGTGCTCTCGCTCTCCCTAATGAGAAACGCTCCACACTCCAGTGGTCTCAGACGGTTTTCTGCAGCCTGCCGTGAAATTCCGCCCACAAACCACCTGCAAAATACAAGCTCAGCTGTCAGTCCAACATCATATTGGATATTTATGAACTGAAAGGGGACTACGGGTACAGTACACTTTAAAAATGATTGGTTAATCAAGTAAATAATGTTCAGATAGAACACTCGGAAAGTTTACAAATAATTACAAAGAAATGGCAAGTAACACATTGAATTAAATGTGAAATTCTGAAGTGTGAAATAGTATCTCATCAAAAAATTATTTGCAATTTGAAAAATAATTTTTACTGTGTTGCAGTACAGTTTTCAAGAACAGCATCTTGATGCAAAATTTCTGTTTTAAGTCAAACCAGCAAAATCCTAATGCTTTTGTTGCTGTTGTTCAAAGGCCTACACTGAAAAATTGATTTGTGTTTTAGTTCCAGTCTGTCTGTTCCCAGCATGCACCAGGGCACGAATAATTAATATGTTTGCATTGTTTGACCATTTGCCAGCTTTGTTGTTGTGTCACATTTAGTATCTTGTGATGTCAGGATAAGTTTATTTCTCTTAAAATGACTAGTTGGATGTTTTTCATGTGTTGAGGTTGACAACATATGACTTTTTAAAGTATTTTGTAAGTTTTTCGTCTCTAGCACTTTCCCTTCCATGTACATTAAGAAATAAACACATAATATTTAATAATTCAAAATCACTGTAAATAAATGGTTTGAAGTTAAACTTCATCTAAAGAGGCCACTATTAAAATTACAATTATGCATTTGGCATTTAATCTTTCACATTTTATTTAATGTGTATATTTTATCAGTTTATACACATTCCCTGGGAATTGAATAGATGAGCTTGGTATTGTCTGTGCCATGATCTAATGTTTCAGCTACAGACATGCCATAATATTGCAATAGTGGCACATTTTTGCAACTTTAACTCTTAAGTTCAAATGAATACATTTGCTCACCAATTTTTTGAATACTTTTTGGTCATTAAGGTCAGAGGGATTGATTTCCCTTATACACATGAAACAATTTGTTCACAAAATTCCCTATTGAATTTAAATTAAACTGTGTGCACTAAGTGCGTCATTTTCTTCTCATTTGTATCAATGGATGTTTTCAGATTTTTAGAAATGCAAGTGCCTGCATGAAATATATTAAAATGACATGTTAATTGCGTGAAAACATTCTGCCATCTAATGCTTAATAAGCAGCTTCAACTGCATTTATCATTAAGCCAGCAATTGATCTCATTCAGTTCTCTCATTTTAATGATGACTGGGAATTTTTACTGACTCATCTTTTTTTTTTTTTTCAGAATGACTGATAGGGCTATTTTCAGGTCATGCTACAGCATGTTTGTTTGGGTTTGGTCAGGGCTTTGACTTTTGCCTATCCTCAATGCCTCACAAGATTTTCAGTCTTCCACGTTATAACAAAACTGGAGGGTGAGGATGTCCTTACCTAGCAGTTACAGTCCTAGTCACACCATCAGGAAGGACACACCCACAGCAAATGAGTTGTATGACATCACAGTGCTGTGAAATAATGGGACATCCCTACATTTGTAGATCTGATGGTGCTACTTCCAATTTTTTTTTCTAGTTGGGATGACACAGAATAATTCTTCAACACATATAATCCTAAACCCAACCCTAAACTTGCTCCATCTGAGGATTCCACAGCACATTTCCAAATGTCATCTTGCCCACAATTAGAACTAGGGCTGGGTGATAAAATGACAATGATAATTTAAAAAAAAAAAAATAGTTTGATAAATGTGCAAAATAATGTTTATCCACTCTCTCCTGATAATTTCCACACCCTTATGTCATCCAAGATGTTCATGTCTTTCTTTCTTCAGTCAAAAAAAATAGTTTTTTTAGGAAAACATTTCAGGATATTTCTCCATATAATCAATGGTGCCCAATGGGTTGAAGGTACAAATTGGAGTTTCAGCAGCTTCAAAGGGCTCTAGCCGAGGAATCAGGGTCTTATCTGCCAAAATGATCAGTGATTTAAAAAAATAAAAATCTAGATGTTTTAACATGAAATTCTTGTCTTGGACTAGTTTTGCTATGCGCGTCTTCACGCATTACGTTATCACATAAAGTCACGCAAGGTTAGTTTTTCATCTATGTATTTATGTTCAAAAAGGTGGGGTACAGCGATAAGCTCCATCTCATTTTCTCCTCCAAGTTCAAAATAGTCCGACATCTTCATTGCTTATTTGCACGTTCACTTTGTAAACGCCTGCATGATTATAGGTCAATCCAGTGCAAGATGAGCATTTGTGATTAAAAAGTATATCAATTTTAAGTTTTTTTTTTATTTTTTTAAATGACCAATCGTTTCACTAGATAAGACCCTTAGGCCTTGGCTGGGATCATTTAGAGCCCTTTGAAGCTGCAATTTGGATCTTCAACCTATTGGGCACCATTGACGTCCACTATATCCTGGAATGTTTTCCTCAAAAACCTTAATTTCTTTTCAACTGAAGAAAGAAAGGCATGAGCATCTTGGATGACATGGGGGTGAGCAAATTATCAGGACATATTTATTCTGGAAGTGAACTAATCAATTAGTTTTAACTGTATGTTCTTAAATGTATGTATCTTAAATGTATGCTACTATGGAATAGTTCATTTTAATAAAACTCAAACAGAGATAATAATTTTAAAATAATTTTACTATATAAAAATAAGGTTGTGATGTTAGTGTTTTTGATAATGAACATACATTTAAATGTGCATCCTGACACAAGCTACTGTCAAATGTGCATTTCTAAGATACAAAAAAAAAAGCCTGCACTGCAAACTGTGCTGAAGATATGCGTCATCATAGTCAGGGAACACAAACCTGTTTCATGATTTAAAATAATATCACTCATTAGAACATGCAGAAACTAAGAAATTAATTGTTTTTGCCTGCCGTGCCTCTACAATTTCCCCTTGTCATTCACAAATTAAATCACATTCTTGATTCACTTCTGTCATGTGATACTTACGTGTGAGGTCTTACATTGATATAGTTCTTCGGTACATAGCCCCGCCTACCAAACAGCTCAGCCGTGTACCAGTTTGGATCATCATCCATGTTCGTCACCTGAAATAAACAGAATCAGTGTTCAGGATTCAGATGTCCTCTGTTAGCTTAAGTAAAGGTATTTTTCCTTCTTATTTAAGAATAGACCAAGCCAGAGATACAAATAATAATAATAATTAATTATATCTTTAAAATGTTAATTCATTTTTTTTTTTTATTCTTTATTTATTAAACATTTTTGGTTTATAACTTTTTACAGTAAAACCCGAGATCTGCCCATACAAAAAAAAAAAAAAAAAAAAAAACACTCAGGATTTCAAGAGGAATGAAACAAGTTAATTCAGGTTTTAATTTATATATTTTTATATCAAATTTATATATTTTTAAATACTTATTTTCAAATTTTCAATATATTTTGAAATTATTGACTTAATGGGAAAAAAAACACTTAATAAAATAGATTAAATATGTGTCTTAAGTAGCATGGGTATATTTGTAGCAATAGCCAAAAATATATTGTATGGGTTAAAATGATGAATTTTCTTATTTTTATTGATACTGATTGCCAAAAATCATTGGGATATTAAGTAAAGATCATGTTCCATAAAGATATTTAGTAAATTTCCTACCATAAATATATCAAAACTTAATTTTTGATTAGTAATATGCTTTCAAAGAACTTAATTTGGACAAATTTAAAGGCGATTTTCTCAATATTTTTATTTTTTTGCACCCTCAGATTTGATTTTCAAATCTCGGCCAAATGTTGTCCTATACTAACAAACATACATCCTTAGAAAACGTATTTATTTAGCTTTCAGATGACCCTCATGACTGGTTTTGTGGTCCAAGGTCACATATTTTGTTTACTATTGAAATACTATCAAGTATACTATTTCAAAGGGATTCAGCTGACAAAAAAAAAAAAAAAAACATTTGGACCATGCTATTTTAATTACATATACCAAAGTAGGGTAATTGAATTTTCTACATATGCTTTTCAGAAATTGCTTTGGATGTATACTTTGAATTTCATTAACAAAAAAGAAGAGTTTAAATATCTAACTTTACCATTTGCTTACGTAGTGGACATTTAAAAGACTTCAAGTATCCATGGTGAACTTCCACCGGATAATATAATTTGGTAATCAAAAACACAAAACAGTTTGCAAACCAATGCAAATGACCTGCCTCACACTTAAGTTCAAATAACACACACAAACAAATTACTGACTTCACTGCAGTTTTTAGTATACATTTTTTTCCAATTGATGTCTAATTTATAAAGCAGCCTATAAAAATATCTTCACACAAAGATTATCATGCATGGTAACATCCCACAAGCTACATGTATCACCACGTATTCACACAAATATCATGCTAGAAAACTGATGCACACACTCCCACCAAACTGACTCACTGATCTAGTTTTTCTGCAAACGTGCAGCATGCAGATCAGCATCCTTATAGTTTCATCCAAGTGTGCTATATCCACAGTAAACTACTGCACACTCACACTCAGACTCACCTTCAGGATGTCACCCTTCTGGAAACTGAGCTCATCGCATTCACTCCCTCTGAAACTGTAAAGTGCCTCAGCCTCCATTGGAGAAAGAACAAAAAAGAAAAGAACACACAGGCAGTGAAGTGGAGATGAGACCGGGATGAAAACAAGAACGAGTTCAGAGACAAGGGATGGGAAAGGACGAGCGCAAATGGAAATAGATGAAATGGTTAAGAGGATGATTAAAAAGGATGGAGTATGGAGATGTTTAATGGAGAGGGTGAATGAGTCGAATAATTTGGAGAAGAATGATGAGTAGCCTTCAGCGCAGAAAAACTGGAGCGACAAAAAACACCGAGTGGAAAACTGAGGAAGCACAATGTTGATAGAGAATCTGAGAGATTATGTGCGCCTGCCGTAGTACAGCTGTGCACGCTGGGAATGGAAGAGGATGGAGAGAGAGAGAAAGAGAGAGAGAGGGAAGTGAGAAAGAGAGAATTAAAGTGGGCAAGAAACTAGTGACCAGATTAGGATATCGCATGCTTTCCATTCAATTTCTCAAATGCCTCGGATATAATGATATATAATTGTAAACTACCAAAAAAAGATGAACATACTTGAGTGAATTTGTTTCTTGTCTTAATTTAATCCATGTTCAAATACTTTCATATTTTTTCTTTTAAAAGGTGCATATAAAATACATTTGTATGTGTCTCTGCATGTATATATAAATTTAATTTTAAAAAATATAATTTTGGTTACATATTTACACATGAAATATTATATAGTAAATTATATATGAAGGACATAATATATAAAATACCAGTCTAAAGATTTTTATAGTTAATTAAAGATGTCTCTTCTGCTCACCAAGCCTGCATTTATTTGATACAAATTACAGCAAAAGCAGTAAAATTTTGAAATATTTTTACTATTTAATATAACTGTTTTCAATTTGAATATATTTTAAATTTTAATTTATTTCTGTGATTTCAAAGCTGAATTTTAGCACTATTACTCCAGTCACACGATCCTTCAGAAGTCATTCTAAGATTTAAATTTGCTGCTCAAAAAACATTTATTATTATTATTATTATTATTATTATTATTATTATTATTATTATTATTATTATTATTATTATTATTATTATTATTATGTTGAAAACAGCTAAATGGATTTTTTTTCAGGTTTCTTTGATCAACAGAAAATTCATTAGAACAGCATTTATCTGAAATAGAAATCTTTTATAACATTATAAATGTCTTTATCATCACTTTTAATCATTTTAAAGCATCCTTGCTAAATAAATAATCATAAAAATAAATAATTTCTATAATTTTATTGCCAAAAACTTTTCAATGGTATAGTGTATAATGTATAATTTTCTATTCATCAAAGAATTGATAAATATTGATAATATTAAAAATTAAAATTAAATATAAAATTTCTGAAGGATCGTGTGAAACTGAAGACTGCTTTGATCACAGGAATAAATTACATTTTAAAATCGATTCAAATATGAAAGACTTATTTTAAATAGTCAAAATATTTCATTTATTTTGACTGTTTTTGCCGTATTTTGGATCAAATAAATGCAGGCATGGTGAGCAGAAGAGATTTTTTTAAAAACAATAAAAATCTTACTGTTCAAAAACTTTTGACTCGTAGTGTACATTTATTAAAAAATCTCACAAATATTTTTTAATTTATATTTTTAGCGGTCAACCTCCAAAATAAAGTCGAAAATGTAAGGTTGCAAAGAAGTTCAAATAAGAGTTTTGATTTATGTTTTTGTAGTTACACAAAGATTTTTTTTCACACATACTTCCATTTGTGCTACTAAAATATTCTACAGAGTACATATAGAATCTATTTAACTTATTTCAGTATTTTGTGCAAAATTAAATCATAAATCTTGTTGGACAGGGCACATGTTTGATATCCTCTGGCAGTTTTCTGTTCGAACCAACAACATGACCCTTATTAAGAGTGCTTGCTGCAGCTGTGCATGCATTTTGATTGTTACGCATGTTGGTCACGTCCTCTCTGATTCAGATGACACGACATTTAATAAGCGCACATGGTCACACAATATCTCATTCCTCCCCAGCCGCCTCTTTACTTAGTGCAGCTTGATTAAGTCATTTCAAAGAGAGCATTTCAAAGCTGTATAGCTTAAACATGAGGCCAAAATGAATATTTAATTCTCAGATTTGTGCATGTTTGCATGGAGATGATTTCAGAGTTCTGTATCTGACAGCTGACAGTCAGTTGGCATATCTACGAACATGTGCTGGTGGCAGCATTTCCCCAGCCCCCTACTCTGCACAAACACACACAAACATGTAAGAAACCATCATAGTGCCCTTCAGTGATCACAATGAGAGCTTTTATGGATGGTAGCTGCGAGCTGGTGAGTACAGAAACAACATTTTAGAAAAAGCAAAGTTACTGAAGCCATACTGGAAGCCAGTCCATGGAATACATATTTTATTCTAAAATATTATATTAGAATTGCAAAGGATATCTAACCCTTATGAGCATTTGATATAGTAACACTAAATGCATTTGGTGTGGTGGTAACACTAAGGATTTATATACTAAAAGCTATCAAGATAAAAGCTCTGATAAACCTAGCAATTTTAATAGCAAGTAGGCTATATTTTTTTAGAGATTGTATAAAGCATGTGATTATAGAAGTAAAGTTCCAACGTTTTTTTAATGAGTGAATCAGTCAGTGACTAATGTTGGGGAAAGTTACTTTTAAAAGTAATGGATTACAATATTGTAATCCTAACTAATTGCCCTAAAATCCTAACTAATTGCATTACTTTTAATGGAAAGTATTTCATTTTTATCAGTTTTTATGGAAAGTAACGTGTTACATTACTTTTCGTTACTTTTTATCATCCAGCCTGGGCTTTTATTTGTTTGATTTGAATATAAAAACGTTCTATTTTTGGCAAATGTAAATGCCCTTTGAGTGAAATGAATACGCCTCAGGCTGAAGGAAATGTAAATTCAAAAAGCTCAAACAAATCATGTAGCTGTGCTTCTATTCTGGATTGTGTAAAAGTTCAACAACAAAAAAGAAACACAGATGTTTATCTAAAGTCATTTTTGCTTATTAGTGTGGTTGAATTGGATCATTAAAAATCAGTCGCGAAGACACTGGTTAATAAGATAAGATTGAATGAAACTGAATCTGTTTTTGTGCAAGTGGGATAAGAAAATGCATGTTTACATTTAGTATAGAACTACAGTAACCATCATGAGCTCCAACCTGATCTCATGACAAAAATATACATGTGGGAATTTTTTTGTGACATGCGAAACATGTACAAATAAGTACATATCACTGCAGTTTCCAATAGAAATGAACAATAGATGCCTTAAAACAGCGAGCACTTATAATAATTTTTATACACAGTTATGATTACAGCTCAATATGTCGACTTGATTGCACAGATGCTATTTGAACTGAACTGAGCTGGATGTTGACACCTCTGAATCAATGATGAACTGACTTTAACTGAAAATTGAGGTTTTACTAAAGTCCTTTTGCATTATTGACACTATTTTCCCACTTAATATGGTACAGCTGCTTTGACGCAATCTCTATTGTTAAAAGTGCTATATAATTAAAGGTGACTTGACTTGACTCTAATCTAGTTTTTTAACCGCACACTCAAATGCTTGCAAAGAAGTGCGTTTGTGCTTTCGGCTTTTATGACACAAGATTAAAGTAAACACAGCCCACTATGAACACCCTTGTAATTTGCTTGAACCTTTTCGAACTTAAAGGATTAGTTCAGTTTCAGAACAAAAATTTACAGATAATGTACTCACCCCGTTGTCATCCAAGATGTTCATGTCTTTCTTTCTTCAGTCGTAAAGAAATGTAATTTTTTGAGGAAAACATTGTAGGATTTTTCTCCATATAATGGATATGTATGGTGCCCTTGAATTTGAACTTCCAAAATGCAGTTTAAACGCAGCTTCAAAGGGCTCTAAATGATCTCAGCCAAGGAAGGAGAGTCTTATCTAATGAAATGATTGGTTATTTTCGAAAGAAACTGACCATTTATATACTTTTTAACCTCAAATGCTCGTCTCCCTAACTGTATTGACCCGGGTCACACAGTCTACGCATGTGCATTGCAGAGACGAGACAAGGTAAGCAATTGAGGTTAAAAAGTCTATAAATTGTCCATTTGTTTCGAAAATAACAGATCGTTTCACTAGATAAGACCCTTCTTCCTCTGCTGGGATCGTTTAGAGTCCTTTGAAACTGCATTTATACTGCATTTTGGAAGTTCAAACTTGGGGGTACCATTGAAGTCCACTATATGGAGAGAAATCTTTAAATGCTTTCCTCAAAAAACATCATTTCTTTATGACTGAAGAAAGAAAGACATGAACATCTCAGATGACAAGGGGGTGAGTACATTATCTGGAAATTTTTACTACAACTAATCCTTTAATGAATGATTATTTTAGGTTCAAGTGTGAGTAAGGAATTGAAAGCAAGCAGAGTATGGATGTTTCTAAATCCTGCAGTGCAACCTGCTGTTAAAAAGTACGCCCAGAATCTATTTTAGAAAAAAATCACGAAGCATTCAGAAAATCTCAGAATCGATACAGAATAATTTCTAAGGTCTTGCTGACATTGAGTGTCACAGCAGGGGTCTATGTATTTCAGCTCACTTAAGATGTTTTATAAGCATATCGGTTTTGTAACATACCTCTCTTATTAGAGACAACTCGGCTTGTCCTCGGTGGAAGCTCTATCTCAGCTTCACACTCAGCTCTCGTCTGTCCTACAACAACACAGGGAGAGCTGTGTAAAGGATGGCCAATGGAAGGCAAGTAGTCTTGCAAGCTATTTGTAATGCAAACCTGTGTTTGAAAATAAAGGCTCCAAAAAAAAAAAAAAAAAGATTTTACAACCTGATTGTAGAAGGTGACCTTTTGGTATGATGTTGTTCAGGCAGCATGGAGCAGATGTTTTCTCCATCACTCTGTACGTTGGTCCAGTCTTCACTGGTCCGGGGTTTTACTGACAACCCTGTGTGCAACAAGTCTGATCACCTGCCATGTGACTGAACCAAACAGGTAACACATTTACTGTACATCAATGCATATTTTATAAATATGTGCATTAAACATTTATTTTTCCACTTAAAAAACAAAACCACTGTGGTATTAGCCAAAAAAAATGCTTTGTGGATCTTAAACACTGAATCATCTGTCATTAGCATAAAGTCTGTAATGTTACATAAGTTATCTTGTTGTATGGTTGTCATAGTGACAGCACAGCTTTGATTGGCGGATGCACAGTGTTGCTACTTCTTCTGGCTGGGCTTGTTGCCATGACAGTCCTCCAGTGGCTGAAGAGAGAGGAGATGCCCCGCAGAGTGGAGACTTTACTGAACACTTTACAGGGTTAGTCACATATTGTACATGTACCCTACTGAGCACACATCCCTAATGCATCATTCGTTTGAATCATCACTATTCTAGTTTGACCTTGTGCAAGACTATGCATGCTCATCTACCGCCAAAAAAAAATGTTTTACTGCCCAGAGTTAGCTTTTGATCGTTTGGAGAGTTAATGGTTTATGTATCTTAGCGACATTAAATAAATAAATAGGCCTATTTATTCACCTTCATGTTTGTTCCAAGTTGCAGATGTCTCAGAAGCACTAACGCCAGTCCTTTTGCTTTCATGTATTCTCATTTAAGTCTTGGAGAAAAAAAAATTAATGAAAGAGATCTGGAAAAGCAATTTGGTGGTTAATCTAAATTCGACAGGAATCTAGATCTTTGACAGCAGCAACACTATAGATATCAGTGTCAAACGGTGGTATAGCGGTTAGTAAAAGACTCCCACTGCTATCCATGCTATTCGCGAAGTAATCATTCTTATGAGTCGATTCCTCTCGAAATGTGCTTGCAAGATTCAAAGTCGCGTTCTACTCTGAAAAATTTGAAAATATCTTTTTAATGGTAAAAATTGTGGCTTATGCTAGAATGCAGTTCCGCATTTAGAAGTTTTTGAACTGTTCGCGAATCATTCCAATAAATACATGTGACTCAAACGATTCGTTTCGAGCTGTTTGTTATAGTGCACACAGAGAGAACAAGACGAACGCTGAATGAAATGGACATGTAACAACGTCAAACATGCGAATGCATTCGTTTGCCAGCAACGAAAATACACGCAAATGCTTGTAAACGACTCTGTACTTAAGATACAGACATTTTCTAACCAAAAGAGTATCAAAAGGGCTTGATATGCCGCCGCATTTTTGACCAAGTTCACGACGCCTCATCAATCGGTCATATTAGCGTCACTAGCGTCATTAGAGGCCATGACTCGAACGGAACTCGCAAATTTTCCTGATTGTTGCTGAAAATGGTTTGGGGCTGCACTAAACAGTCGGACCTTATGGACATTTGGAGAACTATAGACTGCTAAAAATGATAACAAATCAAGGAGAAGAGTGCAAAAAACTAAAAGGCATTTGTAATTGGGCAAGAATCTTGGCAACATTTGTGTTTGTTCTTAACATTTCAGGCCATGTCACTTAAAATATTGGGCTGCTATCTTAATTAATAGCTCTTCACCAACTACTAACTTCAGTTTGTCAAAATATTGTGCTCTTTCCTGCTTACTAGTCCTTCTCTATATTTTTGTATAGGTACTTAGAAGGGTACTATAGCGGGTTTGCACTTACGATTACGATACATCCGAGTAACTCCAATATGGCCGTGCATCTGGGTAACTGACCAAACCATGAGGTAACCCGGATGCCTGGCCATATTGGAGATACTCAGATGTATGGTAACCAGTTCCCTTTAGAAGTACCTTGCAAATAAATCTTTTTAGAAATGATTCTAACAATTAATTGCATTTAAATAATATATTTGTTCAATGTTTGATTATTTAAATAATAAATACCGTTTAATTGTTTTGTAGATATTTTAATAAATATTAAGTCAAATTACAGCTTTTTATTTGTCATTTTAACAATTTTTGAAAAAGTTTAGCTTAAGCAAGTGGAAGCCTACTTTTGTCATGAATCTTGCAACTCTTAAGGACCTCTAGTTTATTTCTCCATTTAGAGTGGTTGTTAGCTTAAAGGGGTCATCAGATGCCCATTTTCCACAAGTTCATATGATTCTTTAGTGTCTTAAAACACCCTTTTACCTTGCCAAAATCAGCTCTGCAAAATATCAACTCATTTTATTGCCTACTCCTTTAAATGCAAATGAGCTCTGCTCGCCCCGCCCTCGTTTACTTTAGTCGCATTTCACTTCTGCTGAGGGTGAGGCTGCATCAGGAACAATTTGCACGAACATAGAGTCTAACGTAAGGTGCTCATGTCACTCTACTATAGTGGGAGCGGCCTCCGTCGGTGTGCCGTCACAACTTTTTTGACAAGAATCTGAGCATGACCTTATTTTAAAAGGGGATATTACTTTTAAAGATTAAAAAATACCACTGTGTGGATTTTTATCATTGTAGGGTGGTTGTGTACACAAACTGCCATCACACATTAATGTTCAAACAACATGTAAAAGCTAGTTTTGCATCCGATGACCCCTTTAAGCTAGCTACAGTTTTTAAACTTGCCAAGAAAAATAAATAAACTCTTCGAATGCATCACAGAGTACTTGCAACATCCTTCCTCTGATTGGCTAAGAGGCACAGAGGACCTGTTCGCCCCACTCTCCCCGGCCGTTTCACTACAGTGGACCTATCGTGATGGGAAACTGGTTAATCTACCTGTCAGTCTCCTCGTGGAGGGTGACATCATTTCTTTACGCCCTGGCAGTGAAGCGCCAACTGAACTAAGAGGAATTCAGGTTAGAATGCATGAGACACTTAAAGGAATAGTACACCTAAAAGTGAGAAGACATGATTTTCTACTGCAGCAGATAGAAAAGAGTTTACATTTTTAGGCTATGTAAATACAGTTTGACTTCAATACACCCTAGGCAGCACTTTTCATCTTTTTATACAATATTCAGCAGATAGACTTAATTATTTTTCTTTAATTCTTTGTGTACCATGCATAAAATGAGATCTCTGACTCAGTTGTGTAGCTTTTTTTTATTGACTTGTCTCTGGTTTTTGAGGACAGGAAGAGGAGCATGTTGTTTTATCCCGCAGTGATGTGTTTAGTCATCTTTCCTCTCCCCCATCACCATTGGATAGTGGAAGGTCCCGCCCACATCGTTTGCTCCAACCACAGCTCTTCAGGGTAACAAAGACTCCAGCGGCTGAGGTGGTTCAGTACGTTGATTTAATTATTTTCTTTTTACTCCTTCTTTAATTCATTTTCCCCTTTTAAATAATATATTTTTTGCTTATTTCTTTCACTTTTTTTTCCTAAATGTTATAGTAGCAAATACTCCAGAAAACAAGTCCTGTTGCACAAATGCTATTGCTTTTTGATAGCTCAGGAAATTGAATGTAGTTCTTAATTATGTTTTATGGAAGTATCAGATGTTTCTCCTAAATTACGAGTAAAAGGGAACAGGTTTCCGCTAACAAGTGTCCTTGTGTTCCATTGTTGTTCTTTTATTCCCTTTTGAATGAGAGTCTTTTAATGTTAGCTCACCTATCAGACACAAAATAGATATCCTAGAGAGGGACTTAAGAGCTTAAGTGCTGCATTCAATAGGATATCTCATCACTACACCATCGTCACAGGATCAGCTTGTAACAACATGACAGAAATGATCATAAACAATGGTAAAGCATATCCTATACACTTGAACTCCTAAACTACAGCCCCAGGATATTCGCAAGAGTAGGATTTATGGAAAAAAGCAAAGAATTTGGCATGTCGTCTCTTTTATATGGATCTTTTTTATGCAGGAGGTGTTTGGAGCTTTCTGAATACAGACCTGTTTCTGTTCTGGATAATGAACGATTTACGGTGCAAAGTTTACTAGAGAGAGGCCCAGCGCCTTTTGTACTGGTGAGACTTGTTTTTTATTCGATTTTCACATTTTTATGCAGTTGACAGATGTTTTTCATAAGAACGGACTAACATTGCATTCAAAGTAAATGTTTGTTTTAAGTATTATGTATGAATTTCCATGCAATCTGTCTTAAGAAACAAGGTACTAATGTACCATGTTATTTTTTTGTAATGGATTGCAGTAGCTTTTTCACTGTTTATGGTTCTTTTTGTCTCTGGCATATGCTCTTTTTTCCCTGTTTGGTCTGTCATCCTTCATCAAATCTTTCAAATCATATATTTCTAGGTGCTGCTTCTTTTCCTGAATCTGTTGCGCATTTTGTTTGGCGCTCCTGGTGTGGGACCATGGCATGTTACACTCCTACAGCTACCAGTATGATATCCAAAAACTTTACATACACTCAAAAATACTAAAAACACTTGCAAATACTAGGAATATATTGGTGATGTATTGGAAACCATATCAATATCAGCCTTAAAAGAAATAGTTCATGCACAAATGCAAATTTGCTGAACATTTACTCACTCTCAGGCCATCCAAAATCTAGAATATCTGAGACATTTAGCATTACATCAGTTACTCACCAATAAATCCTCTGCAGTGAATGGGTGCCGTCAGAATAAGAGTCCAAACAGCTGACAAAAACATTACAATATAGTCCACAAGTGCTTGGATTATTATGAGTGTTTTTATCAGCTGTTTGAGCTCTGTACTGACATTGGAAGTTGTAAATGTTTTTCAATAGTAGCTAGTTATCCAATTTGTAAAGCTGTGCATTGTATTTTTTGATGCCAAAAATGCAATTTTACTACATGCAAACTGTATTTTGTATTGAAAAGCTAAATCTTAAGTGTGTACATTGACCAAAACATCAATATGTATCCGTAGTAAATACCTGAAATGTTGTTTCAGGTGACTGGTGTTTTGCCTCTGTTGCCCCTGACTTTCCCCCTGCTTTGGGTTCTTGTGTGCATGTACGGAGAGGCCCGTGTTCTTTTACAGATGGGCTCACAGCCAGCAGACTGGTGGGTATGTTCAATCAAGAGGAAACCACACAAAAGCTGCCTGTATATGTACTGCCATGTGAATGGATGTATTGTTGGTGATGATTTGAAATGCCAAAATGATTTTCCCATTTCATTGAACAGGAAATGTGGAAGTTGACCTGCAAGAAATGTTACTCAGTGTTCTGGGGTCAAACATCGACACTCTGCCACACTGCCAGTTTGCTACACAGTCTGGGATCTGTAACTGTAAGTGCAAACATGCAAAAAAACTTAAGGCATAATTAAATATATATGCATGTCAATGCATTCAATAATCAGTTGGTATCTGTAAACAAATTATCTTTTTTTTAAGATTTTATCTAATGCAATGCCATTTTATATGTGTGTGTATTCAATTGGAGTTATTGCTTACTTGCTGCATGTTGCATTATGTTTCTCTGTGCTACACTGGTAACAAGTTGGGCGATGCCGGGGCAGTAAATGTTATTCTATCTCTCTCACAGTAATTCAATGCTGAAATAAGAGCTTTGAGTATGCACCAGAATGCAGTTGGGCACAGTATCAGTATGCAAGAATATTTATGAACAGATGGGAACTTTGTGTACTCTGCACTTCTTATGATTACATTTCTGAAATTGTCTTTATGAATATAACAAAATATCTCGATGTATTGCAAGATACTTGGGCCATAGGATATCTTAAAATTTCAAAAGCAAGGAGATATCATACTCGTATTCACAGAAGGAATCATATGGTTATTGACCAATATTAGACAATATTTTGATGTATTGTATTGGTCTGTATAGGATTTTTAATTGTGGATGCTATTTTAGATTATCTTAGCCATAATGTTGTACCAATTTTTTTTTTTTTTCAATTTTTTATTACATAACTAAATTACACAAAAGCATTAATTGTAATATTTATCACTTTATTATTATTATTTTTTTTTTCAAATATTTATTTTTGGTTTTGCATGGCACTCCAAGGTTTTTGACTACGCTGCTACCCTGATGCATTTTTGTAAATGTAGTGATGGGATTTTGGAGCATTTTTGAATGGGAATATTAAAAATAATGTTAATATTTATAACAGAGATGTGCCTATATACAAAGGGCTTAACATTTTAAAATATAAGAAATAGAAAAAAAAGTATTTAATGAAACAAAAACAAAAAAAATCAGCATATTTCAATTATTTTTAATCAAATTTGCTTTTTTTCTGTATATTTCAGTGTCAAAACTTAAAACTATTTAAAAAAAAATGCAAAATGAAGGTATGCTTAAATGGCATGTTTTTTTTCTATGTGTGACCCTGGACCACAAAACCATAATTTGAAATTGAGATTTATACATTATCTGAAAGTTGAATAACAAATTGGTTAGGATAAGACAATATTTGGCAGAGATACAACTATTTATAAACCTGAAATCTAAAGGGTGCAAAAAAAAAAAAATCTAAATATTGAGAAAATCACCTTTAAAGTTGTCCAAATGAAGTTTATAGCAATGCATATTACTAATCAAAGATTAAGTTTTTATATATTTAAGGTAGGACATTTACAAAATATCCTCTAGGGTTTATCCAAGGTCACATATGACATGGCCGTCTGAAATATAATGTCATCACAGGCCAACTTTGGTTTGGGTATCTCTCTGATTTGTAATGATATTTACAGTATGTTGTATGTAATATTTATTAAGAATACCAAACCTTCTCACAAATTGTTTGTCTGTGTGTGTTTGGTTGTGTATATGTATTTCAGGTCCTGTGTTGCGTTGATAAGCAGGGCATTCTCTCATGGCCCAGTCCAAACCCTGAGAAGATTCTGTTCTTTAGCAAGTCCACCTCATCACAAGAGACAGACAGACAGAGACAAAAAGACGCAAAGAGAGAAAGAGACAAAGAGACAGAAGAGTTTGGCCTGAGGGATGCCATTCAGGTAAAAAAAAAAAAAAAAAGCAGCATATTTTGATCAAAATGAGCCTGTTTTGGTGACTCTCACAAGATCTCATCTGATATCTTTATCCTCAAGATCCGCTCGCTGTGCAGTCTGCAGATGTTAAGTTTGTCTGTGGCTCAGGCTCAGTGCGATGACACACAGGTGCAATTTGATGACACATGCTGGCAGCGTCACGCCCCCTCTCTTCGGCCCCTGGGATTGGCTGTGCAGTTGGTCCTCTGTGACCCTGGAGTTGCCACCCGCATGCTCCGCCTCTCAGATCACCTGACCCATGCTGCTCTAGTGCGCACTCGACCTCCATGTCAGCCGGTCCGCCCACCCTGGGGCCTCTGCCATCTACCAAGGATTCTGGGTAAAGCCAAATGAGAGAAATTGTGTTTTTTAATTCTCCAGTGAAATTCATCTTTTGCCAAGCTAGTTTCACAACAGTGAGAAAGCAGAAGCATTAACAAAATCTCTGAGGTTGTGTAAAAGTGAAACCAGGGTAAAGAGAACAACATAATGTGTATATCTCTAGCAAAAAAGTATCAGTAGTGTTTCTACAATGGTAAAACCATGTTTCTGGACATCAGTAGCAAGGAATATTAAATCATTACTTTCATGTTGTTTCAAATCCTTAAGACCTTCTTTCATCTTCAGAACACAAATTAAGATATTTTTGATTAAATCTGAGAGCTTTCTGACCCTGCATAGACAGCAACGCAACTGAAACACGCATTAAAGACTGACTCAGAATAGAAGAAATTGTTGAATAAAGTCATTATTTTTTATTTCTTTGCACACAAAAAGTATTCTTGTATCGTTGTAACATTATTAACCACTGACGTCACATGGACTATTTTATTGAGGTCCATACTACCTTTCTGGGCCTTGAACATGGTAGTTGTGTTGCTGTCTATGCAGGGTCAGAAAGCTCTTGGATTAAAAAAAGGATATTTCCTTTTACATAAAAATACTGCCATGGTATTTTTAACGGGGTCATCGGATGCCAATTTTCCACAAGTTGATATGAGAAGTCTATAACATACTTTGGTTAAAATTTCTCAGTGGTAGTGTAAAAAACACTCTTTTTACTTCATCAAAATCAGCCCTTTTTCTGTTGCATCTTCCTTTAAATGCTAATGCCGTGGGATGATGAGCCATAATGTTTACTTTAGCCGTGTTTAGTTAGCAAAACTTGCTAACTAGCACATTATTAAGAAAAGCCATTTGCAAAGATGCATAAATAACCCTTATACTCACTTCTGCTGTGGGTGAAGCTGCATCACGAATGATTGGCACGAACATAGATGTATATATAGATCGGGATCGGCGCTTTCCTTTCAAAAACGAAAGTAACGTTAATCCCCTGCATCTTCAGAGGCTCAGAGTAAATGACGACTGCTTTGTTCCATTATTACATCCATCAACAGAACACCTCAATCGCTCAGTCTGAGAAATTCTTGTCTTCCCCTGCACCTGAGTCACACAATGGCAAATGGGTCGGGTCTAACGTAAGGTGCTCATGTCAATCAACTATCGTGGGAGCGGCCTCTGTTGGTGTGTCGTCACACAGACAAGAAGCTGAAAATGACCTGATTTTAAAAAGGGGATATTACCTTTAAAGATAAAAAAACACTGGGTGGATTTTTATCATTGTAGGGTGGTTGTGTACACAAACTGCCAACACACATTAACGTTCAAACAACATATAAAAGTGAGTTTTGCATCCGGTGACCCCTTTAATATTTACCATGCTATTTAATTGTATTGTAGGGTTGTTCCAACAATATGATGGTAGTATCATGGTTGCTGTTTGATCAGTGTCTTGTAACCTAACATCTTTCATATTTTCCAAAATAAAAATCCAGCTAAACTGCATTGTAGTGGTAATAGTGTGTGTTTATATGCAAATATCTACAGGCTTCTCCACCTCCGCCAAGGAGCCATTCGAGCAGAGAATGAGTGTGGCAGCCTACACCCTGCCCTCTATCTCCTGCCCTGGAGACCCAGGGATTATTGCTCCACCTTCTGTGTCAATGAGACGGCTTCCTTTCTCACATCTCATAGCACTGCTGGTGCACCACACTCACACCGGTGAGCACATGCACATGTGTGCATGCATTAACATCCCTGCCATTTGTGACATCACAGCATGCACAGCCAATAGTAAACAGTTGCTATGTTAAAAGCCGTTTGCCAGCATGTTATTTACTGCATACTGTGCATTGTATACAGAAATAGTATGTGAAATAACAGGCATTATGTAAGGGATAACATACAGCCAACTGGTCATTTGTGTAGGTGTTTATTTTATGATAATAATCTGTAGATTATATGCTATCCTACTTATGGCACAGCTGCTTCAAAAATAAAAAAATAAGTGGACATGAAATATTCAGGTAATGTCTTAAGTTTTTGCAGAATCTGCAAAATGTTAATTATTTTACCCAAATAAGAGGGATCATACAAAGTGCATGTCATTTTTTTATTTAGTGTTGACCTGAATATGATATTTTGCATAAAAGACATTTACATATAGCCCACAAGAGAAAATAATAGTTGAATTTCTAAAAATGACCCCGTTCAAAAGTTTACATACAATTGATTCTTAATACTGTGCTTTTACCTGAATGATCCACAGCTGTGTTTTTTCTTTAGTGATAGTTGATAGAGTCCCTTGTTTGTCCTGAACAGTTAAACTGCCCGTTGTTTATCAGAAAAGTCTTTCAGATCCCAGAGATCCTTTGGTTTTTCAGCATTTTTGTGTATTTGAACCCTATCCATCAATGACTGTATGATTTTGAGATCCATCTTTTAAATCTAATTTAGATTTAATTCTCACAATTTAGATTAAAAAAAATCTAAATTATGGCTTAAAAAAATCTAAATTATGAGTCAAACTTGTCTTTAAAAGTAATTAGTTATTCCTATCCAACAATGGCTGTATGATTTTGAGATCCATCTTTTCACACTGAGGACACCTTTGAGACTCAAATGCAATTAGTACAGAAGGTTCAAATGCTCACTGATGCTTCAGAAGGAAAAATAGTGCATTAAGAGACAGGGGTGTAAACTTTTGAACTGAATGAGGATGTGTACTTTTTTTTTTATTTTGCCTAAATTTAGTTTTTTTTTTTTTTTCATTTAGTACTGAACTTCAGAAGCTACATGGGATACTTACATGTTTCATTGAAGACAAAATAAGTAAAATTTACCTTAATCTTCAAATTCAAAAAGTTTTTACCCCCTGGCTTCTAATGCATTATTTTTTCTTCTGGAGCATCAGTGAGCATTTGCACCTTCTGTAGTAGTTGCATATGAGTCCCTCAGTTGTCCTTAGTGTGAAAAGATGGATCTCAAAATCATACAGTCATTGTTGAAAAGGATTTAAATATACAAAAATGCTGAGAAACCAAAGAACCTGAAGAACAGTGGGCAGTTTAACTGTTCAGGACTCATAAACAACTATCACTAAACCTATCACTAAAACTATCACTAAAAAAAAAACACACAGCTGTGGATCATTGAGGTAACAACACAGTATTAAGAATCAAGTGTATGTAAACTTTTGAACGGGGTCATTTTTATAAACTATTATTTTCTCTTGTGGACTATATGTAAACGTCTTTCATGTGAAATATCTTATTTAGGTCAGTGCTAAATAAAAAATAACATGCAATTTGTATGATCCCTCTTATTTTGCTAAAATAATGAACATTTTGCAGATTCTGCAAGGTGTATGTAAACTTTTGACTTAAACTGTAATTTCACAAACTATCTAATATTCTGTTTCTGTCTAGTATGTTTCATGTTACATTGAATATAATATGTCATTTTTGTCCCAAGGTGATCTTCAGTTGTTCTCATATGGCTCAGCTGACGTCATTTTGGGTGCGTGCACTGAATTCTGGGATGGAGAGGATATACAACCCCTCACAGACTCTGACAGGTCTGACTCTGTATGTGTATTTGTGTGTGTGTTAGAGCACTGGACTCAATGCAGTGACCTGCTGTGACCACATTTCTCATTTCTGCTTCATCCAGCTGCTCTCTTCCCCTTAGAAAGTCAGTGAGCAGTTTTTATCTAAAGCACTTTTACTGCTGGCACGACCCCTGGAGCCTTTAGGGTTAAGTGGTTTGCTCAGGGAAACAGAGGTGTTAGGGAATCTCAGTATTTTCTCCGTTATTAAAACACTTCTCTGGGCGGTTTGAATCATCAGCTTTTAGACTGCAAGTCCAAATCTTGAATTTCTAAAGGTACATTCACACTGACAGGGATTAAAACCCTGGAGGTCGCCAAGTTGGTGCTAGCAGGCATTTTTTAATGCAGTCCACTTCTAGTCACATCTACATGAAGCTAAACTTTGTTGTGCTGCGCACAGATGGAACTGCAAGTTTCCTGTTTATATTTAAAACTTTATTCCTTTGATGTAAAGCTGAATTTTCAGCACATGATCCTTCTAATTTGCTAATATGCTGCTCAAGAGACATTCCTTATTATATAAAAAACAGTTGTGCTGCTTAAAGGGATAATGAAATTAGTATTAAGATATTTTTAATGAAATCCAAAATTGTTCTAACCCTGCATAGACAGCAATGCAGTTTACACTTTTAAGGCCCAGAAAGTTAGTAAGGATATTGTTAGTAGTAGTATATAGTCCTTGTGACATCAGTGGTTTAACCATAATTTTATGAAGCTACAAGAAAACTTTTTGTGCGCAAAGAAAGAGAAGAAATTGTTGAATAGAGTCATTAAGTTGGCTTGAGAGCCAATGCTATTTATACTTTAGCAACTGTCAAAACTCCCAGAATCCCTTGAGACTCAATCAAGTTTCCCTTCTATGTACTATTTCTAATCAGTTCAAACTCATTTAAACTTATCTATCTCTCTATCTATCTAAATCATGCTAACAATATGCTAATCACGCTAGAATTGTGCTAGGAACTTGCTAATCATGCTAGAAACATGTTAGCAACTTCCCAGTCAAGCTAGAAACATGCTAACATGCTAGCAACTTGTTAATCATGCTAGTAATCATGCTAGAAACATGCTAGCAACTTGTTAATCATGCTAGAAATCATGCTAGCCACATGCTAGTAACTTGCTTATCATGCTGGAAACATGTTAGCAACATGCCAGTAACTTGCTAATCATGTTAGAAACATGTTAGCAACATGCTAGTCACGCTACAAACATTCTAGTAAATTCCAAGTCATGCTAGGGACATGTTTATTTATGTTAGCAAAATGATAATCATGTTAGCAACTTCCCAATCAACCTAGAAACATGTTAGCAACTTGTTAATCATGCTAGAAATCATGCTAGCCACATGCTAGTAACTTGCTTATCATGCTGGAAACATGTTAGCAACATGCGAGTCACGCTACAAACATTCTAGTAAATTCCAAGTCATGCTAGGGACATGTTTATTTATGTTAGCGAAATGTTAATCATGTTAGCAACTTCCCAATCAAGCTAGAAACATGCTAACATGCTAGCAACTTGTTAATCATGCTAGAAACATGCTAGTAACTTGCTAATCATGCTAGAAACATGCTAGCAACTTGCTAATCATGCTAGCCACATGCTAAAAACATGTTAACAACATGCCACTAACTTGCTAATAATGCTAAAAACATGTTAATCATGTTAGCAAAATGATAATCATGCTAGAATCATGCTAGCAACTTCCCAATCAAGCTAGAAACATGCAAACATGTTAGAAACTTGCTAGTGACTTGTTAATCATGCTGAAAACATGCTAGCAACTTGGTAATCATGCTAGAATCATCTTAGCAACTTGATAATCATGCTAGCAACTTGTTAATCATGCTAGAAACATGCTAGCAACTTGATAATCATGCTAGCAACTTGTTAATCATGCTAGAAACATGCTAGCAACATGCTAGCAACTTGCTAATCATGTTTAAAACGTGCTAGAAACTTGCTAATCATGTTTAAAACATGCTAGCAATTTGCTAATCATGATAGAATCATGTTAGCAACATGGTAATCATGCTAGACACATGCTAGCAACTTGCAAATCATGTTAGAAACAAGTTAGCAACACGCTTATCATACTAGAATCATGCTAGCAACTTGGTAATCATGCTAGAATCATGCTAGCAACTTGCTAATCATGTTGAAACCATGCTAGCAACTTGTTAATAATACTATAAACGTGCTAGCAACTTCTACTTTAAGCTTTTAAAACTACTTTAAACTTATTTCAGACTGAAAACAGTCAAACTTAAAACTTTTAAACTTTTTAAAACTTTCTGGTCCGGCTTTCTCAAGCCAACTTAAAGTTTGTCTTGACAAACTTTTTATCTGGTTATTTTTGTTTTCTTTGTGCACAGAAGGTTCTCTTGTAGCTTCATTACATCCCGGTTGAACCACTGATTTCATATGGACAATTTTAATGATGTCCTTAATACCTTTCTGGGCCTTGAATGTGTAAATTGTGTTAGTCAGAAGGCTGTCGAATTTGATCAAAATTATCTTAAATTGTGTTCCAAACATGAACGAATGGAACAACATGAGGGTAATTAATGACAGAATTGTCACTATCACTTTAAAATTTTTGTGGTGATGTTTTTTGTGTGTGTGTGTGTGTGTGTGTGTGTGTGTGTGTGTGTGTGTGTGTGTGTGTGTGTGTGTGTGTGTGTGTGTGTGTGTGTGTGTGTGTACCTGGTATTCATCACGTTGTGGGGACCAAATGTCCCCACAAGGATAGGAATACCAGTAGATTTTGACCTTGTGGGGACATTTCTCAGGTCCCCATGAGGAAACAGGCTTATAAATCATGCACAATGAGTTTTTTTTGATGAAGTAAAAGTATGCACAATCTCCTGTGAGGGCTAGGTTTAGGTGTAGGGTAGGTGTAGGGCGATAGAAAGTACGGTTTGTACAGTATAAAAACCATTACGCCTATGGAATGTCCCCATAAAACATGTAAACCCAACATGTGTGTGTGTGTGTGTGTGTGTGTGTGTGTGTGTGTGTGTGTGTGTGTGTGTGTGTGTGTGTGTGTGTGTGTGTGTGTGTGTGTGTGAGTGCAGGAAGAAAGTCGTGGATTTTTATCAGCGTTCCTGTATGGCTGGTCAGTGTGTTGCTGTTTCCTTTAAACCACTCTTACAACCACATGACCCGGAAATAGAAGACACCTGTTTGGAACTGCCTTTGAACCACAGTACTGACACTACAGGTACATGAGGAAAATGTCTGCTTATGTAAAAATGCATGATCATGAATGTGACTGAAATCTTATCAGGAAGTAATGTCCTTTTGTGTGTGTGTGTGTGTGTGTGTGTGTGTGTGTGTGTGTGTGTGTGTGTGTGTGCAGATGACATCTCTATCACACCCCTCAAGCAGCAGATCTTTCTGGGTCTGGTGTCCTCACAGTACCAAGCCCGTCCTGATGTGGTCAGACTTATCTCAGGGCTGGACAGTGCTTGCATTCGTTTTGTCTATTTTTCCAGTGAAGAGGAAGTTCGGAGTAAGGTCAGCAGACACAAACACTCCTACACACAAGCTTACAGTAAGAGCCTGATGTATTTTGTAACCTGAAAAGCCTATGTGACATCGAATAAAAAGGGAAGTCATTCCAGAGTTGAATCAAGTTTTTATAATTGGATTAAGTATAATACATTTAAATCATGAAATATGTCATACACTACTGTTCAAACGTTTGTCGTCAGTGTGTTTTTTTTGTTTTGTTTTTTTTTTGTTAGTAAGATTCACCAGGGCTGCATTTATTTGATCATAAAATACAGTAAAACAGTAATATTGTGAAGTATTATTAATTAAATCTAATTATTTAAATATATTTAATGTAATTTATTTCTGTGATGGTAAAGCTGAATTTTCAGCATCATTACAGTCTTCAGTGTCACATTTCTTCACTTTATTATCAATGTTTAAATCTGTTATTATAACAGTAAATATCTTTGTTGAAACCATTATATATTTTTTCAGTATTTTTTGATGAATAGAAAATGTAAAAAAATTATGGAAGCCCATTTCCGCCATATAAGAAAAATAAATAATGCATTAGGGAGTCAAAATTATGACATACTTAGGTCATAATTACAAGATAAAAAGTTGAAATTATGACTTAAGGCATAGTTATGAAATAAAAAGTTTAAATAATGACTTAAAAAGTCAAAATTATGACTTTAAAACTTGAAATTATGACTTAAAAAGTGGAAATCATGACTTAAGCTATAGTTATGAGACAAAAAGTTTAAATTATGATTTATAAAGTTGAAATCATGAGATAAATTTAATTTTAAAAAATTGAAATTATGTCATTAAAAGTAATTATGAGATTAAGTCAAAATTATGATTTCAAAAATCGAAATTATGAGATAAATCTAAATTATGATTTCAAAAGTCGAAAAAATGTCTTTAAAAGTCGTAATTACTAGATTAAAAAAAATCTAAATTATGCCCTAAAAATCTAAATTATGACTTAAAAAGTCAAAATGATGTCTTTAAAAGTCATAATTATGAGATTAAAAAAATCTAAATTATGATTTAAAAAGTTGAAAATGTCTTTAAAAGTCGTAATTACTAGATTAAAAAATCTAAATTATGCCTTAAAAAGTCAAAATTATGTCTTTAAAAATCATAATTATGAGATTAAAAATCTAAATTATGATTTAAAAAGTCAAAAATATATCTTTAAAAGTCATAAATATTAGATAAAAAAGTCAAAATTATGACTTAAAAAGTCAAACTTATGTCTTAAAGTAATTACAAGATAAAACGTCGAAATTATGACTTCTAAAATCAAAATTATGACTTACTAAATTCATAGTTACGAGATAAAAAGTTGATAAAACTTGTCTTTAAAAGTAATAACGAGATAAAAATTCGAAATTATGACTTAAATCGTAGTTACGAGATTAAAAAATTGAAATTGACTAATTAAGTTGAAATTATGAGATAAAAAGTCAAAATTATGACTTAAATCATAGTCACGAGATTAAAAAGTTGAAATTGATTTATAAAATTATGATTTATTTATAAATGTATAATTATTATGAGATAAAATAAATCTAAATTATGACTTAAAAAGTCAAAATTATGACTTTACAAGTCAAAATGTATTGAATCCGTGCTGAATAAAAAAAACATGTTTCTTTCTGGCTTTCAAAAAAAAAAAATCTAACTGACACTAAACTGTTGAACAGTAGTGTATGAATTTATAATATGTAGTTGTGCACTGACAAACATGCACTATAATATGCATGTATAAAAAATAAATGGGGGTCTTTGTTGACTTTCGATCATGTTATGATTGTTGGGTAGGAATGTTTTTGCAGGACCACCACAGGATGTTGATCTAGGAACATGTCCTAAATCATATCATTAACACTGCAGCTGCTGTTTAACATTTTCATTATTCAAACAATGTTAGATGATCGACTGTACAAATGTTTTATTCATGTTATTCACATGCTGAAGTTGAATCACCCCATGAGTAGGTGTTTGCTGAGAAAATGGGACTGGAGACGGGATGGAACTGTCACATCTCCCTCCAATCAGAGAGCTTCCCTCTCGACCCAGATAACGTGGAGGAGCCAGTGACAGAGGAAGGTGAGAGACAGAGATATGCATGCCAGTCTATGACCAGTTATTTCAACTGCTTTTGTTCTCTTCATCCTTTTAAATTTGCATTTATTGATTTCAGAGGAGGAAATTCTGCTGAGAGATAGTATCAGAGAGAGGGCAGAGTCAAGAGCAATGGAGCATGATGGAGCATGTCTTATCGAGGACCTAAACAGGGTGCCTCTCATTTGCACTATATTAACACTTCAGATTTCTATAAAAGCATTAGAGCTTCTTAGAAGCTGTTTTCTTTGTTAAGACCAGGAGGTAGGATCCTAAAATAGAGATAACCTGATTCTTGTTTTTCCAGGCCAAACTTCCAAAAGGAATAGAGAATGTGAGGCCACATCTGGAGAACATTGATAATGTTCCACTGTTGGTCCCTTTATTTACAGACTGCACATCACAGAGTAAGACACATTCACAAATACACTACCAGTCAAAAGTTTTTGAACAGTAAGATTTTTAATGTTTTTTTTTAAGAATTCTTTTCTGCTCACCAATCCTGCATTAATTTGATTCAAAATACTGAAAAAGGAATATGCAAAAGAAATATTTTTTTACTATTTAAAATGACAATTTTCTATATGAATATATTTAAAATTAAAATTTATTCCTGTGATCAAAGCAAAATTTTCAGCATCATTACTCCACTTTTGAGTGTCACATGATCCTTCAGAAATCCTTCTAATATGCTGATTTGCTGTTCAAGAAATGCTTTATATTATTATTATTATTATTTTCTAAATTTAAAACAGTTGAGTACATTTTTTTAGGAATCTTTGATGAATAGAAAGATCCAAAGATCAGCATTTTTTTCTGAAATGAAAAGCTTTTGTAACATTATACACTATACCATTCAAAAGCTTGACTTCTCTGGCTTCTGCTTCTTAAATTTTTCTTCGACTTCTTCTATGGCTTCTATTTCTTTGGCTTTTTCTTCGACTTGAACTTCTTCAACGATTTCTATGGCTTCTGGTTCTTCGACTTCTACTTTTTCGACTTCTTCCATGGCTTTTGCTTCGACTTTTTCTTCAACTTCTTCTCCGACTTCTATGGCTTCTGCTTGTTTGTTTGTTTTTTTCTATAACTTCTTCAAATTCTCTGACTTCTGCTCCGACTTTTTCTTCAACTTCTACTTCGACTTCTTCTATGGCTTCTGCTTCTTTGACTTTTACTTCGTCTTCTACTTCAACTTCTATGGCTTCTGCTTTTTCTTCGACTTCTTTTTTGGAAAATAACATATAGAAATTAATACTTTTATTTAGCAAGGTGATGATAAATGCTGTTCTTCTGCACTTTCATTCATCAAAGAAACCTGAAAAATTATTCTCAGCTGTTTTCAACATAATAATAATAATAAATGTTTTGTTGAGTGGCAAATCAGAATATTAAAATTATTTCTGAAGGTTTATGTGGCTGGAGTAATTATGCTAAAAATTAAGCTTTATAAACAGAAATAAATTACATTTTAAAATATATTCAAATATGATATGATATGATATTCAAAATGAAAAATGAAAGAAATTAATACTTTCAGGCAGCAAGGATGAATTAAACTGACCAAAAGTGATAATAAAGACATTTATAAAGTTTTAATTAAAGGCAGTTCTGTTGAACTTTCTGTTCAACAAAGTATTAAGCAGCACAACTTTTCCAACATTGTTATTAATAAGAAAATATTTAGCTTGCCATCACAGGTAAATTTTATATTTGAAAATATCTTTAATTTGAATTTCATTGAAATATATTCAAATAGAAAACAGTTATTTTAAATTGTAATAATATTTAACAGTATTACTGATTTCACTGTATTTTTGATCAAATTAATGCAGAACATAAGATTTTTTTTTCAAAAGCAATACCAAAATCTCACTCACACTAAACTGTACTAAAGTGTACACCATAGATAGTTTTTTTCTAACCTATTAATTGTTTTCATCTCATTAGTTCTGATGCATCGTTTCTAATATTGTATAAACATAATTAAAACAGGTATTGCTTAAAAATATCTCTTTGTCAGATAATTGAAATGAAGCAAATCTTGAGTCATAAACACGTACCTAAGAAAGCACTGCAGTCACTAGTTTTAGGCCTGTTTTGTCAGAGCTTTTTCTTCTAGTGAATTCTGGCAACACTGCTCAGATTTATTTATATCATCGTTAACAAAGCCACCATTCTAAACTGTGCTTTTGTGTGTGTGTGTGTGTGTGTGTGTGTGTGTGTGTGTGTGTGTGTGTGTGTGTGTGTGTGTGTGTGTGTGTAGCTGAATGTGAGATGGTGTGTATCATGCAGGAGTATGGAGAGGTCGTGTGCTGCCTCGGGAGCAGTCAAAACATCAACAACAATGAAATTTTCTTACAAAGTGATATCAGGTAATCCGTCCAACCTTTTACTCACCTCTTCTTATTTTCTTTTGTCTCAATAACCTGCCAAGAACCGATTTACTCATGACATGGCGTGACTTGTTTTATTATTATTTTAGCAAACCACGTTAATCCCAGGTGATTGCAATGCCAGCATGAAACACTGTGGCATTAAACATGCCAACTATGTTGTCTGCAAAAGCAGATACAGTTTAATAAACACGTGTTGACCTTTTGTGACCTGTTAACAAGTTGTCACAATAAAACTAGCCCTGTTTTTTCTTATATAGCCAAATCTTTGTAAGTGAAATCAATTGCCGTTATGCATTTATTTATTGCATTTTTATTTATTATACACTAAAGCAGGGCTAGACTGGGACCAAAAAACGGACCTGGCATTTTTGGCCATAGCGGCCCACCATGATTATTTAAACAATATGCAGAGGCATATGACACATCAAAGGATATATGCGCTCACTTTGCGTCTTTTCTCCCGCAGCTCTTTTCTGGTTTATCCATTGTTATAGACGGACTCATCTCAAACTCCGGTCGAGCTCTAAATAGCAGATTTTTTCAAGGGGAGATGAGGGCTGGCCAGGAGGGAGGCAGGGCGTGGCCTGAGATTTCATTGGCCTAGCTCAATGTCCTCTAAGACAGTCAACCAATGGGCTGCGATTCGTGTCTCAGATACTTTACTGTTGTGGTAATAAATAAATTGGCCTAATAAACTTTTTAAAAAAATATTAAATTATGACTGACAGCCCCAGCCCAAAAATGTGCGTCGGCCCGGCGGGCATTGCCCGGTATGCCCTATGGTCAGTCCAGGCCTGCACTAAAGGTCAAAATTTGCTGCATTTATTCGATTTATTGTAATTTTATTATTATTTATTAAAGGTATTCTATTATGCTATTTTACAAAGTCTTTATTTTGTTTTGGGAGTACACTAGAAAATGCTCTCATGCTTGGTGGTTCGAAAAACGCATTATTTTTCATATAATTTACATTATTACAATAGCTTTCTCCCCAGGCAGGCACAAATGGCTTGATTAGTTCCAGGTTTGGAAATGTGAAAAACGAAATGTGTTGTGATTGGTTAGCAGTCCCACTGTGTTGTGATTGGCAAACAGCTTAGATGGCGTTTCAGTCCTGCCTTGCCCCTTCCCAAAGGGGCAATGCTGTGTGTGGTACAATACAAAGTGGGACGGGTGGTCACTTGATCCTATCGTCAGCCTCCGAGATCGCCGATACATGATATTACCATTATTGTGCTAATTTATTTAATTATTTACATGGCCGAAACCAGCTTCAGCGTAAGACTAGTGAAGCTATCTACACTGTATGATGAATAAATCTCTTACCACACACTGAACTCCAGCTCTCCATTGACTTTGTATTGCAGGAAGCTGCCTCCTTGTCATTTCTGACTTACAACAAAAAACAGAACAATGTCTAAATGCTGCTATGTGACAAGGTGTACAGTAAACGAGCTAAAAAACACAGAACTACATTTTTATAAGCTGTCGACTCAAAAAACGAGCGTTTAACGGCACAAAAGTAGAGCGCATTGTGTCATACTACTGAGAACTACGCCCGCTGGAGGAAAATTTATTAATTTTACCATGTCAAAGGATTATTTCACCACCTTGAGATATATTGACAAACAAAATTTTACTGGTCTATGTCAGTGCTCCTTTTCCTTACCTTCCTTTTGTTGGAGGAAAGATCCAACAGAATGACCCAATGTGAAATAACTGACATCTACAACTATTTGTGTCTTAAAAATTTTTTTGGGTGTCGACAGGTTATAAAAACATAGTTTTGTGGGTTTTTTTCGCTTGTTTACTGTACTCCTTGTCACATAGCAGATTTTAGACATTGTTCTATTTTTTGTTATGAGTCAGAAATGACAAGGAGTCAGCAGAATGGAGAGCCCTTTGGAGTGGACTTTGAGATTTGGAGCTTTGTAGATGGTTTTTATACCCAAACATACACACACCACACACCACACACGGGCTAAAATTCAAAAAGTGAAAAAGCATAATAGTACCCCTTTAAAATTGTTCCTAACATATGAATATTCTTTTCTATATTCTGTTTACATTATCCGTTTCTGACTTATTAATTGACAGCATTGCTTTAGATCCTTTGGTTCCCACCTGCTGTTGGTCCAATTCTAATGCAGCTTTGAACACATCAGACTCTTTGAGTGTAATTCAGCTCTCTAGCGCCATCTGTGGGTTGGCCTGCACAGTACAGTTTAACCAGCAAGATAACAACACCGTAATCAGACTCATTAAACAGGTAATTGAGGACACACATTACCACACATGTACACTAATACATGTATAATATATTAGGAATTTTTATAAATAAAATTGTAATGTTTTCTTTAGGCACGTCACACCACGGCAGGCATCAGAAAGTGTTTTCTGTTTTTGCTCCAGTGTCAGCTGTCACTTGTCCTCATTCAGGTATAAGAGAGGAGTAGGAGTTGCACATAAAAAGGGTTTAATTTAATTTTAAAATCTGACACTCAATCTAAATTTTGTAAATAATGAAAATAAAAATAATATAATAAAGTAAAATAAATAAATGTATTCATACATAATACATTTAAATATAATTTCTTATATCCCCCTCTCCAAAAAAACAACAAAACAAGAAAAAACAGTGAAGGTCAATAAAAATAATATAAGCCAGTTATATGGCAATCTATATATACTGCAATTAAGTCTAACTACTTAAAGTCAATTGTGCGGTATTTAAAATTATCCATATTATTAAGTTCATTAAATATAATTGGTTAAACATGTATTGCATAATTTAATTATCTGTTTGTTAGTTTGCTAATTCATTTTTCTATACAAATTGTTTAAAAATACAATTTTTTTTTTTTATTATTAATTGATTCCCTCCTGTTATAAGGCACATGTAGGACTCCATATCACTGGTTTTATATGTCCCACATGCACTTACTTTGCTATTTCTGTCAGAAGTAATGAGAAGCACACTTGTGATTTACATCCAAAGCTCAGGTTTTGACAGGTGCAGCTGAGTAAGCCGATGTATGTGTTTGTTTATTTCCACAGATTCTGGCATGTGTGTGTCAACTTCCTCCTCCGCTGGGCACAAGCGATGTCCTCTTTCTGTCCTGTTTCTATTTTCCCTTACTAAGGTATGAACGGATATAATAAATAACAATGTGCATCCAAATACGCACAAACTTACAAAAAAAAAAAAAAGAATAATAAACATCCTAAACATTCCGATCAGGGGTCAGTCAATATGTGTTTGCCAATCTTGAATGTTTGACAAAAGCATTGAACATAAACATGCATTACAACTGTGCCAGTTTAGTTTTGTGTCTGAAATCAATTTTTGAAGACATTATTTATTATTATTTACTCATTTTTAACTAAATTCCTTTATCTTTCCAGTGTTTCCCTTTTGGGAAAGCCATCTGACAGTTCCATCATGAAAGTCCCTACTGGGAAAAATCTCAGATTCCTACCAAAAAAGGTAAAGAAACCAGAATAGCTTTTTAAACAACAGAGTATGTTATGAATTTTATGAATATCTTTCAGTGCCTGGATAATATTCACAAAAGAGCATCTGCTGAATAGTTAATTATAAAGTTTTTGAAACACATAACACTTGTTTACTGTATATAGAATACTTGATCAGCTAAAGCGATGTGCAGTAGTCTTGTGTATTTCTCTGCAGACATTGCGGCTGTTTGTGCTGTGCTTCCTGGTGAAGTTTGGTCTCACCGTATGCACCTTCCTCACATGCTTTGGCCTTATGCTGCACAGCTTCTGTCTTGATATTAACCATGAAGATGAAGAACTGTGTCACCCAACATCACTGCTCACGTACGTGGAAGGATACACTTTAAAATAAAGGTGCTTTAAAAGGTTCTTCACAGTGATGCCATAGAAGAACGATTTTTGGTTTCATAAAGAATCATTCAGTCAAAGGTTCTTTAAAGAACCATCTTTTCTTACCTTTTTATAATCTAAAGAACCTTCTTTTGCCACAAAGAACCTTTTGTGAAACAGAAAGGTTCTTTAGATGTTAAAGGTCCTTTATGGAACCATTTAGACAAAAAGGTTCTTCCATGGCATCTTGAAGCACCTTCATTTTTAAGCGTGTATCTGATGCATGTAGACTATGTTTGTAATTTTATTTATTTTTTATTTGATTTGATTTTATTGTTTTAACTTTGACAGTTCACCCAAAAATTTTCACCCTCAGGCCATCTAAGATGTATATGAGTTTTTCATCTAAACAGTTTGAGCAATGTAGCATTACACCACTTGCTCACCAATGGATCCTCTACAGTGAATGGGTGCCGTGAGAATGAGTCCAAACAGCTGACAAACACATCACAATCCACAAGTATTCCACAACAATCTGGTCCATCAGTTAATGAAGCAAATAGCTGCATGCTTGTAAGAAACAAATCCATGATGTTTTTAACTTCAAAATATAGAGACCTCTATAATATTGGTTTCTCAAAGAAATAATCTCATCTGAATCAGGAGAGAAATATGCCCAGATCAAGCACCATTTACATGTGAGAGCATTCCAAAACAGCTCTAAACAAATGTGCCAGTGAATTTTGATTTGAGAAGACAATAGAGAATGGACTTCACTATAGGAAACATTATGAATTATGCATTGGTATTTTGGCCAGGAGTGACAGTTTAAAGTTAAAATCGTAATGATGGGTTTGTTGTTTACAAACACACATCTTTTTGCTTTGCAAGGTTATTTGTGTCAGGGGTGTGTGTAGAACGAGATGAGACGAAAGACAAGATTAACAATTAACACGATATTTAATATAATAATTCAAGAGGATCAATGCAGGAACAGGCAGGACACACATCACACAACGTTAAGGATCGACAAAACACTGAACTCAAAGACAGACTATTAAAGGGAACTGATAATTACAGACAGGTGACTAATTACAGAGACACAGGTGGAACAGATGACAGTGATGAGGACTAAACCAAAAGACTGGGGGAGACAATGGGAGAAACCAATGACATGACAGACAGAACTGTGACATTACGCCCCCCTCCGAATAGGTGCGTCCTCGCACCGTAGAAAAAAAAAAAAAAAGAAAAAAAAAAAAAGAGGGGCGGCAAACCAGAAACAGAGTCCATGAGGGAGGGGGCTTTGGCGGAGGACGGCACCCCTGGAGGGGGACAAACAAAGTCAACAGAGTCCAGGGGGGCGACGAAGGTGGGAGGAGCCAGGGAGGAAACAGGAGGGACCCGGAGCAGGAGGCACAGAGCAAGACCCA